>NC_133049.1:6782000-7123000 GCF_048771995.1 Taeniopygia guttata
CAGCTTTTCCCTTCTTTTGCCAAAAAATGACTTCTTGTCAACAACACGTCCTTTCTGCCCGAGCCAAGCAGCCAGGGCTGTTTTCCCCCTTGCAGGCCTGACCCAGCCTGTCCCTGCCTTGGTGCCAGGCTGCCCCACCGCAGTGGTGTGACCCCTTGCTGTCCTGTGGGGCCAGCAGGGGCTGCAGAGCCTGCCCACCCCAGGGCAGCCTGGGGGAAGCAGCGCTGGCTCCTGATACCTCGGGTTGGGTTGGCCACGTTTGGAGGGTCTCCCACCAGGACAGGACTTCCCAAAAGCACTTTCCTTTGGCTCTGTGCCTGCCTCAGAGCAGCTGAATCCAGGCTTGTCAAACTGGCTTCCCCACGTGCTGGGGAAACCTGGGCAGCAGGGAGAGCCTGGGATCCTGGGGCACCTGGCTGGGACTCAGCGAGCTCCTCCTGCAGCCCAGAGCCAGGGCAGGGAGCTGTGCCCAGCCAGGGCACGGCACAATCTGCCACAGGGACAGTAAAACCCTCAGCGGGGCTGGGTCTCGCTTTCAGAAATCACTGCAGTTGTCCCAGGCTGCTTTGGAAAGTGCTGACCCTGGGAAAAAAGGGAACCAGCGCGGGCTCTGCTGCATTCCATCAGCAGCTCCAGGCTCATGGGTTGGTCTGGCCTCCCCCAGCACGGTGTGAGTGCTCTGAAGGTCACAAATGCACGTTCATTTTAAACACTGGCTTTATGGGACACTGACAGGGGAGCTGGCACTCCATGGGGCAGCCAGGCTGAGATCCACACGTAGCCTGGGAACAGCCCGTGCCACAGTGGCTCCTTCAGCCAGCCCCTGCCTTGCTAAACCCCACACAGCCCTTTTTCAGCAGCACAGTCTGCTCCTGGGCACCCTGGAGCTCCCTGCAGTGCTGCCAGAGTTAACTCAGGGTTAACTTCCCTGCAGTCATCTGCTCCAGCTTTTTTTTTTTTTTCCTTTTTACCAGACCATAAACTTTGTGTGGTTTCCTTAATGGGAAGAATTTAATACAGCTTCTGGCACTGGATGTGCTTCCTACTGAAAGTTTGTGCTCTGGGGGTGCTCTGTGTGGGACACTCAGTGTCCCAGCGTGAGCTGGAGCCGCTCACAGCTGGAAAAATGAGGTGGAGCCAAGCAAAAACACAGGAAACCCCTCAGATTTTGGGCTTTCTCCCCACGGGGAGCAGAGGGAGATGGATGCACTTGCTTTGCAGTGAGGTGGCAGAATTTGAGAGCTTCCTGATGCCTCTTCAGAGGCTGTGTGTGCTCGGCACAGTCCCATGGCCCCCCGGCAGTCTGGGTGTGACACTGATCAGCAGTGACAGTGAGAAAGAGCCCAAACTGTGCCTGCCAGGAGGTTCCCACAAAGTTGCTTCGTTAGGGCTGGTTTCTCTCTCTCTGTCTCTCCAGAAGGAACTGTCTCCACGTATCACTTCCCACCTGGGATCGCTGCAGTGGGGCTGCCCTGGGGCCCTCCTGGCTGGCTGTGAGCGGGGACAGTTGTGTCACAGCTGAGATTGAGCTGGCACGTCCCTGTCCGGCCACCCCACCCCAGCAGAGGCCTGACAGGTGCCGTTTCTGTGCAGGTGACCACGGACTGGGACCTGCAGAAGGGCACGGGCTGCACGGAGGGGCACACGGGCACGTCGGCAGCAGCACCACTGGCCGCGGGCATGATCGCGCTGATGCTGCAGGTGCGGCCCTGCCTCACCTGGCGGGACGTGCAGCACGTCATCGTCTTCACTGCCACCAAGGTGAGGGCCTGGCCTCCTCCTCCTCCTCCTCCTCCTCCTCCTCCTCCTCCTCCTCCCTGCAGGATGGCCGGGAGCCTGCCCTGCTGTGCACATCCTCGTTTGGCTGCTGCTCCTCCATAAATCTCTGCCTCGCCTGGCTCACCCCGTGTTCCTTCCAGGAATGTGCCTGAGGCATTCTCCCCTGTCAGGATAACAAATGGGTTATTTGCCTCAGGAATGCCTCCATCTGCCAGTGTAGGGGTCTTCCAGGAGCTCAGCAGGTTCAGGGGCTCAGCAGGTTCCAGAGCTCAGCAGGTTCCAGAGCTCAGCAGGATCCAGGGCTCAGCAGGTTCAGGGTCTCAGCAGGTTCCAGAACTCAGCAGGTTCCAGAGCTCAGCAGGTTCCAGAGCTCAGCAGGTTCAGGGGCTCAGCAGGTTCCAGGGCTCAGCAGGTTCAGGGGCTCAGCAGGTTCCAGGGCTCAGCAGGTTCAGGGGCTCAGCAGGTTCCAGGGCTCAGCAGGTTCCGGGGCTCAGCAGGTTCCAGGGCTCAGCAGGTTCCAGAGCTCAGCAGGTTCCAGGGCTCAGCAGGTTCCAGAGCTCAGCAGGTGGGGCTGGCCCAGCCCAAGGGCTGACACCTCTGCAGTGTCACCTCATGGTCCAGGCAGTGGGAAGCAGGAACTCTGTCCTGGCCTTTCCTGGGCTCTGCAGAGAGCTGGGCTCCTGGAAATGGGCACAACAGAAGCTGGGCAGCAAACACAGCCCTGCCTTTCACCCAGAGCAGGGGTGAGAACTCACTGGAGGGATGGGGCTTCTCCCTCACCCCTCTGGGGAGCAGGAGTCTGTGTGCAGTGAGGCTGTGCTCTCGTTGGCATGGGACAGTGTTTTCCATCACTTCCAAGCCAATGTTGCCAGGGCAGTGCAGCCCAAGAAGTGATGGGGCCCAGATCTGTCCTGCCCCAGCTCCTGGTGATTTAAAGGACTCCGTTCCTTCTCTCCAGGATGGCACAGGCAGTGGTTTGGGCAGCAGCTGGGATGTTTCAGAGCAGAGGCATTTGTGCCCTTTTGTGCTGCTCCATTTCCTTTCTGAGGAGCTGGATTTGTCCTGGGATTTGTTTCAAACAAAGATCAACCTGTTCCTTTCTAATAAGGCCATGTGGGTTTGCTTCCCCAGCCCTGTGGGATGTGTCTGGGCCTCCTTCCCTTCAGGCCTGGGGGTTCAGGCTGCTCCCAGGTGAGCAGAGCACCCTGTGTGTCTTTGCAGTACGAGGACCGTCACGCCAAGTGGGACACGAACCAGGCTGGCTTCAGCCACAGCCACCAGCACGGCTTCGGCCTGCTCAACGCCTGGAGGCTGGTGAACGCTGCCAAGGTAACTCCCTGCCCTCCCACACCTGCCCGTGGGCAGCAGAGCAGCCCAGCCCAGCCCCGTGGCAGGGACAGCTCCTGTCCCGGTGACACCATGGGGTGACACCGCTGCCGTTCAGCACTTTGGCCACCATCCTGCTGGCCCTGGCGCTGAGGCTGCTTTTGCTGTGAGGTCACGAGGCTCCTGAGAGCCATCCCAAGCTGCTGCTGCTCCCCAGCACTATATATAGCCATGGCGAGGGCCCGACCCACGGCGACGGGAGCTTGGTCAGCAGTGCCTTCCTCGCTGCACGGTGCTGCAGGGAGGGTGTCCTGCCCCCCAGACCAGGCTGTTCTCACTGCCCGCTCCGGGAGTGGTGTGCTCATAGCAGGCAGAGGCATCCCCATCCCTTCCTCCTCTGCCCTTTGGCACTTGGTCCCAGCTGTGTGCTGTGCCGGGTCACTGCCGCTGCCAGCCGTGCCCTCAGGGTCACAGGGACCTCCAGGCTGCTCCCTCTACCTGCAGGCACTTGGGTTCTGCTGCTCCCTGTCCCCTGTACCAGGGCTTGGAGCGGAACAGCCTCAGGGCACCACTCAAAGCCACTGTGACAAACCCTGAGCTGGGGAGTCCCAAACCTTGATCAGCCCTTCTGGCTCCCAGGCAGTGACTTTCCCTCCTTTCCTGGGCATGTGGGCACTGCTCCCATCCCTGGGGTGTCACAGCAGCCTGCGTGTCCCAGAGCATCATCAGAAGAGGCCCCTTGGCCTGGCCCACACCCAGCCCAGGAGCAGCCTGTGAGAGCTGTGGGACAGGGAGGGATGGCTGTGCAGGGAGGGCGCGATCCGTGCTGAGCCCTCTCTCCTTGCCCTGGCAGATCTGGGAGTCCGTGCCGTACCTGGCCTCCTACGTGAGCCCCGTGCTGAAGGAGGGCAGGAGCATCCCGTGGCTCCCGCAGGAGCTGCAGGTGGCCTGGAACGGTAAGAGCCACGGAGAGAGAGCCAGCCCTGCCCGCCGGCGTGCCGGGCCAGCCAGGGGTTAAGTGCTGGGCTGCCTGGGCTTTTTCCACTGCCCATCCCCAGGGGATCCCCTCCCCACAGCCCATCCCCTGCACTGATGCTGTCGGGGAGCCAGACTGGGCTCAGCAGCGGGGCTGGGCTGGGCAGCGGCCAGAGCTGCTCGCCTGGCTTTGACCATTTTAGGCAATGCTGCAGCTCCCGACTTGGCCGGGCCGTGCGGAGCTGCTCGGGGCTACCAGCGGCTGCTCGGGGCTACCAGCAGCTGCTCGGGGCTACCAGCAGCTGCTCGGGGCTACCAGCAGCTCCTCGGGGCTACCAGCGGCTGCTCGGGGCTACCAGCGGCTGCTGTGGGTTACCAGCAGCTGCTCGGGGCTACCAGTGGCTGCTCGGGGCTACCAGCGGCTGCTCGGGGCTACCAGCAGCAAGGGGAGCTGGGCCCAGCCCTGCCCGGCCCCAGCACGCCTGCACACAGGGGACACTGCTGTCCTGGCATGTGCCCACATCCCCCGAGCAGGGGCTGGGAGTGCCCACCCACCCACTCGCCCCGCTGCAAGGGGGCTGTGCTCCTGGGAGCGTTCCTGGAGCTGGGAGCAGCTGGAGATGGGCTGGAGCAGCCTGGGCACTGTCCCAGACCCACACAGGGCAGCTGGGAAGAGGCAGAGACAATGTGTGTGTCCTGTGAAGTGGCACCACAGCCCCGTGGGGCTGGCTGGGAGTGGGGACTCCATCCCAAAGCCACCAGCCTTGGCCAAAACCCCCCTTCCCTTTCCCAGTCACCCCCGCCGACCTGGAGCTGTCTGGCATGAGGACCCTGGAGCACGTGGCTGTCACGGTCACCATCACCCACCCTCGCCGTGGCAACCTGGAGATCCGTCTCTTCTGCCCCAGCGGGATGATGTCCCTGATCGGCACCACGCGCAGCATGGACTCGTGAGCACCGCGGGCACACGGGGGCACCGGGGCCGGCCCGGGGGCTCTGTGACCCCTCAGGGGCTCTGTGACCCCTCAGGGGCTGTCTCCCCTCTCCCCTTGGCAGGGACCCCAATGGCTTTTCTGACTGGACCTTCTCCACGGTGCGCTGCTGGGGCGAGCAGGCTCAGGGCACCTACAGGCTGCTCATCAGGGACATCGGTGAGTCCTGCCTTCAGGGCCCTCAGCAGTGGTGGCAGCTCCGTGCCATGTCCCGGGGAGCTGCCAGCTCAGACCCTGCTTGGCTCAGAGGCTTCCCCGCCCGACCAGCCTGGTTCCTCCCCAGGGGACGACAGCCTGAGGCCTGGCACCCTGCAGCAGTGGCAGCTGACCCTGTACGGCTCCTCCTGGTCCGCAGCAGAGATGAAGGAGCGGCAGAGGTAGGGCCCCACATCTGGACAGGAGAGGGAGGCTGAGGGCTCCGTCCCTGCTGTGGGCACTGGGTTGGAGCCAGGTGAGGCTGGGGCTGCCCTCACACCTCACAGGGCAGCTCTGTGTGCTGAAGGAGACACCCTGGACCCTTTGTGGGCGTTTTGGAGCCTCCCTGGAGCCCCACGGGAGCCTCACGGGGTGTCTCTGTCCCCAGGCTGCTGGAGGAAGCCATGAGTGGGCAGTACCTGAGCGGGGACTTCTCCCTGCCCTGTCCCCCAGGGCTGGACATCCCCGAGGAGCAGCGTTACACCATCACAGCCAACACCCTCAAGGTGAGCCTGCCTGCAGGCTGGGAGCCCTGCATCCCCCAGGATGAGCTGGGAGCCCTGCATCCCCCAGGATGAGCTGGGAGAGCAGGACCCCGCTCAGCACTCTGTGCCCTCTCTGCTGGGCAGCGGGCAGGGCCCTGAGGGGGTTGAGAGCTTTGTTTCTCAAGAGGTTTTCCTCTGCAGACCCTCCTGCTCTTGGGATGCTTTGCCGTGTTCTGGACTTTCTACTACATGCTGGAGGTTTGCCTGACGAGGAACGAGGCGGGGCTGGACCTGGGCTGCTCCAGCTCCACCAGCTGCAGGTGGCACCAGCAGGGAGGGAAGCACCGAGCCCTGGAGCACGACCTGGAGATGGAGTCGGTGCCTCTGTACCAGGAGAAGGACGTGGAGGAGGCTGAGATGGAGTGTGAGCCCCTGGAGGCTGCCCGGGACGGGGAGGAGGGGTCCTGGACCCCCACCCACCCCAAACTTTCCAGCAATGGCAGAGCTGTGAGCTTCCACGAGGCAGCCCCCGCTGGAATGGGATTCCTGGGCCGGGAGGCATCGACTGAACTGCTCGGGGAGGACAGGGAGCACCAGCCCTGCTGACAGGGCCCTGCCTCGGTACGACCCCTGGCTCGCTGCTGAGCCCCACGGACCATTGCCACTGTGTCCTGCGGGAGGTGCTGGAAACAAGGAGAGAGGGCTGGTACTGCAGAGGGAGCTTCCCTTCCCTCCTCCTGGACAACAAACAAGCCTTAAACCCTTTCCTGCTGGAGCCTGCGCCGCTGTGAGGGAGTGCCATTCCCACCGAGCCCCTTCGTGCCGCTGCAGCGGGGCCCAGAGTGTCCCTTTGTCCCCCATTCCTGCAGAGCGAGCCTGGAAAACGCAGCGAGGCCCCAGCAGCCGCCTCTGCAGGCAGGGACCCCACAGCACTGGCATTTCCCGGGCTGGCAGCCGGCCCCTACCCACCAGTTATCCCAGTTTAGAAGCAGGGAGTTATTTCACTCATCTCCAAGCAGCGCTTCTCCCTGCCCCCGTGCTCCCATCCTGCAGATTCCTCCTCTCCTGTGGGCACAGAGCAGCTGTGGGGTGGGGGAGGCAGGATCCAGCCTGTCTGGGGCAGGATGGGGCTGGCCCTGGGCACAGGAGCACCTCTGGTAGCTGGGATGGGGAGGCAGAGTTGCTCTGGCAGTGGCTCCTCTGAGCAGGGCTGGCTTGTTCACATGTCTTTGGGTTCGGTGGTTTTATTTTTTTAAAGCTGGGGTTTGTTTTTTAATCAGCAAAGCCCTTTTGTGTAGCTTTCCAAATAAAGCCTGAAAAACCCTCCTCTCCCCCATCCATCACTCTTCTGCCCTCCCAAAGATTCCTCACTGTGGAAAAATGTGTCACACAGCAGCTCCCAGCCCCGGGGCGGGGGGACCCAGCGCTGGGTGCTGCATCTGGGGGGGCTGTGTGCCCTTCAGACAGAGTGAAAATTCTACAGGGTAGAAATCCATTTAGATTTAAATGAAATGTGCCACTTCAAGCTTACTAACACAAGTGAAATATGCTCTTTAGTCTAGTACTGCAGCACTAGCAAAACTACCGCAGCTAAAGAGAAAGAATACAGATTTCCACACTAAAAAATAAGATATAAGAAAGACTCCTTGAACCTTAAAACAAACAGAGCAGAGTGACGCAGAAGTTCTTTCTATACTTTCTGACAAAGCTAAGTACAATGTAAGCAGCTGTAAGTGTGCCTTGGGGTACACTTACTGTGCCTTGGGGTAACAGGGGCTGCTCCAGGCAGCGGGAGGCAGGGGCTGGGCCGGAGCACTGCGAGGAGCAAGGACAGCAGTGGCTGTCACAGTTCAGGGGGAGAGGGCAGAGTTTGCCAAGCCGGGCCGGGAATATCCAAGCTCCAGCTTTGGCTTTCCCAGGTTTGGCAGTGGCAGAAGCAGCAGCAGCTCCCTTTTAGGGAGAAGCACTTTGGCTTTCCATCGCCCAGCTGCAACGGGGCAGGCGGGAGCGAACCTCGTCAGGCCACGCTAGATGAATATAACCGTTTAATTTTGACAAAAACCAAGTACAAAACCGAGGCCCATTGGGTTCCCTCTCCTCCCCGTGGCAGGGATCTCTGCGGCGGCGGCGGGGCGGTGCGGGCGGCGGGCGGGCCGGTGGTCCCGGGGCCGGGGTCCCGCCCGGGGGTGCCGGCGGGGGCAGGACCGGCTGGCGAAGGGGGTGCGAGGCCGGGGCAGGGGCTGCCCGGGGGCAGGGGCTGCCCGGGGCACGGCGCTGCGGGCGTGCGCTGGCGGGCGGATGCTCCTCAATAAATACCGAAGGATGGGCGGCGGCGCTGGGCCGGGGAGCGCGGACCGAGGTCCCGGCTGGGGAGGGCTGGCGGCGGTGCCTAGCTGATGATCTGCCGGGGCCGGCCGTAGCTCATCCCCGCCTGTGACGCGCCCTTGTTGGTGCCCATCTGTAGCCCGATGATGTTCTTGCCCTCCTTCAGCTGGCTCTCGGTGAACTCCCGTTTGTGCTCCTGCGCTTTCCTGCGGGGCACAGGGACAGGCCGTGGGGCACCCGCACCCCCGGCTGCCCAGGAGCACCCCCCGATCCCCAGGAATGTCCCAGCCACCCTCCCTCCCCAGCTGGAAGTTGGGCATCCCAATTCCGTGTGCTCCGGGGCGCTTCCAGGCACAGCAAGGAGCCGGCTCAGAGCAGCCGCAGGACAAGGGGGTCCCCACGCCCAGCTCTGCGCTCCCCCACTCACTTCATGAACCAGTTGGGGTCACCGTGGTAGTTCCCGTCGTTCTTGGTCACTGCCAGGCTCCCCAGGGCCATCAGCGTCCTCTGCACCGCTGCCATGTCCTTGGCTGCCCGGGGAGAGAGAGAGGGGCGTGAGGATGGGCACGGCGCCCCAACCCCGGGACCCCCAACCCCGACTGCCCCTCTGCCGCACCTTCAAACAGGTCCACGGTCTGGAATATGTCTGTCTTGACCACCCCGTAGTCCTCAGCCGCCTTCAGGAACTGGGCAATCTGTTCCATCTGCTTGAACACCATGGTGGGCGGCGCGTCGGGGATCTTGACGGGCTTGGAGCCGTCGGGGTAGAGGCTGTTCACCAGCCTGCTGAGCACCTGCCGCAGAGGGGAGCCTGGGCTTGCTGCTCTGCCCTCGGAGCTCCCCGTGCTGCCCTCAAGTAACCCAAGCTGCCCTCGGAGCTCCCCGTGCTGCCCTCGGAACTCTCTGTGCTACCCTCGGAGTTCCCCAAGCTGCCCTCGGAGTTCCCCGTGCTGCCCTCAGTGCTCTCTGTGCTGCCCTCAGAACCCCCCATGCTGCCCTCGGAGCTCCCCAAGCTGCCCTTGGAGTTCCCTGTGATGCCCTCAGGGTTCCCTGTGATGCCCTCAGAACTCCCCAAGCTGCCCTTGGAGCTCTCTGTGCTGCCCTCGGAGCTCTCTGTGCTGCCCTCAGAGTTCCCTGTGATGCCCTCAGAGTTCCCTGTGCTGCCCTCAGAGCCCCCCGTGCTGCCCTCAGAACCCCCCGTGCTGCCCTCGGTGCTCCCTGTGCTGCCCTCAGAGCCCCCCGTGCTGCCCTCGGAGTTCCCCACCGCCGTGCCCCACTTACGATGCCGTTCTTCAGCCAGACCTGGAAGCCCAGGCGGCCCCGCTCGGGGCGTCCCACGGCGGCCCCGCACTGCGCCACGATCCACTCCACCAGCCGCTCCTCCAGCTCGTCATCGTACTTCTTCTCGATCTTGGACTGCACGTCCCTGCTCATGCCATAGGCTGGCCCTTTGTTTGCCATGGCTGCGGCGCTGGGAGACCTGGTGGCACCACAGAGACAGTCAGGCTGGGGAGATGCTGTCCCCTGTCCAGGGACCCCGCAGACACCATCGTGTCATTTCCCTGCCACTCTGCTGCAGTGGGGACGAGCCCTTCCGACTCTTCCCTCACCAGGTAACCGCCCTACAGCTCCATCTGGGTGTGTTTGGAGGAAAATTCACCGCCACGACCTCCAAAATCTGCCCAGACTGACGGCGTGTGTCCTGGCAGAGGTGCCTCATCCCCAGCCCAGACTGTGCGCAGGAGCAGCCCCATCCCTGTCCCTTGCCAGCTCCTGGCTGGCACGGATGTCCCTGGTGTGGCCCATGCCAGGGTGGCAGGGTGACGATGTCGAGGCTGGCTGGCAGGGTGGCCATGGCACAGCAGGGTGCCCGTGGGATGGCCATGGCACAGCAGGGTGCCCGTGGGATGGCCGTGGCACAGCAGGGTGCCCGTGGGATGGCCATGGCACAGCAGGGTGTCCATGGGATGGCCTTGGCACAGCAGGGTGCCCATGGGATGGCTGTGGCACAGCAGGGTGCCCGTGGGATGGCCTTGGCACAGCAGGGTGCCCGTGGGATGGCCTTGGCATGGCAGGGTGCCCGTGGGATGGCCGTGGTCATGGCAGGTCCGGGAGCCGAGGAGGAGCGGGCGAGGCGGGAGCAGCGGGAGCTGTGCCCGTGCCCTTGTAAGGACATGCTGCGGGCAGCGATGGCAGGTAGCTGGCTGCAGGCAGGCCCGAGGGTGCCAGAGAGGATGCCAGGGAAGGTGCCAGCAAGGAGAGGCTCTGGGAGTGGCAGCCAAGCCTTTGGTGGGGCTGGCATCGCTCCTCCCTGCCTGGCTCCTTGCTCGGCATGAAGCCTGCGGGTGCCTCCAGGAGCCGTGTGGATGTCCCTCATCACACCCGGCTTCCAGTGGGCTCATCCTGGCCACTGGGCACCGCAGCTCCTGCAGGCTGGGCTGAGACCTGGCACAGCTCAGTGCAGGAGAGGGCACCGACCCCTCTTGCTGCCAGCGATGCAGGGGTGCCCCACAGCCCCGTGATGTGTGTGCTGATACCCCACGAGCCCTACGGGCAGCCTGTGCCCAGCCCCGAGCAGCGCTGGGAACATCCCGTGATGTGCCCAGCCCATCCCGCTCCGTGCCCTGCCCCGACCTGGCTCTGAGGGGTCGCACACGGCATCCCGGGCCTCATGGCACTGCCAGTCCCTGGACCGCCAGCCCCGTGCCCATCTCCCATCCCGGCAGAAACGGGCAGAAACGGGCGCTGGGGGCTGGAGCTGCCCCTCCATCCTGCCCTGAGCCCCGCACGGCCCCTCCGGCTGAGCGGAGGAACAGGACAGGACCCCGGCAGTGACCCCAGGAGCCCGACCCTCCTCCGGGGAGCCGCATCTCCATCCCGGGGAGTCGCATCCCCATCCCGGGGAGCAGAATCCCCATCCCGGGGAGCCGCATCCCCATCCCGGGGAGCCGTATCCCACCCGGAGGAGCAGAATCCCCATCCCGGGGAGCCGCATTCCCATCCGGAAGAGCAGAATCCCCATCCCGGGGAGGCGCATCCCACCCGGAGGAGCAGAATCCCCATCCCGGGGAGCCGCATCCCCATCCCGGGGAGCCGCATCCCATCCGGAGGAGCAGAATCCCCATCCCGGGGAGCCGCATCCCATCCGGAGGAGCAGAATCCCCATCCCGGGGAGCCGCAGGTCGCAGCCCCGGGAGCGGCTTCGCTGTCCCAGGCACAGGCACAGGGTCCCCATGGCGGGGAGCAGCACCCCCGTGCCGGGGGCCGGCGGTGGCACCCCGGGGACCCTCCCCGCCGCCCCCCCCGCGGCAGGACTCACAAGCGGCTGCGGACGGAGCGAGGGCGATGCTGGGCTGGGCAGCGGCGCTCTGCCCCGCGGGGACCCCGACCTGGCGCTAAAAGGAGGGCGGCGGGACGCTGATGTCAGCGGGGCGCGGAGCCCGGCCCCCCCAAACCCTCCCTCCGGGGCGCCCGGCCCCGCAGCGCTCCGGGACTCCATCCCAGGCACCATATTTGGGGAAAGACTCCGAAAAGCAGCGACGACAGCCCGTGCTGGAGCATTCCCCGCGTGCCTCCGCCCCGGCGGGGCCGGGGCCGGGGCGGAACCGGGCCGGGGGCTGATGGAGTAAATCCTTTTATAGGCAGGCGGCAGCGCCGAGGGCTCCTGCTGACTTCATGGCTGGTTTTCCCGTGCGCTCACCGCCGGAGCCGGGGCAGGGTCCCCCCGCGGGGATGCTGCGGGGGCACGGGTGACACCCACGGTGTCCGCTCGGGGCGGCCGGGCGCGGCTGCGAGGCGGCGGCATCCCACGGGCACCGCGCCTGGGCAGAGCCGGGATTCCCTCTGCCCCGCGGGCACGGTGCAGCGGGTCAGGGCACAGCGGGCACGCAGCAGCTCTGGCACCGCGCTGCCAGCGTCCACGGGGGCCCCAGCCCCCAGAGAACTCTGCTGCCCGCGAAGTGGGACCCCCCTGGGCATCCCTTACCCACCCGTGGGGCTGCCAGTCCCCCCCGTGACCCCCAGGCCATCCCCACCCTCCCCACATGTGCTCTCCAGGGCAGCATTTCCCAGCCCCTGCAGCATCTCCCCTCTCCCCACGTCCCGTGGGGGCAGCCCTGGCAGCAGCAGCAGGCACGGGCAAAGTGCAGACACTTTAATGCGAGTCCCTTCCCAGCAGATCCACGCGTGGGGAGCGCGGCACCTCGGCGGGGGCCCACCGCGGCCACCCCTCCTGGGACGCTGGAGGAGACACGAGTGGGGCCCCTCCAGCAGTGCCACCACCGTGCTGGCCCCACGCACCCCCACCTCCCACCCACTCGACTCAGGCACTGAAGAGAGACCCACACCCACGTGCTCGGGGGGCCACGGGGCTGCTGGCACGGCACGGCCCCAATCCCCCCGCTGTGCCCACGGGCACACGGACACGGAGCAGCAGCAGCAGCAGCACCTTTTCCAGTGTCACTTGCCACAGAGGACGGATGCTCTGGTGGCCCCCCAGCCCCATTTTTGGCTGTGACGGGCCCAGGGACGGGCACGAAGTGCCTGGAGGGACCCGGCTGACAGGGAGGAGGCAAACCAGGACCCCAGGGCTGTGTGGGGAGGGGGACAGAGTGGCTGGCAGGACCTGCAGCGCAGACATCCCTCCCCAGGGGTGGGTGCCCCTCCCGGGGCTGCAGCCGGGCGTTTGGCACAGTCCCAGGGCAGCGGGTGGCTGCAGGCTCCTAGAAGACGTAGATCTTGTCCCGCTGGACACAGTCCAGGTCATCGTCCAGCGTCAGCAGCACCTGTGGAGCGAGGGGAGTGAGGGCAGCAGGGCACAGGTGACCTGGGGACAGCGGCGCCGTGCCGGGGGAACCGGCACCTACCAGGAAGGAGCCGAACATGGCGATGGAGGAGAGGAAATGCCAGATGTCGTGGTCGTCAAAGAAGTCGAGCAGGATGCAGTCACGGTTGTGCTCCCGGGATTCGGCTGGTGTTTTCTGCCGGGCACAGGGCCAGCGTCACTGTGGCTGCCCACGGCCACCCTGCCCACCCCGCTGCCTGCGCCTCCCTCCCGCTCACCTGCCAGGTGCTCAGCCCCTGGAAGAAGAAGAAGAGGGCGAAGCCCCAGACCACGGAGGTGCTGATGATGCAGAGCAGGGGGATGAGCTTGATGCGCTCGCCACTGCGGAGCTGCGGGAGAGGCCGGGGTCACGGCGTGGGCAGGAGCTGCAGCAGTGCCCACCCCTGTCCTGCCCTGCCCGCTGCGCCCGCGGGGCCGAGGGCTCAACTCCCACCTTCATGATAATGTAGAAGGCGAAGTAGAGGAGGAGGTTGCAGATGCCGATGGCCAGCAGGTAAGAAGCAAAATCATTGGGGCGGACAATGAGGCCGTAGGCAGCGCTGGGGAGGCAGGGACAGGCAGTGGGGTCAGCCTGGGGGTCCCCCTGCCATGCCCACTGTCCCCAAAGGATGTCTGCAGCCCCCGGGAGATCAGGCAGCACGTGGGGACACCAGGGTGCTACAGCTGCAGGGAGACCCGTCATGCTGGGCTCACGGCTGCCACGAGCTGCCAGTCCTCAGCCCAGCGCCAGGAGAGGGGCGGGGGTGGCAGCAGGGATGGGGAGAAGCAGGGTGGGATCTGGCATGTGCCCAGCTCGGCACTCACAGTGACCAGTTGATGATGTTCCCCATGACCAGGAGCACCATGCGGTCCTGCAAAAGAGGAGGGGGCTGTGAAGGGCCAGGGGAAGCTGCTCTGGGGGGCTGCCAGGAAGGGTCTCCGCAGAGCCGGGGGTCCCGGTGCCAGCACTCACCACGTACATGGGCCCGCTGCACTGCCGCACGCAGTCCGTGTACAGCACGTGCAGGATCCTGCGCAGGATGCCCGAGTCTGTGGGGACAGGGGAGTGACACCGGGGGGCCACCACATCGTCCCCTCCCGCCTCGCTGACGGTGCCCCCCCTCACCCAGCTTCCAGCGCCCCATGTAGTACAGCTGGGTGCTCAGCAGCAGCGTGGCCACGATGTGGATGACGGAGAAGACGATCCAGAAGGCCGTGTTCCCCTTCCCAAAGACCTGCAGGGCGAGCGGGGGGTGGGCAGTGAGCCTGGGGGGCAACCAGCCCCGCTCCCTCCGTGCCCACCACACTCACCACGCCCACCACGGAGAAGAAGATGACGAGGGCCAGGCAGGCGTAGGCGCTGTAGGCGCTGGCGTTGATGTCCGGGTGGCGCTTCTGGTAGAGCTTCAGCATGCAGAGCCCCGCGATCATGTACATGAAGGAGGTGTCTGGGGGGGCACGGTGGTCAGAGGGGCGTGGGGGGCCCCGGTGTGGGTGGGCAGGACCGGGGGGGCACTCACCGAACTGGAAGTTGGTGTAGTTGGGGCAGACGTGGTAGCAGGCGCTGAGCAGCCCCTCCATCATGAGGGCGGTGCCCATGGCGTAGAAGAGCCCGAAGTGCTTGGGGATGCCACACTCCTGCGGGGCAGAGGGGAGGGAAGGAGGGGAAGGGGGGGTCCCGGGAGCTGAGCCCCAGCAGGCAGCCGGAGCCCCCGGCAGCCCCGTCCCTCACCAGGGCGCGGGTGTCGTTGCGCAGCAGCGCGCGGTTGTAGTTGATCTCGCGCTGCAGGATGATCAGCAGGAAGAGCAGGCCCAGCAGCACGTAGCCCAGGTTGCTCAGGATGTTGTTGAAGGCGCTGCGAGGGGCCAGTCCCGGTGTGGGTGCTGGGAACCCCCTCCCTCCCTGGGGTCCTGCTGCAGCCCAGCCCTGGGCACAGGGGACCCCCAGCCACCCTCCACCGCCCCCCAGCCCACCTGAGGTTCCCCAGAGGGTGGGCGCACAAGAAGTTGTAGTAGCAGATGTCCTGGTTGCCAGTGACATTCACCACCTGTGGGCAGGGCAGGGTGAGGGACACAGGGGGCTCCCAGGGGTGTCCCCAGCATGCTGGGGGGCACGGTTTGGGAGTGCAGCCCCCGGGGCTCCCAGGAGCCCCTGGCTGCTGCGCTGGCCACACTCACAGTCTGGTAGGTGATGACGAGCTGGATGACGGGGAGGGCGTAGAAGACAGCGATGGTGGCGATGTTCCTGGGAGAGGGTGGGGCCGTCAGGGGGTCCCTGCAGTGCACCCCGGGCTGGGACACTGCCGGGTGCCCCCTCCCCATTGCCTCCCACTCACCAGAAATAAATCTGGTACTTCTTCCGCAGCACCCGCTTGTCCTTGCGCGCCAGGTCGGCCACGCACAGGTATTGCTGGAAGGAGAGGGGGGTCAGGGGCCTGCCTGGCCAGCGGGGACGCGCTGGGGGCTGGGGGGACACGCACCTTGGTGCGGATGACATTCTTGTCATAGTCGATGTCAGCCAGCGTGTCGTAGTCGTCCTCCTCCACAGAGCTGAGCGAGTCCAGGCGCGGCCGGCCGGCCACGTTCTCCAGGGACCGCTCCCCTGCGGCCGAGCCGGGGCCGTCAGCAGCGCCCAGAGCCTCGGTGCCCACCCAAAAACCCCAATCAGCCCCAATTAACCACTGGGCTGCCTCCCTGCCAGCTCACATGGGGACAGGTTTCAGCTCCCTACAGCCCTGGGGACAAGTGGTGGCCGTGCCCAGGTGGGGAAGCACTGCTCATGTCCAGGTGGGCAAGCACTGCCCCGTGCCCAGGTGGGCAAGCACTGCCCGTGCCCAGGTGGGCAAGCACTGCCCATGCCCAGGTGGGCAAGCACTGCCCTGTGCCCGTTCCCTGGGGCTCTGCCACGCTGGGGAACACCGAGGGCCAGGCGGACAATGTCCTGCTCTGCAGCCCCTCTGGTGCTGCCCTTGCTCTGAGGGAGGGGAGCAGGGGTTCTGTGCCCTGGGCACAGCCTGGGGCTGGGCAGATTTCGCCCTGATTGGCCCGACCCTGCCCGGTACCAGCATCTACCCATGGGAATGCTCAGTGGCCTCGTCGGGGCGGAGGGCGTGCGCCGCTTGAACTGCTCCTGCCCTTCAAAGGAAAGCCAGAGTTACCGCAGCAGAGCTCCCTGAGGCGTGTCCCAGATGGAAACCCTGCTGGGGGCTGCGTGGAGGGGCCGGCAGCCCCAGGACCCTTCCCGGAGACGGAGGGGACAGAGCCAGATGCCAGCGGGCACGAGGCTCCGCAGGGCTGCAGCCACGCCAGCGGCCCCATGACTCACCCACGTAACTGTAGGAGACTTCTGCTGAGCCCAGGCTGTCTGTGACGCCCTCGGTGCTGCTGGAGGAGCCGTTCCCTGCAAGGACAAGGACAGGCAGAGGGTTGGCACGGCCCACAGGCAGGGGTGAGGGATGGGGCACAGCACGTGGCACTCACCGAAGGAGCCGTAACCGTAGCTGTCGTAGGGGCCGTGGTTCAGGAAGGAGTCGGGGATGCTACGGGAGTGACCTGCAGGACAGGAGGGTCCCTGTCACCCTCTGTGGCACCCCTGTCCCAGGGCTGCACGGCCACTGGGCACAAAGCAGCTCCCACCACCCCTGCCCTGGCACGGAGTGAGCTTGGAGCCAAGGACAGCGCTGGCACCTACCCAGGAGCGATGCTGGGAGTCCCCGGAAAGCCAGGAGAAGAAAGAGATAGACCTGGTGAGATGCAAAGCCCCAGCACAGCCCTGCCAGCCCCACAGCAGGGACCTCTCTGTGCCCCTGACACTGGGATTTGCCCCAGGGACTCAGCAGGATACTCCTGCAGAGGCAGAGGCTTTGCCACAGGCTGGAGAGGGCAGAACAAGGAGGAACCCCGAGGCAGACCCGTCCGTGCTGCTGCTGCCTGCCCTCCTCACCTGTGTCCAGGCTGGGCGAATCCATGGCTGCCAGGAGCCCCTTCCTCTTGTGCTGCCTGCCGAGGGAAGCGGCTGTCAGCCCGTTTGTGCCACTGCTGGGCGAGGGGACACAGCCCCAGGGCCCCAGCAGGACTGTGCCCACCAGAGGGGCACAGCACCAGGGCCCCCAGCAGGACTGTGCCCACCAGAGGGGCAGCAACACTCACCGGCAGCCCTCCCAGCAGGCGAGGAGCAGCGTGAGGATGTAGAAGGAGAGGAAGATGCCGAGGCAGAAGAGAACGCTGCGCACGTAGGCCTCGGCTGTGCAGGGCCAGGACAGGCTCTCAGCGGGGGTGGCACCTCAGGGACCCTGCCATGGGTCCCCAGAGAGCCCAGCGCCCCCAGCACCCCCAGCCCCTCCCAGACTCACAGGTTATGGCAGGTGACACCATCACCTCCAGCGTCTTCTGCCGGTTGTGCTGATCCACGGGTTCATCTAAAGAAGGCAGGGACAGGGCTCAGCTCTCTGCCCTGTGCCCACCCTGTCCCCACACAGCCCCGCTGCAAACCTGGAGAGGCATTCTTGGAGAGGGGGTAGTAGGGCAGAGCCCCCCCGCACGCCTCGTCCTCCGTCTTCACCACCACCACCACATAGAAGCTATGGCTGGGGAAATCCTTCTTCTGCAGCAAGAGAAAAGGGTCAGCAGAGCCCAGCAGGGGTGTCCCATGCCAGAGGTTATCCCTGGGACACCTCTGTGGGCTCTGGCAGCACCAGGCAGGGACTGGGCAAATCTCAGCCCCGTGGCACAGCCCAGCCCCGTGGCACAGCCCCATGACACAACCCCATGGCACAGCCCCGTGGCACAGCCCCGTGGCACAGCCCCATGGCACAGCCCTGTGCCCACCTGCACCGTGATGGCCGCCTTCTTCGTCATGGTCTGGTACATCCCGATGAAGGCCACGTTGTTGTCCAGGTCGTAGACGGGGCACTGCGGGGGCAGAGGGGCCGTCAGCCCCCCGGGCACCACGGGCCCCCCAGCCAGGAGACCCACTGCCCACACCTACCAGGATGTCCTGGATGGAGATGACGGAGCAGGGGAAGGCCATGGCTGAGGTCACCTTCACGATCACCGAGTCCACCTCCTCGGGGAACTCGTACTTGAAGTACTGTGGGGAGAAAGGGCCCGTTGCTGCCACGGTGGCTGCGCTCCCCTCCTGGGTGCAGCCCCCTCCCGTGCCACGCGTGCCAGCTGCCCTCACCTGCGGCTGGGCGGCCGTGGCATTGAAGCTGAACCTTTCGTTGGTCCTGCAGAGAGCACGGGAAAGCTGACGGGTGGCAAGGGGGGTCCGCAGCCCCCGCAGCCCCCACAGGCAGCAGGCAGGGAAGGGGACAAGGGCGCGGGGCTCCCCTCACCGCAGCACAAAGTTCTCCACGCGGGTGACCCGCAGCTGGTAGGAAGTGTTGAGGGAGAGCGTGGAGACATCCACGTAGAAGTGCTGGGTCTCCACCTCGGCCTTGGTCTGCGGCTGGCAGAGCGTGCGGCTCACCTCCTGGTACGCGTATTTCCTCTGGTACCTGGGCAGGGAGAGCCCTGTGTGCCCACAGCCCCTCCCAGGGACCCCTGCACGGGGCATCCCTGCGTGGGGAGTCCCTGCGTGGGGAGTCCCTGGTGGGGAACTCCTGCGTGGGGAATCCCTGCCCAGCCCCTGGTACTCACAGGCCCCGGAGGATGAGCGGCACCTGGAAGGAGACCACCGCCTCCTTCTGCCTCACCACGAAGAGGACGGGCTGGTCCTTCTGGTCCGAGAGGACATTGACCGACACCCGCACGCCCTCGGTCTGCAGGGACAGGGCAGGTGAGTGCGGGCCGGGCAGGAACCGAGGGCTGGACTTTGCTCGGCCGCCGTGGCAGACGCGGCCGTGCCCTGCGCACCCCAAACCCCCGTGGGCACGGTCACCCGGGGGGGACGCGGCGCTGGCGACCACCCCGGCTCACCCGGTTCCTGCGGACGCTGTGGTTGAAGGCGTAGATGTTGAGCAGGTTGGCGTGCACCCAGTCGCTGTAGGTGGTGTTGAACTGCGCTTCCCTCTCCTGCACCTGGCGGTCCCCGCGGGGCTGGGGCTGGGGCTGGGGCCGGACGGGCGGCGGGGGCAGCAGCGCCCCGGCCAGCAGCGCCCAGGCCAGCACGGCCGCCGCGGGGCCCGACATCCCGCCAGCATCCCCGGCCAAGGTCCGCGGGGCGGGACGCACGGGAGGCACGGACGGACGGGACGGGACGGACGGGGCGCTCAGCCGGGGCGAGCCCGGGCGCGCTGCCCCATGGCCGGGCCGAGCGGAGCCGGGGCTGTGCCGGGGCGCGGAGCCGCTGCCGGGGCCGATCCCGGGGCCGGTCCCGTCTCCCCTTCCCGTTCCGCACCGCGGTAAACACGGACCGGCGGTGACGTCAGCCCCGCGCACGCCGAGCGCCCGGCCGGGGAAGTGACGCGGCGGCGGGGCGGGGGGACCGGGACGGGACCGGGGGGACCGGGACGGGACCGGGACGGGACCGGGACGGGACCGGGACGGGACCGGGGGGACCGGGACGAGACGGGGGGACCGGGCTGGACCAGGGGGGACCGGGCTGAACCAGGGGGACCGGGACGAGACCGGGGCACCGGCCCGAGCCCGGGGGACCGGGACGAGACCGGGGGGACCGGGCTGAACCAGGGGGACCGGCCCGAACCCGAGAGACCAGCCCGAAACCGGGAGACCGGGACGAGACCGGGGCACCGGCCCGAACCAGGGGCACTGGCCCGAGCCCGGGGGGACCGGCCCGAACCAGGGGGACCGGGACGAGACCGGGGCACCGGCCCGAGCCCGGGGGGACCGGGCTGAACCAGGGGGACCGGAACGGGACCAGGGAACCGGCCCAAACCAGGGGCACTGGCCCGAACCCGGGGGGACCGGCCCGAGCCCGAGGGACCGGCCCGAGCCCGAGGGACCGGCCCGAGCCCGTAGAACCGAGCCCCCCACCCCGCAGGACCGAGCCCCCCACCCCGGGGCACCGAGCCCACGGCCCGCGGGGGAAGCCCGGCTCCGTAGGGAGGCACGCAGGGGATGCTCTGCCTTATAGGGCAGGCTCTGTCCCATAAGAAACCCTGCTCCATATGGGAACACATACGGGAAGCCCTGTGGTATAGGAGAGCCCCATGGCCATATAGGGTCCCGGTTCCAAGGGGGTGCCCCTGGTCCGTGTGGGATCCTCTGGAACCCCATAGAAAAAGCCCTGGTCTGCAGGGCAGATCCTGCCCCACATAGAACACTGTAGGGGAGCCTTGTCCTCTACAGCACCCCATAAGGGAGCCCCTGCTCCACAGGAGACCCCATATGGAGTCCCTGACCCAACAGGGAAGCCCAGGTGCCATGCAGCACTCCAGACACCCACCCAAACCCCTTCCCGGCCTCCCTGCCCCTAAAGTCCGTGAGAACATGGAAGAGTCCTGTCAGGGAAGGAGTGGGTCTGCCCCATCCCTTTCTCTTGCTGCTCTCTGGATTCCTCCCGGGCTTCTTGCAGCCTCTCCCATTTGGTGCACCCTTCACCACCGGAGATGGAGTAATTCAAAGTACCTTGGGAGTTTTCCCATGCTTGGGATAGCAGGAGTGATGCCACACTACATTTTTGGTGTGTCTCCCAGAACACCCCCCCGATTCTGGCTGTTGCTGAGCCTCCCACTTCCTGGCCTCTCTCCAACAGCTCTGCGACCTTTGTATCACATTTTTTTTGCCTGCAGTTGGGGGTTTTGATTTAAAATCCCCCTCTGAAGGGGCTCAGCCCCGTGTCACCTCACTCAGAGCCATTTCTGGGCTGGCTCTGACATGCAGGACCACTGCCACCGGCTTCCTGCTCTGCTTCGGGGGACAAACGCCACGAGACAAGGCACTGCTGCTATTGTGCACTTTATTTCTCCGGGCCCTCCTGTCCCTGAGGATCCCACAGTTTGGGCACTCTGCCCATGGTTTCCAGGTGCAGGTGGTGGTGCTGGCGGCAGATGGGACGACCTCAGGGACAGACATGCGGGAAGAGAAGCAGAATTCCGGCCGACTCCTCGGCCCTGATAGAGCCCGAGCCGCCTCTTGCAGGATGGCTGTGAGCGGGATTGCGTGGGGATGTCATTCCCTGTTTGTTCCAGGGCCATCTGAGATAAATCACTCGGGAATCCAACACAAGCCGATGTCCTGTCGAGGGCCAAAATAAACCAGTCCCCTTCACCTGCAGCTCACAGGTTTGGGTGCAGCACCGAGATCTGCACGGGGAAAGGAGGGAAAACAGACAAAACCAGCCCCAAATGGAGTGGGGGAAAGCAGGAATTAAATGAGGGGCAAGGATGTGGCTGAGCACAACTCCCAGAGCCAGGGAGGACCCGCAGCGGGAGGTTTGGCAGCACCTGCCCGGCCCCATGGAGACCTCCAGGAGTGACCGAGACAGGGCAGAGACGGCTGGGCACACACACACACACACAGGCTGCGACACGGTGGGTGAAACATTGACATTTATATCGAAATATGCACTAACAGTGACTTCTACCAGCCGATGCATTTTTGCCAAAGCAGAATCACAATGGTTGTGCCCCAGGGAAGGCTCGGGGCAGCGGGTGGGCAGCGAGGGGAGGTATGGGGGCCTCCCGCTCCTGCCTCACCCTCCCCCAGCACCTCACAAGACTCTGTCATTTCACATCTTTTGTTTGTTTTCCTCTCTGCTGCATAAACACAAAACTGGACACGCTCACTCAGAGGAGGCCACAATTCCAGCCCAGCCCTGTCCCGAGGGACAGCCAGAGCTGGAACCGAAGTTTTCTCACAGGAGGCACTCGGATTTCAGCACTGGGCAGGCAGGAGGCAGAGCCCCTCTTGCCCAGGTGAGCAGGGCAGTTTCCTGCCAGGCAGCAACACGCAGAGCCGAGAGCACTGAACCAGCACAGAGCATGGCACCTCAGCAAGCCGAGCCTAAACAGAGCCAGCAGAGCCTCCCTGGTGAGGCCAGAGCCTGCCAAATTCCCCGGGGCACTGGGCACCCTGCCCACGGGGCTGGCTCACAGCGAGCACAGGGTGCCCAGCGAAGCCAGAGCTTTACTGCAGAGTACATTCCTGGTTAGCATCTCTTCAGCCAAACGCAGCAGCAGCAGCAGCAGGGAGGGAAGGGAGCAGGGATGCAGAGATTAAACTAGCACACGGCCTTTTCTCACAAGCCTGGAGATGGAAAACTCTCAGGGCACAGGAACGGGTTTTATCCCGGCTCCCTAGTGGGGTGGGGATGGGACGAGCCCCTCCCCAGGAATTCTCCACTGCACTGTACTTTTAACATTTGATTTTCCACTTGCCCTTCCCCAGTATTTCCAGCCATGGGAAGCTTAGGGAAGCATGAGCAGTGTTCTCTCAAAGCTTGCCCTGCAAGGCCGTGGAGCTCCAGGGAGCAGCACCCCTGGTCTGGATCATGGGGTAGGACGTGATCCCTCCTCTCCCATGGCACTCTGCAGCTACCTGTGTCTGATCCTGGCCAGGGGAATGCTTCACCTTTCCTTCATCTGTGTGTAGATCACATATACTGGAAACAAAACACACACTATGCATGCAATCCAGGCAGGAATCCTGCTATGATCAAACCTACAGGAGCAGGGGGATGAGGTGGGACGTTAGGGGATTCCTCAACGCTAGGTCAGAGTTACACACCAGCCCCTTGGCTACAGCAAAGGGCAGACAGACTATGTACAGTACCTATGGGCTTCAGCAAAGCCGCCTGACACCTGAACACCCTCCTTGAGCACGGAGTGAAGCTCTCTGTTCCTCCCAGCTTTACCTGCCTGCAATCCCACGGGAAGCACAAACCCAGCGCGGCACCACTGAGTTCCAGCTCCGGCAGGTAAGGCAGGGAGGAACAGATTTGGTTTAAAATAGGTTATTTGCAAGTTATCAATTCATCCAGGGCTCTGCCTCTCGGCTCCAAACCATTTCTTTCTGGAAGAGAAGCTCTCAGTTTGAAATGAAAAGTTGTTTCGCTACAACCAGCCCTCTGCACTACAAACCAAACCAAAACCCCACTGAGCCACAGCCCTTTAGGGCACCTGCCCCTCTGGCTCCCTTGCTAGAGGTGAGCAGCAGTGTCCGGGGCAGGAGAAGCTACGCCTTAACTCCACTTTTTACTCTAAGAGGCTGTAGTTGCTCAAATAAAATGTTTATACAAGTAAACCAGCAGTGATAAGGAAATATACACCTTGGGATCTGTAAAGCTTCAGAGTGATTTAGGCCTTGTAGCCAGGGGCTCTTCATGTGGGTTTGCTTTAGAAAAAAAAAGGATGTAACAGTCATGCTTAATAAAAAAAATAGGAAAAAAAAAAACCTGCAAAAAGCCCGGGCACCTCAGAGGGAATGTCTGTCAGTTCCAGAGGAGTGAGGAAATAACTGCCAATCACTGGATCATTAAAATCCTACACTGAGCAACTGCTAAAAGCCAGCAAGATCACGGGCAGCAGGAGCAGGAGCCAGCAGCAGCATCCAAGTGGGAGCGCTCCCAGGAGAGCTGCGTGGGAGGAAGGGAAGGTGCCCCTGCTAGCAGGACTGGGGAAACGAGCACGAGACAAGCACTGGGGAGTGTTACACGAGTTCAGGTAACTGCTTCTTTAAATTTCTGAATTCCAGTTTAAAGCTGCTTCAGAAAGGAGTGAGAAAGCAACACGTGTCATTTAACCCCCCCTCAGTAAAACAAACAACAAACAAACAAACAAAAAAAAAACCCAAACAAAAAAACCCAAAACCGCCTGAAAGGTGGAACCGAGTTTGGAAAAATGCATCTGTTCTGGCTTTTGCAAGTGGAATGTGATTCTTGTTGCCAGGCAAATACACAGAGCACGATGGCTGCAGCCAGGAACGGTGAGCCAGGGGTGGGCTGTCAGACAGGCTACGAGGGGGCAAGGACAACCACAGGGCAACAAGACATGGGGGGCACAGAGTGACAGTCCTGTTCTCGTTTTAAATGAGGAATGGTTTAAAAGTAAAACTCTTCTCCAGCTAATTTCCTCCTGCAATAAAACCAACCCAGCCGGCCCTCGTATGTACAAGACCAGTTAAAGATGAGCCTTCCCCCTCAAAACACTAGGTACGGACATCCGGTAACATTCTACAATGGAAAGTGCTTTAAGAAAGAAGGATTCTGTAGTGCCAGTGACAGAACTGATCTGATGGGCTGGATGATGCTCTCCACGCTGACAGCAGGACTCAGGCCAGGGCAGCTCGTTTCTCCTCGGGGGTCTCCTCCAGCAGCTGCATGATCAGTTCGTGGAGGGGCTTGCAGACCTTGGCGTAGCCCCCGCCCGTCAGGTGCAGGAAGTCGAACATGTCGTGGTAGGAGATGGTGCCATCCGAGTGCACGAAGCCCACGTCCACGTCCAGCAGCTGCACGTTGGGCAGTTTGGGGAGCGAGGCTTTCAGCAGGTGGTTCACCTTGGCGTTCTTCTGCCGCAGCGGGTTTGGCTTCTCTCCACGAGGTAGCAGGCCCTGGCACGACAGGAGGCAGAAAAGAGCTTTGTGTGACTCTGATGCAATCAGGAGCCCTGCTTTCCCTTCCAATTCGGGCTGTCTGTCAAGATTTAGGATGTCTGTGACAAGGGGAACTCATCCCTCGAATCAGAATTTGTCCATTCGGGCCTAATGTGAAACGCAAGTGAAGGAGCCAGATGAGCCACAAGCACTGATCTTTCTTTTATTTTTTAAATGTATCAGCTTGTGCTCTTTCCATACACTTTCAGCTCCTCAGCAAGACAGGCAGCAGCTTCCTTAGGACAAGGAAGCCAACTAGGATTCCCAAAGCCAGCTGGCATCTGGGCACCTATTTTCCCCGCACAGGACTTCCTCAGCAACATTAATAAGTGGGGTATTACTCGGAATCAGTCCACCCAGCTCTGGAAGGGCCAAAGGAGGGCTCCTGCAAAGCCAAGCCAGCAAGGGGAAGCACAGAGCAGCGGACAGATGAGGATATTGCCCTCCCAGCACTGCCCAGTGACTCCCAGTAAGGCAGAGGAGAGCCCAGGGAGCAGGGACGTACCAGCACAATCACTTTGGCCTGTGGCTGCTGGGTGTTTATCAGGCGCACGATGGCCTCGATTCCCCCTGCGACTTCTTCTGCTGTGTTTTCATGGTTATTTGTTCCAACCCAAACAACAATGACCTGCAAGGAGAGGAAAATGTTTGCAGCTTTTCCAGAGCAAGTGGTGACAGGGCTGATGACCCTGAAATCCCTGCATAAACATCATCTGCGGCCAGGGAGCTGCTGGGAGAGTCAGGCTCAAGAGTTCAGCCCTGGGGCTGGCACTGCCCACTGCCCTCAGGACATGCACTTGTGCCAGGCCTGCAGCTGCAGGTGACCTTCACTGCTCACCTGGATACCCTCACTAACCCTGCAGCTCCTACCTTGGGTTTAATGTTCTCCAGTTCACCGTTCTTCAGTCTCCATAGAACGTGTCCCGTGGTGTCTCCACCAATCCCAAAATTCAGTGCATGGAGCGGTGAGAAGAGCTCTCGCCAGATCTGCAGGCAGAAACCAACGTGCAGCTTCAGAGCAGCATCCTGCCTGTGAGGCAGAGACACCACACGGTGTCCTCGGGGCCACTGAGGGCAGCCACGAGCCCTGCTCTGAAAACTCCCTCCACAAAGGGCACTTAGACAAGGAACGAGGTTTGATTTGGGGTCAGAAGAGATGGAGCAGCTGAGGTTCGAGCTCTCAGACGTGGCACAAAGGAAGGAAAGATCTCTGGAGCAGTGATTTGCTGAACTCATCAGAGCCCCAGAGCGCTGATCTATTGCACACCACGGTGTCCCTAAGCACAGGGCCTTTGAAGAAGGAGTCTATGACCTGATTAAATCCTTCTCATCCCCAGGTAACAAAACTAGAACAAAGGGAAGCAGCTCTTGCAGAACAAAGCTGCTCAGCTGCCACCACGGCAGAAGAGAACTCTTCTTTCCCTCAATAATTTTAGGGAAGAACCAGTGGACCAATGACTTGGGCACCCTGAATTCTACAGGCTAAGTGTGCTCTGGCACAGGTACAGCCACAGGGAACTCAACGGCCCTCAGGAGGCTGGAATCTGAGAGCTGAGGGGCTGTGCCAAAATGCAGTCAGCGTGGCCTCAGGGAGGGAGGCAGGGGCAGCCAGTGAAGCAGGGTCCAGGCCCTGGGGAGCTCAGGAAGCAGGGCAGAAGGGTTCAGGGGACAGCCGTGAAAACGGGAACAGTGGAAGTCACTAGCGTTACACATCAGCCACTGGGTTAGAGAGAGATGCTCCAATTGCTCCAGTCCACCCCTCCCTCCCTCCCTGCCTTCACCCCTACCTCGTACTGCTGCAGCAACTGCACCATGGAGTCCCCCACGAAGAGCACGTCGGGCTCCTTGTCCTTGCAGTCCAGGACAAACCGATTGTGCTGCCAAAGAGAGCGACAAGGTGAGCTCCAGGTGAGAGCTGCTCCTGGGCAGCCATCCCTGCTGCAGGACAGGGACAGCTGCCCAGCCAGCTTCCCCTGCTGCGCTGCTGGACACTGCTCCCAACCCCACAGCCCCGTCAGGATCCTGGGTGGGGTGAAACTTGGCGTGATTTCGTTTATGGCCACTGCTCCTGGTCCTGTCACTGAGCATCACTGAGCTGAGTCAGGCCCCATCTTCGGGAGATCTGGTGTGGATCGATGGGATCCCCTCTCAGTCTTCTCAGGACTAACCCAGCTCAGCTGAGCAGTCACTCCTCATCAGAAAGAGGTTCCAAACTTCTCTTCCTTTGCCCCATCGTGGCGGGACACACAGGTGTGACAGCTGCCAGCTCCAGGCTCTTGTGACCTCAGGGTCCCAAACATGGCCTGGGCAGCACTGGCCCAACATCCCCCCAGGAACGAGGTTCCACCTGCCAGCCTTACCTGTGACATCCACCTGTCATCTCCCTGAACGTCCTCGGCGGCGTGTGGCACTGCTGCCGGGTTGGAGTTCCCCATGCCCATTCTGTTCCTGCGGAAAGAACAGCTCACAGCCACTGCTGCAGCAGCTCCCACGCAGCAGGGCTGGGACAGGGCTGCTGGAATCCGCTGCCCCGCAGCTCCTGCCCGCTCCTGTGCGTGCTGGCAGCTGCCTGAGAACAGCACGGATGCTGCTCCACGCCAGAGTGACTCTGCAGCAGACATTCCCCCAGAGCCAGGCCCCGACACAGAGAACAAAGCTCAGCTCCGAGGATGCTCTGCAGCCCCACACCTGAGCCAGGAGGGTTTAACAGCTCAGCAACAAGGGCTGAGACCGCCGGGATAAGTCCCTATTAGCGGCCAGAGATCCAGCTTACAGCTGCTGAGCTGCACAGCCCAGGTGGATAATCTGCCTTTGGGAGCAGCACAGCGTGGTGGGCTTGATCCCGAGATCCCAGAACTGTTACAGATCAGGAGGGATCTCTGGAGATCATCCAGCCCTGCCAAGGCGGGGTCACCTGGAGCAGGTGACACAGGAATGCATCCAGGTGCGTTTGGAACGTCCAGAGAGGGATATCCCCGATGTCCCTGGGCAGCTGCTCCATGCTCTGCCACCCCCCATGGGAAGAAGTTCCTCCCCACATTGCGGCGGAATCTGTATTTCAGTTTATGGCCACTGCTGGTTGTCCTGTTGCTGGGCAGCATTGAGAGGGTCTGGAACCATCCCCTGAGGCTCCCTGGAGATACCCGCACGGATCGACGGCATCCCTTTCTCCGTACCGACCCGGCCCGGCTCCCCGCTCTCCCCACCGCGGGAGCCCTCCATCATCCTTGCACATCCCGAGGGATCGACCGCGGGAAGAGCAGCGGGACGATGCTCCCGCGCCCGTCCGCGGCGGGCAGGGCTGGGCAGGGCTGGGCTGGGCTGGGCAGGGCGGGTCCCCTCCCCGGCCCCCTCCCGGCCCCGCTCCCGGGGCTGCCGGGCCCGCGGCGGCCCCGCACTCACGGCGGCTGCGGCTCCTTCCCCCGCGACTCCATGGCGGGCGCGTCCCGTCCGCTCGGCCCCGCGCCTGCGCCGCTTCCGCTTCCGCCGCTTCCGCCGCTCCCGCCGCTTCCGCCGCCCCGCCGCCATGACGTCACGCCGCCGCTCGCGTGACGTCACGCTGCACCGAGGGGAAGCGCCGCCCACGTGGGGAGTGATGGAGCCGCTCCCCGATGGAGGGATGTCACCAGGAATCCTCTCCCTGTTTGCACCCTAAAACCACGGCACCGTGACGACATTCTACCGCTCCTGACGTCATCCTCGTGTGTGTGTGTGGGGTCCCTAATGTCACAAGAACAAGTTTGCAATTACTCGTGGGTTTTGCCCCAAAACTGAAGCAGCTCCCTGGCCCCGGGGGTGCACCAGGCGGGGCGGTCTGACCATGACGTCAGACTCACCCTCCACATCTCACTGGTTTCTCCCCAAAACCGCAGCACCAAGCGCCCCTCTCCGTGACGTCACTGTGATGTCATTCTCCCCCCGAGGCGAGGCGTGTATGCGAGAGGGGGGGTGTGTGGAATGTCCCTGACGGCGTGACGTCACAAGTTACCCAATTCCCGCGGGTTTCTCCCCAAACCCGCCGCCTTTCTCTCCCCCACCCGCGTTCCGCCGCGCGGGGGCGCCCGGCGCGGGCGCGGCGGTGACGTCAGAGCCCCGCCCCGGTCGCCATGGCAGCCGCCCGCCCCCCCCGGGCCCCCCCGCGGATGAGCTCACGCGGTGCCGCAGCCCCGCGGGGGGGGGTTCGCTCCGCGCGACAAGATGGCGGCGGCGGCGGCTGCGGCTGCGGGAGGAGGCGGCGGAGCGGGGGCTGCCCCCGCCGTCCCCCGGCTCTCCCCGGCCCCGCCGCCCCCGCGGCCCCCCGGGCCCGCCCGCATCGGCTACTACGAGATCGAGCGCACCATCGGCAAGGGCAACTTCGCCGTGGTGAAGCTCGCCACGCACCTGGTGACCCGCGCCAAGGTGAGTTCCGCCGCGCGGGGGGGGTCGCGGCGCTGCCCCGGGGAGCGGGGAGGGAGCGGGGAGCGGAGCCGAGCCCCTCCGCCCCGGGCGGGCGCTGCCGGGGAGCGGGTGGCGCGGTGTCCCCGCGGGTCCCGTGGCGCCGGGATAACGTGGAGGTGGAGCGGGGGGATGCTCCCGGCCAGCCGGGGGGGACGCGCAGGGCAGCGGGGGACGGGTCGTGTGTCACAGAGACGGTGGGAATCGGTCGTGGCCGAGTCCTCAGGGCCGTGGGAAAGCAGCGCGAGGAAGGGCCTCCCGCGGCAGCGGCGGATCCAGGTGGATCCAGGTACGGCCGCGCTCCAGGTGAGCCCCGAACGTGGCAGGAGATCGGCTGTACCCCGCACGGGCGAGCGCTGAGCACGGCAGGAGACCCGCGAGGAACGGAGTGTGCCGGTGACACCGAGCTCCGGGGGACGGCTCGGCGTGCTGCATGCACCAGTGCCACCCCGGGAGCTGCCCGGAGCTGCGGGCAGCGGGGCTGGCACGGGCGGGCAGCGGGGCTGGCACGGGCGGGCAGGGCAGGCCTGAACCAGAGCCCTGCGCCTGCCCTGCTCCCGGCTCCGTGCTGGCTCCTTGCAAGCGCTGCAGTGAGGGTGGTGTTGGCTGGGCTTGTCCCTCTCACAGTTCCTGGGGTTGCCCCTCTGTCAATTTTAGGGGTTGCCCCTCTGTCAATTTTAGGGGTTGCCCCTCTGTCAATTTTAGGGATTGCCCCTCTGTCAATTTTAGGGATTGCCCCTCTGTCACTTTCTGGGGTTACCCCTCTGTCACTTTCTGGGGTTGCCCCTCTGTCAGTTCCTGGGGTTATCCCTCTGTCAATTCCTGGGGTTGTCCCTCTGTCAGTTCCTGGGCTTCCCCCTGTCACTTTTAGGGGTTATCCCTCTGTCACTTTTAGGGGTTATCCCTCTGTCACTTTTAGGGATTACCCCTCTGTCACTTTTAGGGGTTGCCCCTCTGTCACTTTTAGGGATTGCCCCTCTGTCACTTTCAGGGATTGCCCCTCTGTCATTTTCTGGGGTTGTCCCTCTGTCAGTTCCTGGGGTTATCCCTCTGTCACTTTCTGGGGTTGCCCCTCTGTCACTTTTAGGGGTTGCCCCTCTGTCACTTTTAGGGATTGCCCCTCTGTCACTTTCTGGGGTTACCCCTCTGTCACTTTCTGGGGTTGCCCCTCTGTCAGTTCCTGGGGTTATCCCTCTGTCACTTTCTGGGGTTGCCCCTCTGTCACTTTTAGGGATTGCCCCTCTCTCACTTTTAGGGATTGCCCCTCTGTCACTTTTAGGGATTACCCCTCTGTCACTTTCTGGGGTTGCCCCTCTGTCACTTTCTGCAGCAACATTGTTTTGAAACAGGAGGAGAAATCCGCCATCGCCTTGGTTTGTTGGAGCTCTGGCTCTTTGCCCAGTTAATAAAGTGAAATTAATTTCAGGGGCTATTTAAACATCAGTTATAATACCTCCTGGACAGTTCTTTTCAGAGCTGGGCTGTATTTGCCTGCCCTGACGGCTGTTTTGTGCCTGCAAGTGCTCAATGCCACAATTCAACCTGCACTCGAGGTGTTCTGTGCTGGTGTTCTCTCCATGATGAACCTGAGCCTTGCTGAGAGTAACAGGCTGATGGGTTTGGGTGCTCGAGTGCAGGGCACTGACCCCTCTGACTGGAGATCACCCCTGGAAAAGGAGGGATCTAGCTCCAAGTTGCTTTCCTGTTCCTGTTTCCAGACTGCCTCCTTGGGTCAAGGTTTCTTGTCAGTGGTGCTGACTCTGAAGTTCACAAAATACCGAAGCAGAGACCATCTTTTGTGCAGGAATAGTTGATTTTGTCCGAAGAATGGCAGAATACGCACCCAAATTTTGTCTGGAAATTGTGTTCCAGGTTTACAGGGCCAAGGCTGGATTTTGCACGTTGGCTTTGGGTGATGGAAGAGGATACTAAGCTTGGAAAGCTTTGCTTTCCAGCAGTGTACACTCATTCCTACTGCCCTGGAGTGACCGAGGGTGGGTTGTGGAGTTCAGGAAGTGACTTTCTGGTGGGGTGGTGAGGTGCTGGGAGCTCTGGAGCGGCAGGTTTGACCTGCAGCACGTTCCCTGCACGGAGGAGATCCAGTCCCTGTCCCTCTGAACTCTGGGGGCTCCCTGAGCCTGGGGAAATACCTGTGCTGGAGCAAGTGCCATCTGTTCAGCTGAGCTGGGATAGCTTGGAGCTGAAACTTGACCTGGAAGCTTTCTCAACTCCGAGGTCAGGTTTCCTTTCAAATCCCAGCCTCTGGAGAGGAGTGCGAGTGAATGGATTGGATTCTGCTTGCAGACCCTGAGCGCTGTGGGTTCAGTACTTTTCCTTCGCTGACAGAACTGTTGCTGTTGGCTCTGGGAGAGGAGCGGGGAAGGAGAAAGGAGCTGCTTGGTTCAGGCTCTGGGGCTCATGAGATTAGTGGGGAGGTGTTGATGTAAATGCATTGGAAAGGGCAAATCCTTCTGGGGAAGCATTTTTGACTGGCAGCAGAAATACAAAATAATGCTACTGCGAGCTTGTCTTCATTCACGGTTACACTTTTAACACTTTGACTTAATGGAAACAACTTGGAAGCGAGTAAAACCTTGGCAAAATGGTCCCATTTAGGGATCTGAAAGAATTCTTTGATCACGAAACGCAAGCGCAGCCCGGCTGCTGCCTGTGCTGGCAGCCCCTTCCTGAGGTGATCCTGCTCTCCCATAGTAGCTGCGTAAGAGAACCGGGCAGTTCAAATATAGCCACCAAATCCCTGCACAAACTTGACCCCGTGTCACATTCTCTTAGAGAAAAGCGGGTTTGCTCGTCACAGCCCCTCCTTGGGAACCGCTCTCCTCCACCGTCTCAGACGGAATTCCACTGTGAGTGTCTGTGTGAGCTTGGAAATAGATGTACCCTGCGATTTTGGGCCTTTTCCAGAAGGTGAAATTAGTGACGGTGTGGGCTGGTGTCCATTGCTGAGCGGGAATTAGAGGTGCTCTGTGGAGGGGTGTTGGATCCTGTTTTCCTTTCCGATGGACGTTTACCAGGTCAAGTGGACTTTGCCATGATAGCTCGAGATAACAGCGGAGCATTCCCGGCTTGTGTCCCCTCTTCCCTGAAGAGAGAAGCGGATGGTAGTTGGCTGCCTGGTCTGATCTTGAAGGACCGAGATTTTCCTGGCCCTTGGGAAGTTGAGCAATGCATTTATTCAGAGAGAGGAGCAGAGCGCCCAGCCCTGCTGGGATGGCACGTTCTGCTGACACTGAACGTTGCAGTTTACATAGAACTGCATTTCAGGAGCTGAATGTGGGTCAGCAGTGCTGGGGACACTGAGGAAGGGGAATGTTAATCATCCCAAAGGGCAGAGGCCTGTATTCATAATTGTCTCCGCTGGAGCCGATGGAATAGAAGGGAACAGTCTGCAATTTACGTATTAACCAAGGCAGCAATTTGCATTCAGTCCCTGCCCATGCAAAGTTGGACTCTTGTGCTCTGTCAGGGCTGCTCTGATGGCTGGGCAGGAGCTGGAGCCGCTGCCCTGACCGGGATGAATTGGGCACCTGTGGGACATCTTGCTGCATCCCTCCTTCTGTCCCCCTTCCTTTTGTCTCTTCTCATCTTTTAGAAGAAACACTTGTTTCTGTGCTAAAAATCTTCAGAGTGACCTGCTGAATGAATTGTTTTCCACAGAATTTCCATTTCTAAATCATCCAAGTGACTTCATTAGAATTCCAGCTCTGTTCAGGCTGTGGGGTTGTTTTTAATGCCACATTTTTTCATAAGGGCTGGTCAGGGAATATTCATGAGTGTGCCAAGGAGCGCATACCTTATGTTCCCGTGCCCTTTGGGTGTTGTGTTTGAGCCTTCAGGAGCTCTTGGGGCTGAGGAGGACAGAGAGGGACGCTGTGGTCACTGGGCACTGCTGAGAGCTCTCTGCTGTCCTGGTTCCATCCCTTCCATCAGCTCCAGGTGACTGGAGATGCAGCTGGGGCATGGAGCACCGTGTACCTGCCCTGGCTGCACTGCTCTCATGGAGTGTTTCACCGGGAGATGGGAGTCACTTTCATATCCATCTTTCTCTTGAAATGGGATTGACAGTCCTGGGAGAGCACATCTCCTTCCCAAGTGCAGTGATCTTCCTGCTGTGCTGCCTTCGCTTCTCGCGGGCTGGTTGTCAGCTTAGGTTTGAGTTGAATTTCAGTAATATGTGGATGGGCAAAGCTCAGAGCACGTTTCACTGGCTGTCTGTTGTGAGACCTTGTTTAAGGGGTACCTGGAGTGGTTTTAGTGGAGAGTAACCCAAATCCATGATGCTTTAATCCTTGGCAGAACACAGCCCTTCTACCAGCGCAAGCACAACTGGAGAAAGGCTAGAATTGAGCTGATTTTTTTTAGGTTTTTGAGGAGCTAAGCCGTTTCTGGAGAACGGGAGGCAGCTCTGCCCCCACTGGGAGAGGACATTCCCTTCCATGAGAGAACAGGCTTCGTTTCTGTGGTTTGTCCATGGGTGGGTTGGAGTCATCAGTGGAACACATTTTTCTCCAGCGTTCTTGGAGGTGGGCAGTGTGGCACTGGAAGCCAGGATGAAAAGTGGGCTGGCACACTTGGTGGGGAGTTGGGCTTTGCTCTGGGCATGCTCAGGCTTGGTTTGGTACCCTCTGGTCTCTGAGCAGAGGGGGCTCCAGGACGTGTGTGGATTTCTCTCCGCAGATGTACAGCGCTCTGCTCTCGGCCCAGAGGGTGGAAGAGCCGTGTGCTGCTCTGTCTCTGTGCTGCCCTTGGTGACCTCGCAGCGAGGTCTGGGCTCTGGGCTGCTGGGGCTGCTCCTGCAGCCAGCTTGCCCGTGTGATAAGCGCCAAGCGCCGTGCCCGCGCTGCCCTGACTCACCGGCCTCGTGTCAGACGGGATTGTTCAATATCGGTGCCACACGGTTTGTAATCACCCACGCCTGGTCACCTTTCATCAGCCATTTTCCTTTTCTTTCGCAGTGTTTGGTGCTGCTTCACCTGTCCTAATTCTTATTTCTCCTGGCCCTAAGGAGAGCTGATGCTGTGGATGGCTAATTCCTCAGGCTGCATTATCCTGCTGCTCACAGGGCCTTTGTTCTCTCACTTGTGTGCTGCAGGAGACTTGTATTTTAGTTCTCATTTGGTGGGGAGATTTAGCAAAAGCCTAAAAGCTAGAAATGAACTTTGGCTAAGCAGAGTTGCTGCAGTGAGGATAAGAGGGAATATTTCCTAAAACCTCAGAGAGCCATTGCCTGTATCAACTGTGGGCTGAAGTACTGACATTTTATGTTCCATTGCAATGTTTTTCTTGCTGTAGCAAATAACATTTGATTACCAAGATGTTAATGCCAGAGCATTATTGAATTGGAGGCCAGGTGATGCTAACAGGTGGAAACAGGAGAGCCAGCCAGGGTGAGCTGGGGGGCCTGTGGCATGTGTCCTGAGCCTTTCTGGGCAGGGAGAATATTCTAGGAGAGCCAGGGTGATTAATACCTACCTGTGTGGCCCTTAGCTTATTTTGGGGGCTGAGGTGGGTACAACTTCTGTACCTCTTCAACCTGGCTGCTGCCCACCTCCTGTCTGGAGTCCCTTCCTCCCGAATATTTGCTGTACCAGAGCTTTGGGGCTGCTGCAGCAGGAGGCAATCAGCACCTGATGGACGAGGTGGTGGCACCTTGGGCAGGTACAGAGGCTGCCCCTGGCAGGAAGAGGCACTGACAGGAGCAGGAGGAGGAAGGGCTGTGGAACAGACAGGGGCTGGTGTCTCTTGGATCTCACAGAGGTTTGGTGAATGCTGCAGAGGCCCGATGGGGTTTCTAGAAGCTGTCTCCTCATTTGTGTTTGAAGGAGGAATTACGTGAGAGGGAAATAAGGAAATGGCAGTGTGTTGCTGGGAGACTGGGCTCCTTGGGTATTAGACATTTTCAGAGAGAAGCAGCTCTAAGCTCCTTTTTCCATGTCCTCTCTCTGGGTCCTGTATCAGCCCTGTGCAGTGGCTGTACAGGGTCCTGCCCCTTCTTGCTCTCACCAAGACGATTGCATAACAACTCTGTGTTTATCCCCATGAAAGTAATGCTTTGGGAAGTAGCTCCAGCATTGACAGCAGAGTAGAATTTACAGTTTGTGGTGGAAGTTCTCCCTTCCTTTCTGACTGAAAAGATTCTCATGAGAGTTGTGACTTCCCTGCGTGACCGTGGTGGGTCTCGTGTGCTGCACACCCCCAGCAAGATGCTGCATTTAGCTGAACCTGCACGAGCAAAGGTTGGACTGGCTTGGAACTTGCAGAGGTTTAAACAGAGCAATTTGGAGATTCTCTAGTCAAGCCATTGTATTCATTTAATGCATTCAGGGCATTTCTGCTGATCCCAGGCCAGGGGTTTAATATGCTGTGTTAACACTTAAATGAAGAAACCACTGAAGGCTGATTCATTATTAGTCATTATGTGTCTTTTTCTAGTAATTCTGACCCCAAGTCTCTCTAGTTGAGGCTAAACCTCGCCCTCTCTGCTAAATGGCCATCAAAAGGGTTCCATGAAAAGGGAATTATGTGGCTTCAGCCAACTTTCAAAGTAGTCGAATCATGCTATCCCACACAAACAAACTCCCACAGCCAGTGGAACTGACACGTTGAGCTCAAAAATAGCCCAGCGTGTGTGGGGGGAGCCAAGCTGAGCTCTGCTCTGCACATCAGAGGATGGGCAGGAGAACCTGGAGCAGCGCAGCAGAGCTGGATCTCTCTGGAGCTTGTCGGACCTGGCTTTGAGTCCTTTCAGAGTGCGTGGTCTGATCCCAGAGAAATGTTGCTGATGCTTCTGGTTTCTTCTCTGCATCCAGTGTGGGGGACAATTTCCAGCCAGGGCAGCTGCAGCTTGGAAGAGCTGTAGGAAAGAGCTGGTCCTTGTGCAGTGCAGGTGTGTTGGGAGCGACTCCAGCATCCCTCTGTGCAGGATGTGGAGCTTTATCCTGGGGAGCTGCGCTTGGGCCTGGCTATAACTCGGTAGCAAGAGCGTAGATGCTCTTCTGGGAAGTGCTTTGGTCATGGAAGGTTTGAAATGAGGGTATAAAGAGGAGCATTGGCTCGTGGCCTCAGCTGCAGTGTGTGCAGGAGTGGCTGCCTGTGCAGGGCTTGTGTCGGCTGTCAGAGGCACTGGGAAGCCTCCCTGTGGGATTTGGGAGCTGCAGTTCCTGAGAGCCTGGCTGAAGGAGCGGGAAGGAAGGTGGGGGTGCAGAGGCAGAAGCCAGACGTGCTCTGGCACGGTGAAAGGTGCAGCAGTGGGCTGTGGTTCTCCTGGCCTGGCATGGCAGTGCTGGGGTCAGCTTGTCCACAGGGTGATTCAGCACAGCCTGCAGCAGCTCAGCCGAGCCACGGACAGAAACTGGCTGAGTGTCTTCCCAGGGACTGGAGTGGGAGCCTGAGCAGCTTCCCAAATCCTGCCTTGGCTCCTAACCGGGGCCTGCTGACAGGAGTGATCTGTGTGTTGAGTTACCGCCTTGCTTTGCAGCGGGATGAAGGGACTGGCCCAGCGCTGCTGTTGTGCAATGCAGGGGTGGCTGCTCCCCACGGCCCACTGGGGTGTTGCCGTTGTCCTTGGGCATCTCCTCGACGTTTGCCACCCTCCTGCATGGTTTGGCTCTGCCTTCAGCTCCTTAAAGCGTCGGCTGCAGTTACGGAGCATTAATTATAGTACATTTGAAGATGGTTTAGAAGAAAAGGAGTCTGTGGGGTATCAGTGCGGGCCCAGAGCTGGAGGCCAGCGTGGTTTGACAGGGAGCCAGGCCCAGGACGACTGTCAGAGCTCCATTAGCTGAGCGCACGCCTCGGCACTACTGGGAATACAGAGAATGCGGGGCCGCGGCAGCAGATTAAAGTGTTTCAATTAAAGTCTGCATTTGGAGGCTGTGTGCGTCTGCTGCCTTTCAGCAAGCAGATGGATGTTTCTTGTCTTCTTCCAATAACTTTTCAAATGTAGTTGGTCCTGTTGGAAGGAGTTCTGAATGAGAGGGATGCAGCGAGGTGTATTCAAGGCTGGGAGAGTGTGCGTGGATTTCTGCAGCAGAAGGGAAGACACGTTTTTTCCAGGTTTTTCCTTACCTACACAAGTCAGTCTCAGCTTGTCCTGGCTGTCTTGGGCTTTCAGCTGTGCCTTTTCCTATGCAACCTCTGTCTGTGCAGAGAGTGTTAATTGCAGGAATACCTTTGGAGTGTGTGTGGAGGATAGCAAGGATGGGTGTGTGACTGACCCATGGCCATCACGCTGTGGGCAGAAGGGGATTTTTAAGGCTCTGGGATCTGCTGTCATATAACCTGAAATGTTCCTGAATTTTTTGTCTTCGTTCAGGCTCATCAGGTACTTCCAGGTGTGTTTCTGCCCCTCTCAGGGACAGTATCTTTAGAGCCCTGAGGCTTCTTGCTGTTGGGTGAAAGCAGCTGCATTGAAGCTGATGCCTAAAAACTAATTGTGGCATTTCGCAACGTGAAGTGTTCCTAATGGAAGGAGTAAGTCTATGAGCTGCGTGTCATTGTGTGTGAAGTGTGATCAGATAACACGCTGAATTGCAGCACTGAGCCTAATTGGAGCTGGTTCCTGTCTGTGGAATGGAAGGATACAGTCTGTTCAGGTGTCCTGCTGCTCCTGCAGGCTCGCAGGAGTCTGGAGTGGTGCTGATGCTCGGGGTATCCTTGCCAGGTAGGCAGAGCCACTTAGATCTTCTGTGATACAGTCTTCAGTGACAGTGACAGTGAAGAAATTAGGGGGAAAATGCCTCTTGTCACGTGTATATCTAAATTCTTAAAGATGTTTGTCTGTGTCCCTTCCAGCTGAAATAATTAGTGCTACAGGAAAGGGTTTGCTTTTGTCAGTCACTGTGACAGTGTGATCATGTCTGTGCCTGCCCCAAATTTTCGTTTCAGCTCACAGCACTGGCAGCAACCAAAGATGAAAAGTATTAGTCTTGGTACTTAGTCCTTCCTCTCTAGATGTGCTTGTAGGAAATCCTTGGGCTGTAATCTCACAAGTGGCTCTGTCAAGGTTATCAGGCTGGCTGGAGTGCGCTGAGCTGACGGGCTCTGGGCAGCCTCTTCCCGGGCACCGCTGCTGCCGGGAATCGCCCTGGCCTCTCCCCTGCCTTGGACACGGCCAGGAGCGTGTGCTGGGTGATTTATGGCAGCTTTGCCCGTTCCCAGGTGTCCTGCAGACAATGGTGCTGTGCTCTTTCCTTGGAGCCCGTGTCCTCTGCTCCCCGAGGCTGCAGCAGCAGTTTTGGAGGTCGGAGGACCCCCCCAGCAAACTGATTATGATACAGCTCAGCTCGTGCTCTGTTTCTTTGCACATGTAGATGTACCATTAATGAAATCGAAGTGCTCCCCAGCAGCCATGGAGGAGCATGTTCTCAGCTCTACAAAGCCCATCTATGTTCTCCCATCTCTCTGACACAGCGAGGGGGTTGTCAGTCGTACAGCAACTGTTTGTTTTCAAGCACAATCTCATTGGAAACCAATAAAAATCATTCTGATTCATTCTCTGTACAAGGATTTTAATACTTGGCTTCCAGAGAGGCTGTTTTTCCCCTGAGTGGCTCTGGGAAGTGTACAATTTTAACAAATCCAAAGATTTTTCCTTTCTGCTGGTTAATTCAGCTGGTTTATGTTAGAAACAAAGTGCAGAGTTGGTGGAGAAGGAAATCACGGTCGCTCCCTCCCCCTTGCTGCGGCGTGGGTGTTGTGTGCCCACTGCCCTAGCAGAGCTGAGGTACATGGGGAAACCTGTGCTTAGTCAGAACAAAATATTCATGTGTTTTTCATCCAAGCTGAGACTCCCATTACACAGTAAAATGACAAGTGGAGGCTGACTATAGGTATTTTCCCACTCAGTGGGCGCTTGTGCAGTTTCTGAGTCATCAGCTGACAGTGTGGGCCTTAGTCTCTGCTTTTCCTCATGTGTGTGTGTGCTGCTGGTCCCAGTTTGGTTCCACAGACACAACTGGATCCTTGCTTTCACTTACCATTGACACGGATGGGAATGAACTCGGTCCCTTCATGTGAACCCAAAGGAAAATGTGGTGGTTTGGTGACTGCAGTCTGGGATTTGAAATGCACCCCCTTCTTTTAAGGTAAGGTGGGATACAGCCCCTAATTATGAGATCACTGAATTGTCTAGTTCCTTTTGGACTGATGCTCAAATCTCTTGAACTTTTGTAGGGCTTAAAGGCAGATAGGTTTAGGATATGTCAGAGGTGTAACTAAAGTTTCCTGGGACAGTGCTGTTGGCAGTGACCAGCACATGGCTGGGTCTGTTCCCTGTTTCTGGGGCTCTTGGGGTTCCTTGGGCTTCCTTGTTGCTGTGCCATGGCAGTGAGGTGCAGAGCAGCAGTTGCTTTAGTACAGCAGGAAATTAGTGGGAAAACTAAACGTGTCAGAGCTTTCACCATGGCAACAAAGCCCAGCTGGCTCACAGCACAGCGAGACAAAAGCGGGTCAGGTCTGTACAGAGCAAGGTGGGAGCCTTCTCCAGGCTGAGTGTCTCCAAACCTGCCCCTTTTCCTGGGGAAAGGGCTGGTGAGGTGACCCATGTCAGGATTTGGAGCTGGGGATTAGAGGTGTGCTCCACTGATCTCATCCTTATGTCATCAAAGCACCTGACTTGGGAAGTGCCCACAGCCCCAAGGCTGCAGGAGCTCGAGGAGTGTTTAGACAACGCTCTCAGGCATATAGAGGGATTGCTGGGGCCGGGACTTGGACTTTGTGGGTCCCTTCTGACTCAGAATACTTGATGATTCTGTGCTTCTTGCAGTGGATGGGAATGTTGTCTAAAGGCCAGGCAGTCACTCTGATTGTTTCCCTTTCCCTGAAAGTGTTTGTAAATAATGGAGAGGTTGCAAGTCTGCCTTGTGTGACAGTGCCCAGACATAGTTGCTTCATTCCTCGTCTCTTTCTCTTGGATTTGTGAGCAGCCCAGAGGTTGCACGAGCACTTAGTCACGTTCTGATGGCACACCATCCTTTTGCTTCTTGTCCTCTCGTTCCATGTGTTCCAGCGTGTGCAGCCCTTTGGTGAGGTCAGCACAAAAAGGGCTGAGAGCTCTGGCAGTGACACGTGGAAGGGCTGTGTGTGCTCTGTCCCCCCAACAGTGTCTCAGCCTGGTTTGGCCGTCCCCAGCCGTGCTCAGCAGCGGGCCCTGAGCGATGCTCCTGCCCTGCTGCTGCTCAGGAGCTGTTTTCTCATAATTGAGCGGGATATTAAAAGGTTTATGGTTTACAGTTACAGGCGTTGCTCCGGCTGGAGGAACGTCGAAATCGATACGGCAATTACTGCCCGGCTCGTCATGGGCTGTGACTCCCACGTGCTTGGGGAGACAAAAGTGGAAGTGGCTGGAGGAGTGCCACCAGCGGGGTGGCCACGGGCTCACCTCCAACCAGGGATGGGGTGCTGGGCAGCATTCCTGAGACAGGGACAGTCTCAGGAATGCCCCCAGTCCCTCGGAGGCACACAAGGAACTCGCAACTGGGCTGTCAGTTGTGCAGAGCACGAATATTAAGAGAAAAAAAAGGTAACTTTAGAAGTGCCCTAAGAGCAAGAGTATTTTACACAATTTTCTTGTTCTCGTCATCTTCTCTTTGGATTCGTCATCCAGGCTGGGACTGCAGCTGGAGGAGGGTGATGGCAGCAGGGCCCAGGCCTGGGTGGCCCTGGTGGGGAAGCTCCGCTTCCTGCCGGATTTGCATCCCAAGCCCTAAGTCAGCACTTCGGGGCTGTGTGTGGTAGGGTGCCCTGGCTTGTTGGAGTGAGTCATCATTCAAATAGACACCAGAGCAAACGTGCTTGTCCAAACAAGAGCAGCTCTGCAGAGGCAGCCGGCTCCGGCTGAGGTGAGCAGCAGAACGCTTCTTGTTTTACCACCTGCAGGTCTCCCAAGTCCCAAACCTTGCGCAGGATCGGTGTGGCAGCACCGCCTTCCCTGCTGCCTGGAACAAAGCTTGCTTCCTGTGCTCCGAGGTCAGATCCTACTGCCCTGGAGGGAGCTGCTTTGGGCCTGGCAGATGCTTTCCTCGCTGGGTCCCAGAACAAAGGCTGCTCTGCACCGTCTGCCATGTGCCTCCTGCCCCTCACTGCTGGGAACCTCAGCCCTGCATCTCAGTGTTGGGATTCAGTGCTAGGATGGATGCTCCAGTGGTTTTGTTAGAATAGGAGTATCAACTCCCAATTAAAATGGTGATTAAGATAGCTTTTTGGTTTTTGCTAGGCTTTCTTTTTCTTATCTTAAATGTGTTTGAAGATCTTGAACAGCAGTTCCAGTTCGCTGTTTGCTTTGATCCTTTGGTTTCAGGAGAGGCTGCGTGCGGCTCTGCAGGAATGGCATGTGTCACAGGAGCTTTGTTTGAATTCTCAGAGGCCTGTGCTCCAAATTCAGGGCTGGAGTAAGAAGTGTTTATGATGTGTGAGTTGAGTGAGTCACCTCGAGTTGGAGGCAGCTGTCAGCCAGGGTGACCTGCACAGCCCAGCCCGCGTGCAGCACACCTGGCGGGGTTATCCCGAGCAGGGCACCTTGCTCAGCAGGCTCCTGGCTGGGCTCCGCTCCTTCTGTCACACAGAAACCACGAAAGCTGGGTGAGAAAAGCTCTGTCACCTCATGCTCTGCCTCCTGCCATGCTCCTACCTTGTCATCTTTGGAGGGATTCCTCCCCAAATGCCCTCCCAAAGAGAGCTGTACCCTGCACAAAAGTGCAAATCAGCTCCTGCTGGCACGGTCCTGCTGCTCTGGCCCTGGCAGCATCCATTTTGGGTGACAACACTGAGCTCCCAGTGTGGGAATCCTTCCGTGGAGTTCATTTTCCTCATTGTTGGCAAACTGTGAGCCAAATGTGTACACAGTTTAGAGCAACAACTTCCTATTGACAGTGCTTTCAGAGGAGCTGTTGTTTATAAAGTGAGGGATTTCCAGCTTTGTTTTTCTCTCTTTCCAGTGCAGAGTAAACTCTTGGAATTGAATGTTTTATTTTTCGACTGCTTGATAATAGTTGTTGGATTCTGCTGCTGTTGGTGAAGCCCACAGGCTGAGGGGAAGGCTGAGCTCTGTATTTTGGATGTTTCTAGATCTGTATGCAGTGTAGGTCCTCAAAGGATAGATGGGGTCTGGGTAACAAAAGGTGTGTCAATGGGAAACACAAATGTCCAGCTGAGCCTTACACCTTGGCTCTGTCTGATATCAGTAGAAAGGACTTGACAGCCTCTGTCTGTGTTCTAGCTGGAACAGAAATGGGAACAAGAGGAAGAAAGGCAGGAAAATAGGTGTATCCCTGCAGTTTGGTCTGTGTGTGTACAGCACAGAGGGCCTGAGCAGTGTGTGCTGCTGTGCCCTGTGCTCGGACTCACCGCTCAGTTTCTCAATCCAGGCACTGCAGGAGCATTGCCAAAAGCTCTGAGGGAAGTGCAGGAGTTGGGATCCACTGAGCTCCTATCAAGCTGATGTGTACAAAGTGCCTTTTCATGCCACTGCCCAGCCAGTTCCATCTGGGTGAGCGGGGCAAGTTCCTCTCCACACGGTTGGGCTTCATGCCAGGGTGTTCCATCTCACACACACGTATGAGAATGTTGTAAAAACATAAATCCCTAAGCCTCTCCTGGTGATATTGCTGTCATTACTCTGCTAGTAGTTTTCAGAAGTTGGGGTTTAAGTGGTTCCTTGATTCTGTCCTCTCCTGTGATATGCCTCAAGCCGCCGCTGGAATTAGTGCCAAGCGCAGTGGTTGGGAGTCAGGTTGAGTGACGCCTTCGGCAACCAGCTCAAGATCAGCAGGAGGAGATACAAGATACTCGGGTGCTGTTCGAGCTGATAGTGCCAGAGAAATATTTAGCACATAGGTGACACTTCTAATCTTTAAAGCACTTCATAAACATTGGCTAATCCCACAGTGCAGTCTTGGTTGGCAACCTATCTGTCTTCCCTGGAGAGAACAAACGGCTGGAGGACTCTGGGAAGCTGCAGTGCAAGGCTGTGATAGAGCTTGAATTTCAGTTGGATTTTTTAAAGTATAATTCAAGCTACCAGATCCGCTGCTTCTGTGACCTGAAGCACATGAGCTGCCTGCACTTCACTCATACCTGGAGTGGGGATTCCCTGTCCTTGTTCACGGGACACTGGACTGAGCCGTGCAGCCAGGCAAGAGAGGATGAGGAGAGGCTTCAGCTCCCTTCAGCACACCCTGGGGGCTGGCAGATGCAGGAGGTGCTGCGTGAGTACCAGCTGTACAGGAGAGCCATGAGCAGTCAGGGTGGGAGGCCTGAAAAAACCCCGTGGCCAAACGCTGTTGTACAGCTGTGATATGCTGTGAGGAGAAAACCTGAATGACTTCTGCTCTTCAGGAACTCGACCTTTTCCTTCAGCATCCTGCTCTCATGGAAAGAGCAAATCCATGGGCAGGGAAGGTCTGTGGTCCTGTGCAGCCGTGTCCTCGGTGGCAGATGGGCACTGCACCCTGTGGGTGAGTGAAAGGGAGCTGGGAAAGGGCACTTAGTGTGATACCAGGTGAGGCATCTCCTCCAGCCTTGGGGCGTCCCTGACTCCAGTTCTGAGAGTGCCCAAATCCTCAAGCTACCAGTTGAGGAGGGAGGAGAGGCTCTGCCTCTCATGTTGAAACCGGGGCACTGTGTAGGAAGGAACGTAAGATTTGTATCATCAAAGGGCTGAAAGCAAGAGGGAACATGATTTTGTAGCCTGGTGATGAGGGAACTCCCCTGGGAGGGGATGGGGATCAGCTTCCATCTGTGCTCCAGGGACTGTTTATGTATTTTGTGTTGAGAATTGCTGGATGAAGCACATCCCGAGCAGCAGTGAGTTACTGAGGAGTAACTGGTGGCTTTGCTGGGCTGGCTGACTGTGCCTCACCCCACTGGGGCTTCTGCACCCACCTTGTCTCTTTTAGACTGTTTTTAGGACATGGACTGTGGTCAGCTGAGTTACCAGAACTTAGAGAAGTATTGCAAGTATTAAACAGCCACAGGAGTACTACCAGTCTTCTGCAAGGAAACTAAAGTGTGTTTGTTTGACCTCCTTCAGACACCTGAAGGTGTAAAGATAATGCAGTGTGTGAAACAGCTGGAACCTGAAGATGGTGGTTATCAGGAGTTACGAGGTGATGAAAACCAGTGTTGTTTAGATCTGGTGATTAAGAACCTTCCTTTCACTTCTGATTTACTACTTGAGTATCTAAATTGCTTAATGAGAGAGAGTAATATGGAAAACTAGCAAGGTAGGAAGCCTGGTTTCCAGTAAAGCTTAAACCACAAGGAGTTTATCACAACCTGGTGGGGGGCAGTCCTGCTGTGTATTAATAAAGAAACAAAAAGAGGTGTCTTGGTGTCACAGCTCAGAAGACAGAATATATTTTTTAATTTTTTCAGGCCTTGGTTTGTAAAAGACAGCAAAGGCAGCCAGGTGAGGTGTACAGAACTAACTGCTCACTTGCTACCGGGAGCAGAAGCTACAAGGGCGTTGCACCAGACAAGCCTGGTCCTGTAGCATTTTGCTTAGATAAAAGATACAGAACCCTGGGCAGTAACCTGCAGTTATTTCCAAGTGCTTGTGAGTTAATGAGTTGGTTCTGTGGGGCTGCTGGCTCAGGCAGCACAGCTGGGAAGGGGCTGGGGCAGGGAATGGTGTGACCCTGATGCCAGGAGAGGGTCACAGCATTCCCTGCCCCAGGTTTGGGGTAAATAAACTCTGATCTCTGCAGATTTTCTGTACAGGGTCAGTATGAATGGTAGAATTCTCCGTCAGCTGGCATGAGTGCTCACAGCCCAGAAAGCCAAGGGTGCCCTGGGACACATCCAGGGGAGTGTGGGCAGCAGGACTGGGAGGGGGTCCTGCCCCTCTACCCTTGACAGACTCCACTGGGGTCCTGTGCACAGCCCTGGGATCTCCCACACAAGCAGGACATGGAGCTGTTGGAGCAGTCCTGAGGAGGCCATGAAGTTGATAAGAGTACCTCCCCTACAGGAACAGGCTGAGGGCTGGGGCTGTTCAGCCTGGAGAGCAGAAGGTTGTATGCAGACCTCACAGCACCTTGCAGGATCTGGAAGGGTGGTGAGGTCCTGCACAGGGTGCCCAGAGAGGCTGTGGCTGCCCCATCCCTGGAAGTGTCCAAGGCCAGGTTAAACGGGTCTTGGAACAACCTGGGACAGTGGAATGTGCCCCTTTCTATGGCAGGGGGTGGAAGTGGATGGTATTGAAGGTCCTTTCCAACCCAGGCCATTCTGGGATTCTGTTCCCTGCTCCTGTCACTGGGTATGATCTGGCAGCACAGCTCTGGCTGCAGCACGCTGCCTGTTGGCTGGGGAAGTTGTTTTGATTAGCTGCATCATCCTCGTGTGTGCAGGGCTGAGTGTTTTCCTCGCAAACACCAGTCACCCCGTGAGGAGACTAGCAGCTCGTGTGGCAGAGGAAGGGTCTGAGCTTTATATAATCTGTTGGCTCAAAGACTTTTCAGAAACAAATCTCGCGACGGAGCTAGAGGCTAATGACAGCAATATGTCTGCTGGCAGCCAGCAGTGATTCAGAATAGCTTTGGATCTACCCATATGCTCTTTTCCTTGCGTTACTCCTCAGCAGAGCCGAGTGCAGTTGAGGAGGGGTTTGAGGAGGGTGTGTGGCATGGGAGAGATTCCAGCTTACCTTCTGTCAGGGTGAATCCGCTGCCTGTCTGCGTGAGAGAGTCATCTGCTTGTGTGCTGTTACCTCTTGCATCATAACATGTCATGGCCTTGGGAATAAACCCCCACCTAGTGAGGAATGGGCTGGATCTAGAATTGCTGGGGTGCTTCATCTCTGTAAATTAACGTCCTTGAGCAGCCACTGCAAAAACTCTGATCTGTGACTGGATGCTCTTTTGGAGTGCAGCTTTAGGAGCCCAGGAAGGCCTGTGTGTAATGCAGAATTCCTGCTGGTTTCAAGCAAGGCTTGCATTCTTCTCTTCTTTCTCCTTAGATAAATGGCTACAGTGCTTCAGCAAACACTGTCAGCTCTTTGAGACAGGGAATTTCTCACAATGCTTGTGGAAGGATGAGTGCCACCATTCCATGAATGTCTTGGGATACCGTGAGCGTGGGGTAGAGCTCATGTCACCACTCAGAGCTGCGGTGGTGGGGAGGTGGCCCTGCTGCACAAAGGCTCCTTACTTTAGGGGTGGTTTAGGTCCTGCTTTCTGCTTTTTATGGCTCTTACCTGGTGGTTTTTGCAGCTGATAAGTTATTGATGCTGCTCATCCCCCTTCCTGCACACCTCTGCAGGGACGTGCAGCCGAGGCAGGGATGAGTAATGCCTTTAGAAGTGTTACCCTAACCTTTTATTCTGGATGCGTACATCGAACACTCGAACCTCTACATTTTCCATTGCATTGGATGACTGTACATTCCTATCAAATGATTCATTGGATTAACATAACTTTTCTGTGAACCAAAATACCTCCTCAGACCCTCAGAGCTGAAGGGATCTGTAGCAGATGCACTGCTGGATGCTCCATGTGTGCCTTCCCCAGCCCAGTGCTGTGTGCACACAGGCTGGACTGTGAGGCTCTCCTTTCTCTCCCCCTACAAGTGCACTTGGTTCCCTCACATTCCATTTCAGTGACGTTGGAAAGCTTTTTTCTTTCTTTTTCCCCAGAGGGACTGAGCAGAGCTGTTTACCCTCAGCTCGCCAGCCTCCCCTCGGAGAGCAGGACTGATGAGCACGAGGGGGAAGGACAGGAGAGCACGGGCAGAGGCTTGGGCTGGGAGCAGGTTGATCCTCACCTGCACAGGTGCTGCACTCTGCTCATTCTGCTTCGACAGCTGTTCTGCAGCTCGCTTTGGGCTTTCAGACTGGTTTGGCATTGAGCTGTGGGACTGTGGCTCTGTAGCTGCCTGTGCCGGTTTGTGATGGAGAGCCATCCCTGCAGTGGTTCCTGGTTCCATCCCTCGACAGCTGCTCCTTGGAGAGCTGCAGGCTGCTAAGCTGCTGCCCAGAAAGCAGGCATGTTCTGTGTGAGCAGCACAGCTCAGCCTCCCAGCTGCCAGATCGCAGCCCGTGGCTGTGGTACGCCTGTGGAGATGAGTGGATCCCAGGTTTGCAGGGAGATAATTCCAGGCTGTTCCTCAAGACTTGCCCATGTGGATTGATTTTCTTCTTGGCAGTTGTGAAACTGCCCTCGGTGTACGCCCTACCTCAGAGCTGCTTGCCTGTCCTGCTCGTGTCCTGCTCCTCCTGGAGCCCTGTCCTGCTGCCAGGCTGCTTTCCAGGGGTGTTTATCTGTGCCCCACTGAGCTGCAGTCCTGGACCAGTTGTTCCTGAGCAGTGAGCTGGGAGTGATTTCAGCTGGGCAGTGCTGGAATGCTCTGTGCCCATGGGGAGCTGTGGACTGTGGACCTTGGGGTGTTGTGTGTGCAGTGACCTCGTGTCCTGCTCCTCTGGTGGCGTTCAGTGCCTTGGTGTCCCCTGGCTCCGGCCACCTCTGAACCGTTTGGCCACACCACCCCATGAGCTGGCCCTGCAGCTGTATTCACCTGTGTTAGGGTGTGAACCTAGTATTTAAACACTTATCTCCTCTTAATGTGACTTTTTTTGTCATTTTAAGCATCTCCAGGTTGTTAATCCTGCTGGAATGATGGCCCTGTGTTTTGCAGTTCCCCGGGATACATGGCTGTGGGATCTGAGGGTGCAGCTAATGACTTTATAGCAGCTTTTATAGCTTGACCTCGGAGCCTGCTGGTTGTGTCTGGGAATGAGCAAAGGAATGTGAGGCATAGAAGCTGTGGCTTATAGGAAATAAGTTTTTGTGGAGCTTTGTTGGTGGCAGTGACTGGCTCCCCATCAGCCTTGTGGGCTCTTTACAAGGTGCACATATTGGTCCTGCACCATTATAGTTATCTCAGATACCACATTTACTGTCTTAGACTCTACCACATTCTGCAACCAGGGAAAGATTCTTGTTTTTCCTGAGGCAGCTGTTGCATTTATGGAATCTTTGGTACGTGCTAGAATAGAAACTCATTTTCATTTTGTACCTGAATCATAGAAAGTCAGGCTAACACGACAGAGCTCGTTGCTGCAGAGACAAAAGTTCTCCTGCAGCACACAAACCTCTGGCTGTGCTGGCTCCACTCAGCTCTTCCCTTCCTCACTGCCCCAGCTTAGCACAGCTGTAACTGCACGGGGCAGACACCCAGGACAGATGCCTTGCTGAGGGTGATTTTCCTGGAAAAGTGACAGTAGTGCTGTGGTTTGGGGAGCAGCACCCCTCACCCAGCTGGGCTGGAGCAGGATTCTGCATGTTCCGTGCAGGCTGTGGAGAGCAGTCCTGGCCTGAGCGTTCCCCTTGCACGCTCTGAACAAGTCAAAAGCAATCCTTGGGCATGCAGGATTGCTGGCTGACATCTTCCTGCATCCTGGTGCTGGGATTGAGCTGAAATAAGCTGATCTGGTTGCTGGCACCGAGAGCAGCCATCAGTTAGTGTGGCCAGTCCTGCAGCTGCTAAATAAGCCTTTGTTTTCATCTGCATTTAAAGAGAGAAAAAATACTAATCAGCCTGATGAGACAGTGCCTTTAGTTTCTTGCTGCTATCGTTCAAATGAATAGAAATCTCATTTATCTCCTCCTGGTGATATATGTCCCTGGAGAGCAAGGTCATGGCAAATGATACAAATGAATGAATAGGGGAGATGGGAAATATGATCTGAAATTCCTGCAGGCTCGCTCATCTCGCACCCTCCGTGTGTCAAGGGAGCCTGGATTTACGTCACTGTGCCTTACATAAGGATCTATAATGTGATAGCTCCCGAGGTTGTGTGGGTCTTGGGAGGCTCCTGTGTAATTGGTTCAGTATGTGCTCAGCAGAGCTGCACAGCTCTCGTGGACAGCTCTGCAAGGCTTGCTGCTCAGGAACCTTTATCCAGCCTTAATGACTTTTTTTTTCCTGTAGCATCACCATTTTCTTTGGGGTTTCAGCTGTTGCAGGCGTCATAAATGGTTAAAAATGCTTAAGGGGGGAAGAATTCAGTTAAGGTGTAAACCAGCTCCCTGAAGCTGAGCACTCAATATTTCACAGAATCCCGGAATCCCTGAGGTTGGGAAAGATCTCCAGGACCATCGAGCCCAGCCTGTGCCCCATCCCCACCTTGTCCCCAGCCCAGAGCTCTGAGTGCCACCTCCAGGCATTCCTTGGACACCTGCAGGGATGGGCACTCCAACCCTCCCTGGGCAGCCCCTGCCAAGGCCTGACCCCCTTTCCATGGGAAATTCCTCCTGCTGCCCACCCTGAGCCTGCCCTGGCCCAGCCTGAGGCCGTTCCCTCTCCTTCTGTCCCTGTTCCCTGGGATAAGATCCCAGATCCCTTCTGGCTGTCCCCTCCTGGCAGGAGCTGTGCAGAGCCAGAAGATCCCCCTGAACCCCCTTTTCTCTGGGCTGAGCCCCTTTCCAGCTCCCTCAGCTGCCCCTGTGGTTCCAGCCCCTTCCCAGCTCCGTTCCCTTCCCTGACACAGAAGCAAGGGAATAATTTGGGTAAATGTTGGTGTCAGTGTGAATAAGTGAATAAGCCAGGCAGTGGTTTTGCATTGCTGCTGTTTTCCATGCTTTCTTGTACAGCTGCAGTAAATCCCGTGCCCAGGACTGGTCAGTCACTTGTTAAACCCACTGCCCACCTCTCCAGGTGCTCTCTGGAGGTGCCCTGAGCAATGTGCATGTCCCCCACATAAGCAGAGCTGCAAATGAACACTGGCTGCAGAAGGTCTGTGCTCATTCCCGTGCAGGTTTTGGGGCACACTCGGGTTTTGGCTGCGGGGCTGGGTGCGGGCGGGCGCTGCTGACATTTATGTAGTGGTCTTGTGATAGTCCAGGTTTAGAAGGCAGGCAGCTTGTTTTACTGGGCACGTCACCCGATAGCTGTACAGTATGAGCTGCTGGCTGCAGTCCCCTCTGACTGTACAGCTCTAAAGCACTCCAGGGCCATGTAAAACACTGTGACAAACCTGCCCTGCGCTGGCTTTGTGTTCACAGGGATGGAGCAGGCTCCCTCCCTCCAGATGGGACTCTCATCATCCTTAGGATAAAAAAGAGTCACTTCAAGTTGCATCTGGACTTTGAATTTTATTGTGGTTTTGTGTTGATGTGCATAAAAACAAAAAACTGCTTTCTGAGTGACACTGAGGTGCTGGAGCTGTGCAGAGAAAGGCAATGGAGCTGGGGAAGGGGCTGGAGATTTAGATATTAAGGAAAACTTTTTCACCGAAAGCATTGTCCAGCCCAGTGGTGGAGTCCCCATCTCTGGAGGTGTTTTAAAGCCATCTAGGTGTTGCACTTGGGGCCGTGGGTTGGTGGTGGCCTTGGCAGTGTCACTGGACTGATCTTAGAGGGCTTTTCCAACCTAGACAACTCCGTGATTCCAAGGCAGCAGGACAGACTGAGACCTTTATTTGCTGAGGCCGGGGTGATGGTGGTCTGTTCCATACACAGCACCTTTCTGGGCTGCCATTTTCAGTTAAGAGTTCTTAAAACAAAGTCCTGTGAGGAAATGAAGCCCTGCCTTGGCAGCCCTGCTGCCTGATCTTTGGGAAGTGCAGATGTGCATCTTGGAACAATTTACTCCTGGTTGTGTTTAGGGCTACCAGAGTGACTGTTCCTTCCCACATATGGAGCATGGTTTCAGAAGGTAATTTAAACAAATGGAGCGCCACTTCCAATTTTTCAGGCTTCTAGTTTAGGAGCCAAAATTGTTCTCCTGGCTCCAGCTTGCCCACCCTGGCTGTATCAGTTCCCACATGGCCTGCCAAGTTTGCAGTGAACTATCTATGGTCCCTTTCCCTTCTGAGGAGGCAAAAATCCCTTGGCTGAGAGTGGTTTGGGCAGGGGGCAGGGCTGGGCAGGCTCTGGGCAGCCCCCGGTGGTCAGGAGAGCCCTGCCTGGGACTGAGCCGTGCTGCTGCTGATGTGACAGGGGTTTGTGAGCCCCAGCTGTGCCTTTCCCCCAGTGAGGGGTTAACAGATCCGTGATGTGCCCGGGTGGCATCAGTTCCTGCTGCTGCACTTTGGGAAGGGGAGGCTGGGATCAGAAAGTGCCCTGGGCTGTGTGGACAAGGCAAACACACCTCTGTTTTGTGGCAGTTGGCACTGGAGGGTTACCTGAATGCGTAGTTCTTTTGCTGTTCCGTGGCTCTCACTGCGCTGTTAGGTCTCGGCTAAGTGAAATGATTTAGTAGCACATCAGCTTCTGCTTGTGAAAGTAAATATTTTTGTCCTACTGAAAGCAAATGGAAACGTGTGGTCAGTGTCCTGGTGCAGTAAGTCCTGACCTGCTGCTTGGAAGACGTAGGAAATACTGTGATGAGGGAAAAGCGATGTGTTTTGAGCTCGGTGCGTGTGTGTGGAGGGGAGCAGTGCTGCTCAGAGATGCACAGCAGTTCCCCAGGCATTTGCACATCTCCTCTGTGCTGCTGTTACTCAGTGGTCCCGGGAGCTGTGAGTGCTTACTGCCTGCCCTGGGCTCTGTACGTGTGGAACAGCTCAAATACCCAAAACTCAGACGCGCCAAGCCGTGTGCTGCAGACTTGGTTTAAGACCCCCAAACGGATCTGTAGGTTGGCTGTATTTGTTTGGTTTTTGTTTTCTTGCAGTTTCTGCACATATAAAAGAGGCTTTGTCCTCTGTGGGCCCTGAATTTCCCATGTACAAGGAGAGGCATTGAGAGAATTCCAGGCTGCGGCTTTGCTTCCACGTGCCCCTGCTGCATTTACCTGTATTTAGTGCGTGTCTCTGACTCAGTGTTTACTCTTCAGTATTTAAACATTCCCTAGAAATTAAATCTTTTAAGAACATTATTCTTCACACCAAGTGCTAGTAGAAGCCCAGTTGTGCAATGCCTACGCTCATGTATTGGCTGCTGTCTTACTCCCTCGGAACAGGATTTATGGTGGCAAAGCAAAGCAGCAGCCACAATTAGAATTTGGGTACTACAGCGCTGAAGTGCTTTCAAAATAGCAGTGTCTGTGCTCCAAAAATACTCCATTGTCCCCTGCTCTGAGGGCTGGTGACAGCCATGGTTACTTGTCCCACGTGTTGGTGCCGAGGGCAGGATCTCCCTCCGGAGTCTCGGGGCACCTGAGCCCTTGGTGCTGCCTGTTGGCACCAGGAGCCAGTTTGATTTGCAGGGCTGGAGCAGCAGGGATCAGAGTGACACCCGCTGCCGTTTGATCTCTGGCCCTTTGCCACCTGCTGTCACCAAGCTGGGGCTAATGGCCGCGTGTGACATTTGGGAGCCTGGCTGGGACACTCCAGAGCTGGATGCACTGCTCGGAGTGCAGCTTGCACAGCGAGTGACCCACGAGCCCCAGGTCCATGCTGTGCCACGGAGTGCCAGCCTGGTTCTGGTCGCTGCCCTGCTGTGAGCCCGGCTCCTGGGCTGGCTTTGGCAGCCCTGGCACAGCGCTGGGTGCCCTTTTGCTCACACCGTGCCGTGCCACGCGGCCCTGGCAGCCCGGGGCTGCATCATGCTTTGGCTTTGAAGTAGGTTTGCAGCTCCTGAGCGTGTAATCTGTGGGTTTAAGTCATTTCTGCTGATAAGGGAAATCAGATAGTCTTGTTGGAAGTGGCTTGTAGGCTTCTCTAGTGTTGCAATTCAGTTCCGTGCCCAAGTGAAAGGTGATTCTTTAACAAGTTGGTCCGTGCAGTTACTGCTGTGGAAAATTCTTCTGTCAAGCTTGCTTTGTTATGAAACAAATTCAAATTTCAAGCAAATCTTTGTGGTTTTGGGGGGAGCAGAAACTTCCTAAAGTTCCAAGAGGCAGCTCCTGTGTTCTGACATCACTGGGAGGTCTTAGTGGAAATGACTGCAAGGGTGTTTTGTCCTCAGCAAGCTGGAATGAGATTCCCTGGTTCTCCCTTGCTAAAAGTGAGGGAATTTCTGCCTTCACCCAGGCAATACCACCATAGAACATCAGTTTATTTTAAGTCGGGCTTTACGATCAGACCCAAGCTGCCAACCTTTCATCTTCCTTTGTTACAAACTCTGCTGAGGGTGGGCAGAAGGCTGGGGGCAGCCAGTGCTTCTCCCACCTAACTGGGGTAAATCCACGGTGCTAATGCTGGCACAGTTTGGTTTGCTTCTCCTGCAAAGCCTGGGCAAGGTGAGGGTGAGGAAGGGACTCTCCATCGCTTGGATGTGGTTTATCTTGGTTGTTGAGGGTTAATGTGTTGAAGCCTGCATTCCTCACAGTTTCACTTTTGGCTTCTCTTTCTAAAAATTTCCACTCCATTTCATAACAGTTCTGGAGTGAGGGGTGGTGATACTCAGGAACCTTTGAGTCTGAAAATGTTCTGTGTAATCGGGGGCTGGAGGCAGCCACAGTTGTTTTCAGGCCCAGGGGAACCAGTCTTCCTGACAATAACATTAACCCTCCCTAAATCAGCTAATTGGAGGATTTTTAATTAACTTAAGGGGTGGGGATGGTAAATAGAAGCAGTGGTTTTGAGAAGAAAATTGCTTTCTGCTGTAGTCTTGTGACTGATGAAAATTCTGATGTTTGAAGCTAAAAAATAGTGTCTCACTAGTTTGATCATTTCTATTGCTTTTGGAGCCAAGCGCAGACTCCAGTGACTGGGTTTTGTGGCACGTAACAAACATCATTATTGATGGAGGAGTGTCTGAGAGGCAGACTACAGCCTTCCAAAGCTTTATGTGCACACAAAGGCTGGATTCAAAACTTTGAGTGTAACAACTGCACTGACTTTGTACTGAAAATACTTCGGGTGTACCCTGCTAGTTCTGCCTCCCAAGCTGATAACCCCAGGCTGGAGTATCTTTGCCAGGCTGCACTGCAGCATAAGAAACTTTCATCAGTGTCTCTACAAGACATCTTGTGACAGGGCCACTGCTTGTTTGTTCCCATAGAAACTGCCATCTGATCGTGGCAAACTGCACAAAGGCTCCTGCTGCAAACGCAGCGTCTAAAAATTCCTCGGTGTATCATCCAGATCTGGCATCGTGCTTTATTCCTCGCTTCCCCGGTGGGATCCCGGCCCCTTCCAGCTCACTGTGCTCCAGGTCCCGTCGTGTTCATGCAATTGGCACCTTGAAAATAATCCTAGAGCTAGAGGTGATGGTGTCACCTCCTGGTTGTGATCTCAGAGGTGCTGGCAAGGGAGCAGTGTTTGCAGTCTCTGCCAGCAGCAGGATGATGCACATGGAAATCATAAATACTGAATAAAAGGCATTTGATGCATTTCAAATCTTTGATATTAGGGGAAATTCCTTTTCTGTAAGTGTGTGGCTATTGCTTTTGATATGTTTTGAACATCCAGCTAGTTTGACTTTGTATAGAAAAGACCCAACGCTTCCAGGTTTAGGAAAATACTGTGCAAGTCTGTTTCAGAGCCCAGAATCCCGTATTCCCAAATGGACCTGATGGACATGGAGAGGAGCAGTGATTCCTCCCATCCTCTGTGTCAGTTCAGTTTTGTGTGCTGATCCCAGTGTGACATTTAGCGCTCCTGCAGCCCTGCGGTGTGACCGGGAGCTGTTCCCGGTGCGTGGAGCTGCACACGAGGTACGTGCACAGTGCAGCTCCCGTGCATGCCGGCGCCGCTGCAGAGCCTGCTCCTCCCTGGAATGTGGGCAGGATGCGGAGCAGGAGCCCAGCACGGAGCCACCACCACGCTCGGGCTGCTGGGGCTGAGTGAAAGGGATTGTTATACGGGATGACAGATTCCTCTGGAGCTTGTTGCTGTTTGCAGAAGGGAAGCCAAGACATTGGTGCTTAATATCTTCCAGAAGTCCTTGGCTTTAACCCTTAGGGAGCCTCAGGAAACCCACTGGAAGCCGGTGCAAAGGCTCCCTGTGGCTCTGGCAGCTTCTCCCAGGCAACCAGCAGCAGGATGAGAGGACGTGATGGCCCCAGGCTGTGCCAGGGAGGGTCAGGTTGGACATCAGGAGGAATTTCTTCACAGAAGGGGTGTTGAACATTGGCAGGGGCTGCCCAGCGAGGTTTGGAGTGCCCATCCCTGGAGGTGTCCAAGGAGTGCCTGGATGTGGCACTCAGAGCTCTGGGCTGGATGACAAGGTGGGGATTGGTACAAGTTGGACTCGATGCTCCTGGAGGTCTTTTCCAGCCCGAATGACTCTGTGGTTGTGCTGCACGTCCTGGTGCAGTGCCAGGTGTTTTCCCAGGATGCAGTTTACAGCAGGAGGATTTCTGTGGTGCACGGCAGGCTGGGGAGCCCAGCCAAGGGCGCTCCTGCTGTGTGTGTTGGTTTTGTCATTAAAAAATACCCATTTTCTGTCATTGCAAAACAGCTACTGTCAACTTGTGCTGCAGTGCTGGGTGCTCCTTAGGGCTTAGACAGGAGTGAGGTGAGATACTTCCTCTCAGGAGACCTCTCAGTCCAAGTAGTGTTCTTTGCAGGATAAGCATTGCTTAAAAAAATCCAAACCCTAACAGTGTGTTCTCAACACATCACTTCATGCACACCAGCTTCTAAATTTCCTTATTTCTGAGCTTTATGTTATTTTATAATCCAGTAATTCAAACCTCTCTCTGACTGTACACTCTGTACCTGAAATGCACTATTTTTCCCTGTCACTTGAATTTTTAGGTCACGACTGAATTAGAGCAAAATGACAATCCAGGGAACCTTGTATAACACTTTCAAAACCTGCTTGCTGTAATATCCTGGCAGCTTTTTAAAGACTTGTCTTGATGTTTGAGCCAGGCCTTTCCCATGAAAGCTGGCAGGTCGACTCCGTGTCTCGTGGCCCCTCTGCTCTCGGGGATGGTCTCTGCTGGGGCTCTGTTCACAGCAGCATTCCTGATGCATCTCCTGTCACAGATTTCTTCCTCCGTGCAAATACATTTCCAAAACTCTGCTGCTAAGCAACTCTCTCCAAGGCTGGAGAGTAAGGCATGAGGAGCAGCTGAGGGAGCTGGGGGGACTCAGCCTGGAGAAAAGGAGGCTCGGGGGGGACCCTCTGATTCTCTGCAGATTCCTGACAGCTATTGGAAGGGGCTGCCCAGGAGGAGGTGGAATCCCTGGAGGTGTCCAAGGAGTGCCTGGACGTGGCACTCAGTGCTCTGGGCTGGGGACAAGGTGGGGATCAGGCACAGGTTGGAGTCAGTGATCTCAGAGGGCTTTTCCAACCTCACTGATTCTGGGATTCCTTAAATGATTCAGTCGCAGTCTCGGGAGAGGTCTGGAAGCAGAATCCTGCACCAAGGTCAGCTGCAGTGTTCAGCTGACATCTCCTGAAATAATCCTGACAAATGGGTGTTCAAGGTGTAGGTAAGCTGAGCTGGGTTTGTCCCATGGGCTGTTTAGGCCGTGGTGCTTGAATTGAGGGGAGAACAATTAATCAAGTGGCTTGAACGTCGACCTGGACTGGAAGGGGACCAAGGTGGGCAAGTGTCCTCCCAGAATTTGATTCACCTCTTGGCTTTGCTCGCCTGCAGGTGGCTGGGAGGCCGACTGTAGCTCAAGCAGGAGTGCAGTCAGGCCTGAGCAGAACTGCAGCGTTCCCATCTGCTGTCACTGGGCTGGAGCTGAGCCTCCTTGGCCAAAGTCGAGCTTACGTGACCGGGCTCTGCTTTTTCACATCACATTTGTTAGTTAACCAGTTTGCAGTGATTTAAATGCACCTCCATGAGCTTCTGCACTAGTTCAAGTGCATTCAAAAACCGGTTTTAATTATCAAGTGCAGTCTTTGTGTAGTAAGTGCCAAGAGTGCTTTTAATTTGCATGGAAGCCATGGAGGTAGTGCTGCAGACTGTCAGCAGTCGTGCCTGCACCACAGCCGTGTTCAGGGCTCAGCCTTCGTTCCTTCTGCTCAGCATTGTCCTGAGACATCCCACTAGAATTCCTGCTAATGCCACAAGCAGGAGCTTTTACAACCTGCCTTTTACTTCAGCCTCTTTTCCTTTGGCTTAAGCTGATTTTTAATACTTGTTCTTAGATATTCTGCTTTTTTTGCTGCAGGTATGGAGGAGTTTGATGAACTGACCTCTCAGGCACAGAGCTTTTGCTGCCTGCTCTCTATGGATGGAGAAGTGGACGTGTTTCAGGGTGGCAGTGCTCACTGTAGACTGGCATTTGTCCGTGTGGTTTGCTCTCTTCCCTCACCAGGATAAATAATTTTCCATACCACCTCTAATTCACGTTCTGACTCCTGTGAAGTTCTCAGCCTTGCATCTGGGAAACATTACAGGAATTTTACAAGGCTTCTGAACTAAAAACAAATTACTGGCATAAATGCCAGCTGAAGCTGTTGGGGCTGGAGGGGTTTTCTGCTGGAGCAGAGTGTGAAATGAAGGCAGGGAGGTCAGTGGGAATGCAGACAGGGCACGGTGTAAGCCGGTGGAATTCAGCAGACAGGAATGGTGTGGCTATCCCGGGCTGTGTTTGAGGTGGTTAGGTGTGGCTACCTGCAGTCTGCTGTGCTGAGACTTGCTCTGCCTTCGGCTCAATCCCGTGGAGTCTCTTGCTGTAGCCCAGGAAAAAACGGCAGCACTGGCAGGGACCAGGAGATTCAGTATCTGACCAGAACTTTAAAAAGCTCTGGAAATCTTGTCATTAAGAAGGATAAGGGCTAGAAGTAGATGTGGTGTAGCTTAAGGGATTCCTGTTCTTAAGCTGTGCATGGCTGACCTCCTCGGTCGCTGCTTGGTCCTCTGAGTCCTGCTCAGCCTGAGGCCCAGGGAACTTGCTGAGCAGCCATCAGGTTTTGTGGGGCTGTGTGGAGTTCCATACAGCCTGGATATGCTCGTCCCAGCCCTGTGTGGAGTACTGTGGCCTCTCCTTGTGCTCGGCCTCTTCCCAGGTCTGCGTTTGCTGCCCGAGGTGATGATTCAGGAGCTCGCCCTCGCAGCACCTCCCGTTTGCAGCGGGAGGCTCTTGGTGCACCAGGATGGTTTGTTTATCTAATTGGCATCTCCAGCTCCCTTTCCTGTGCCTTTCTCTGCAATCCCAAAGCCCTTGGTGCTGTTCAGCATGCTCTGATGTAGTGTGTGTCAGCCAGGGCAGGTAACTCCGGGTCTCCGTTGTTTCCCGCTGGTGCCCCAGGTGATGAAATAATGAGGAGAAGCTCTCCAGGAGGGTTTGGGACCTGGCACCCAGGTGAGTGTGACAAGTAGAGCTCTGGCAATGTGACCAAGCTTTCTCGTGGCTGGCTGGATGTTATTTACACAGCTACGCTGTGGCTGAACATGACAGAATTTACTTGTCATCCCGTGCAGCTTCCAGAATGGGAAAGAGTTTGCATTTGGGATTAAATCACCTTTGAACTGGCACTGAGGCTGCTGTGTGAAGCAGTAAGAGTCAGGTGGGGAGCACTTACCTCTCAGGCCTTTCTGATGGCTCCTGTTGGAAAAGAGAAGCTGCAGCTGCTGGCACAGGCTAATCCAGGACTGGGAAAGGAGGAATGCAGCACGGATGATAAAGGCTGGGATCCTTGGGGGTGCTCTAGATGAGCTTCCTGTCCTGTGACATTTGTGAGCTGCTGTACATGCCCTGAAATGATGGGATTTCCTCACCTGGGTGTAGCTGGTTCTCTGAGCTGTGGATGTGATGTGGGGTTTGTGCTCTGGGCACTGCAATCCCAGCTGTGCTCCCTCTGGGACAAGGAAAGGTCGTGGCAGAGCACGGCGCTCGCACAAGCCAGCGTTAACATTGCAGCCGGCCAAGAGGATTTGGGTGTATTGACTTTTCTCGTAACACCAGCAGTATTTTCTTCACCTTGTGCAAGACACAAGTCCCTGCATTGATTGTGCAGAGGGATGTGGACAAGGTAGAACTTCCTTCCTGAGCAAATGCAGCTTCTCTGAGCACATCTTCGTCCACAGTTTCCTGCTTTCATTTGCTGCCAATATTTGCATTTGTGCCACCTCCAAAAGCCACTGATGTTGCTGCAGACTGGCCTAGTTTTATTTGCTGTATCACTTTGACTTAGGTAGGTTCTGCTGGGTGGTTAACTCCGAGGAGGAGATGCCCCTGTGTAACCCATGAGCTTGCCAAGAGAAGTCTGGGAATCGGCAGTGTCGGCGCTCCCTTTCTGTCGGGCGCTTTCTTATGGCTGAAAACTGTACAAATTGCCTGTGTGCATGGAGAGAGCTCACTTTTGGTTACCCCAAACACAGCAGCAGGCTCGTGCTGACAGCTTGGCCCTGGAACACGTGCCTCTGCCATCGCAGCGTCCATGCGAAGCGCGGCGTTGCTGCGCAGTGACATCCACCCAGCAGAGCTCCCGAGGAGGACACGACCCGCAGGAACCTGGAGCTGACACTGGGTTTTTATCACAGCCCTGCGTCCATATGTCAGCTGAGTGCCTCTGCCTGTGGTTCATATACATCTCTCCAGTGTGTGCCTCCTTATCCCTCTGGTTTCTCCCTTCTCCGCTGTGATTCTGGTCCCTGCTGCTGCAGTTCTCCTGTGCAGCTCTGCTATCTGCTTACAGGAGTGATTTTTACCCCTCCAGCAGCTGCTTAATCCAAACAGGCCGTGTTCCCGAGCTTCCCAAGTGTTTGTGGCAGGCAGGAGCAGCTGGAAGAGTTGCTCCCTGTCAGCCCCTCTGACAGCTCACGTTGTCAGCCTAGGAGGGCTGCGGTGGACAGGGAGAAGGGGCTCCTTTGCAACTGGAAATGCAGGAGGAATTCGGGTGGATGAGCCTTCTGCAGGCTTATTCATTTATTCCAGACTCTCTGGTGACAGCTCTCCGTGTGGCTGCAGTCTGCCCTGTGCCCTCGGGGTGACACCTCCACCATGGCAGAGGACACCAGGCACTGTTTACTGAGTGTTTTCCAGGAGGAATCTGGAGCAGGAGGACTCCCCGGGACAGTTCTAGGAAATGCCTTGCTCCCAAATAAACATGTTGATTTTCTCAATGCAGTCGGTTTGCCGGTGCCATCTGTTGGCTCCCATTGCATGGAGGAGACCCGTGCTGATTTGCAGGAATGCCACTGCCATAATTACACTTTTACAGTGAGCACTGATCACACTGAGCACATGGGCTCCTTTTGGAAGAAGTGAAGGTTTCTGATTTTCACTCAGGCCACTGCAGAAACAAGTGAACTAAAAAGGAAAAGGTGATTTCTTTATGAAATGATCACTCGTGCAAGGAAGTTTATTTATCATTGGATTATAATTGGATCCAAGCAGATGCGTGGCATGAAGGAGCAGATTTTAGCCCAGGCCAGGGTCTCTGGCTTGTTCCTTTGTTCACAGCACGGGAATAAAAGGAAGCAGTGTCCCATGGCTCCTTTCCACTGAAAACAGGCCGTGCTTCCACCTCTTTCTCTCTCAGAGCCTTTCCAAGCAGCTGGAGCAGTGCAGGGCACAGTGGCTGTCCTCTCCCTGCCCATCCGCCTGGGCACCCAGCAGTTCACTTCCCTTCCTCTTGGCAGGGCACTGTGCATTCAAGGAAGTCTGGCTGGATTGTTATCCACACTCAGCTGAGAAACAAGATGTCCATATCAATTTTAACTCCTGCAAGCTGATACTCTCCTCTCTCCTATTCCAAACCCTGTACCTTGTTTCAGAGCCCCTCACCTTGGCATATTTAGCTCTGCTTGCTGCCAGATTTGAAAATCTGGTATCTCAGAGCAAAATAGGAATTTATAATGCTGTTTGTATTACACTTTGGGAATTTCAGGAGAATCCTGTGAGTTGAGAGGAGGAGTTGTCAAGGGTTTGTCTGCTGGGCAGAGGGGCAGCCTGGGCTCCTCCCCAGGAGCTCACACCTCTGAGCATCCCTGGGTGACTGAAGCCACCTTGCTGCCTTGGCCTGACGTGTGCCTTCCATCCCTCCTGACTTCCCAGGGGATGCAGAGGGGTGTGCTGGTACCAGGGATAGCTGGGTGCTCCCTTTGGCCTTCCAGAGTTCTGGCACCCCTCCTTCCATTCCCCAGCTACCCCTTCTGCTTCCATGTGGTTGGAATTTCCACTCCTCCCCGCACATGCACTCAGCACAGCTTTAGGATCACAGAATTACAGAGCAGTGTTCAGCTGAGGTGCACCAGGAGAAGAAAAATCTGGAAAAACAATGAAGGAGACACCTGCAACCTGCAGCTGTCACTTTGAACGCCTTACCCGCTCTCCACCAATTGTTTTTAACAACTTGTCATTTCTCTCAAGTAACAATTCCTTCCCCAAATTACTAGTGCAAGTTTTACTTGGATGCAAGAAGGAATAAATGAACTGTTTACGAGTGGCGGGAACATTTTGTTAATTGGTAGCAGCATGCATGCTCCAGGCTTGGCATTTATCCTCCTGCCTGTAAGCTTCATTAACTCCTGATAAAAGAATAGTTAATTTCTCAGACTCCTTTTTTAGAGTATTTCATTGTTGGAGAATTTAGATCATGGTTTTCTTCCACTTCTACTTGTGCCTGAATTTTTGCTTTACTTAATGAAGTTTAGTCTTCCTCTTATGTGGTGTTTGTAAGCATGAGGGAATGCACTTGATTTTGGGGTTTGGGGTTTATTTTAATTGAAACTGATTCCTTTTGCACAAATAATTATATATATATATATAGATAGATATATAGATATACACACACACACATATATTTGGAGGCAGGGCAGTTACCGTCCTGACAGGGATTTTATCATAAAATATGAAGGTTAGTTTTCATGTGCTTTAGATTTTTCCCTTAAAGATCCTTTTGTTTGGTTGTTTTTTTTTCCAATTTATAGTCTCTGATAAATAAATAAATAACAAAATAAAGGGCTGAATTCATTGTGGCCATGCCTTGAGCTTTAGATGGAGTCGGTGTGGCTGGTGCGACACAAGGACCTCAGCCAGGCCCTTTTCTGTTGAAATCCCTGATCATCTTTTGAGGGAAAATACTAGCCAGCTAGGAAATTCAGGAATGGAGAAACCAAGCTGCTCTGTTCTGGAAAACCTTTAAACCAGTCCTTTCCCCTGGAAAAGTAGTGATTCTCCAAAAGAACCCAAAGAGCAGAGCTCTGGAACAGAGCAGCTGCAGAGCCTGGGGTGGAAGATCAGCCCCATCCCTGAAATTCCCTGTGTGTCCCTGCTGCCCAGGCAGGAGGGATTTCCTCCTTCCACCCTCGCAGGGTCCTGAGGAAGCTCTGCATTTCCTGAAACCGGAGCACGAGGTGGTTTCCCCAGGATTTTTCAGGAGATTTTTGCCTTTCATGTTGCATCAGTTGCTGGAGGCATTTGTGTGGAATGAACACATTTGGAAGAAACCCTCTTCAGGTCTCTCTTCTGTGTAACTGCTGAGGGTGGGTTTGGGTCTAGGGCTGCTTGCTGAGCTCAGGATGAGGTCCTTCTGAGGTCCTTCTCAAGAAGAACATCTCCTGAGTGCTGTTGGTGTGGCTTTGCTCCCCATCCAGGTATTGTGTGTCTTGTGGGTGTGGAGTTTCGCTCAGCGCGTGTAAATCCCACAGCGTCACAGGGAGACAGGGGAGCTGGCAGCCTGGTCCTTCCTGCCCCGGTTATCAGGGAAAACCAGAGGAATTCAGTTCTGTTGTGTCTGGCTCTACTGACCAAGTTGGGCACAATCAGATGCTCTACATACCTTGAACTTGGCTGAGAGTGTCAGCTCGAGCCATATAATTAAGCTGGGAAATGAGAGTTCCTTAGAGCAAATATAGAGCTGAGAATGAGTAAGGAGCTCAGGAATACTCCAGATCTGTGGATTTTCATTTACATCTCTGGGCCTGAAAATGACTCATGTCTCTGGGTAGACATCTTGGCTTTGCTCTCGGAGGAAGCGTCTCTTAGCTTTTATGTGTATTTATGCTCAAGCTTTACAAAAGCCCGTTCTTGCAGGAAAACCTTGGGTGAAAAGCATGTGGAGAGCACTTCCCAATCCCCCTCTGGCTCTCTCAGCTTTCCCAGCCCGCTGCTGAGCGCTGTGCTGGCTCCCTGCGGCGTGGATCCCGCGCTGGGCTGGTCCCAGGGCTCTGCACCCCGTTCATCACAGCCCCGGTGCCGTTTCACCTCCTGGTGCCTCGGCTCCAGCCCCGCTCCTGCCAGCAGCTCCCAGCGCCGAGTGCCAGACCTGGCTGCCGTTCAGCTCCCGCTCCTGCTGTAGGAAGCATGCTCGGTGACTTGGAAGGCTGGAAGCGTTCCTGCGCTCTGAATTAAAGGTTTCAAATGAAAGAAACAGCTTATTGTACTTGGGTGCCTTTTCGGGATTCTGCTGGGTTCTGCTCACATGCAGGGCGGTTATTGCTCTGGCAGGGATTTGGTCATAAAATATGGGGCTTAATTTTCATGTGCTTCAGATTGTTCCCTTAAAGAAAGATTCCCTTGAAGAATCTGAAGCTGCTTTTGTTTGGTTGTGTGTGTGCCTGTGAGAGCATCCCTTAGCCCTGCCCTTGGGGCTGGCACTAGGAGAGGGACATGTGTTTGGGTCGTGTGCCCCTGTGGGTTTGTGCCCGTGGTCGTGGCACGCTGCTTGTGACACTTGTCCTTGTCCCCACTGAGCTCTGGGGTCTGGGACAAGCCAAACATTTCTGGGTCAGATTTTTCTGGCTGTGCATCCTCAGCGGTTTTCGTGGCAGTGCTGCTTTGCATGCCCTTCCCCAGGCCTTTGCATGATCCTGCAGCCTTCTTGGGCAGGACTTGTGTAAATGAGGCTCTCCAGTAAAGCAACCAGGAGATTTGTAGAAGCGGTTCTTTTCCCAGGGAGAGCCTCTGAGTGAGAAAACCTGCTGGGGCATGGTAACTCATCCCACAAATGCTGAGACGAGCTGCTCGCTCGCAGGGGTGTTCCATGGTGGGGAGGAAGATACTAAAGGCTGAAATTTGATTTAGAAGCAGCAGGGCAGATGTTCCTCTGCCAGGCAGAGTAGTTTTTTCTCTCAGCTGTTTCCTCCATCAAGATTTCACTCTGCCTTTTCTCTCCTATTCATCCCGGTGTTCCAGAAAAGATTCCCATCCCTGCTGTCTGTGTGTGGATGAAACAGGGTGCCCAGTGGGCTTGAGGACAGGTGATTCCTAGTACAGAAGTGTCTCTGCATTTGGAGTCTGGTGGTTCTACAGTCCATGCCCAAAGGAGCTGGGAGCACCAGGGAGGTGGAGGGAAAATCTTGGAGACTGGAGAGCAGCTGACTGGAAGCACTTAGACTTATTTAAACTCCTTTAGTGTAGCGTTACAGAGCACTTCTGGTTTAAAACAGATAAATAAACACCTCAATTGTTAGAAGCCTGACACTACCCCCCATTCCCATCCCTGCTGGGGTTTATCAGCCCTGGTGCAGGGAGCTGCTGGGTGGGTAATGCAGCTGGGTCAGTAACTTCTCCTCTGTTTCCCCTCTGCCAGGTTGCAATAAAGATCATTGATAAGACTCAGCTGGATGAAGAGAACCTGAAGAAGATATTTAGAGAAGTTCAGATCATGAAGATGCTTTGCCACCCACATATCATCAGGTTGTACCAGGTAGGAGCATTCTGCCATGGAGTTCCCATCCCTTGCCTCCACACTGTGCAGTAGCACTTCCTCCAGAGCTGTCCCTCCATTCCTGCCACATGGAACTGGGAAAGCCCTTTATGTTTCCAGGGTCTCAAAGTGCTTTGGTTGGAGGGGCAGGGGGAAAGTGTAGCTAATCCTTCTCTTTTCTGGGACATCATGCTTCCGCTGTGGGCTGGCCTCCTGCCACTTGTTTATGGCCATTGTGTGCTTCTCAGTTTCCCAGTTGAAACCGGATGCAGGTTCCCCTTCTCACTTGAAGGGAGGGAGTAAATCTCACCCGGGAGCAGGACTGAGCTCTCCTCTCCCTGCCCAGCTCCCTCTGGCCCCCAGGCCCTCAGCCTTTTCCTGGAAGGGGATCAATACTGCCAGCAGACCCGCTTTGAATATTGTTTACAGACTTTTTTTCCAGCTTGTTTGATGTTTTTTTGTCTGCAAACAAAACCCCAGAGGCAGAAGCCACGTGGTGTGCCCTTTACACAGGTAGACAGTTGTGCCTCTCTGTGAGGAGGGTGCAGCAGAGTGATGGGAGCAGAGGAACAAAGGACTCTGTTTCTGATCTGTTCTTGAGAGATATGAACATTTATTTGGACTCCAAGGAGTTAAAACTGAGTAGAAGTGACAGAAGTTAATGTTTAGCTCCTTTGGCCAAACCATGTGTGAGATGCTTATGGGGACTGTGGCACTTTCAAGGTACCCAGGGAGTGGTTCTTTGCAAACTTACTCCTTAAACCTTTTTTTTTTTTTGAGCCAAAAAACCTTTTCAAACCTGTTCCATTCCATCTAAAGCTTTTGGTGTGATGCTGAAGAGGTGACACTTGGGGCTTGGCTTTGTTTAGGGTGGGAGAAGAGCAGGGCAGCAGCCCTGAGAAGTCTCCCAGGCTGCTGGAACACGACAAGACCTGGGAGCAAATGCTAATGGGAGGGGAAACAGACCAGGAGGAGGACAGTGCAGGTGAGGTGTAATGTGTGGTTACAGATTTAGTGTTTGAAACTCGCTGTTTCATCCTTACTGTCCCCAGTTCCTGTCCATCCCCACACGTGGCTCTGGGAAGCACGAGCAGGTTATAGCTTGGATTTGATGAAAGCAGTTCTGTGTGTTACAGAAGGAATAAAGGTGGTTTTAGAGCTATTTCTCGTTGCACTCTGCAGTCTCCTTATGTGTCACTTCTCTGTCCTTGTGTGCAGGTTATGGAGACGGAGCGGATGATTTATCTGGTGACTGAGTATGCCAGTGGAGGGGAAATATTTGGTAAGTACATTTATTGCATTCTTTAATCAGATAATGCACTTGGTCAACTACAGCAGCCTGAAAATAGCCACCACACTCTCTTGTTTCAGCCGAGAGGTGCCCTTCAGCCTGCAAACTTTCCATTGACAAGAGGAGTAAAGGAATAAATGAGACCAACTCGATGGAAAAATAGCCCCCATAACCTCTGTTTCTTCTTTGGGTTTCATTGACAGGTGGTGCTGCTCCTCTTTCGTGCTCACTTTGGGATTAAAGATGTTGGAAATTGTCGTGCAGTTGGATTTTAGTGTTGCTGAGTGCTTTGCTCCCCAGCAAGTTATATGAACCTTGTTGATGATAGTGGAACTCTTGGGATGTGTCAGCAGCTTTCAAAGAAACAGGCAGTCTGCAGTTCTGGAGGGTTTTGCGCTCAAAACCATGTATTGTCTTTTCTTTTTGATATCTGATGTTATCTTAGCAAGCATTGGTTACATTCCTTCCAAGCACCATTGTCCCAGAGAGTTTTGGCTGAGTGTTCTTGACCACAGGAGCTGTTCTTGAAAGGGAAAGAAGTATCTGTGCAGCACAACTGAAAGAACTGTGGGCTGATTTATTCATTTGTCTGGTGAACAATAGCAAAACTTATAGAAACAGGAATTTACATATACACTGGGATTTTGTGCTGAGTGACAGAGTTGGGATTTTGCAACACTGGTCTGTACTGGCTTTGCCAATATGAGCCTCCCAAAAGGGGGAAAATCCTGTGTGCTTGAATTAGCTTCAGTTAAGGAAGTGAGGACAGTCACACGTGGCCTGTCAGCTCCTAGGAACACTCCCCCTGTCCTCATCAGCCATTGCAGAAGATTCACTTTTGATTTTACTTCTCATTTCTCTGGAGGAGAAGCTGAGTTTTAGTAAAAGACGAAGCTTTTGGTGAAGCAAGAGAAGCCCCACATTAAGGAAAATAAAAGCTGAAAAGTGCTAATTTCCAGCCACTACAAACTGCCCCCAGTTCCTCAGTACCTCTGTAGATGGTTGCTATGGCTTCTTGTCAATATTGTCCATGTCCTTTGGGTTTCTCCCTCAGAAGGTGACAGCCGAAGGGGAAGCAAGTGACAGCTGATGTTTGGGAAGTGTGGATTGCCTGGTGAAAAACTGACTTGCTGAGCCTTCCAGTTGTTTATTCAAATGTGAATCATGGTGCTGGACACACTCAGCAGTTCCAAAGGCTTGTGAAATTCACCTTCCCATGCACAGCAAAATCACCTGCACGTGTCCTGGAGTTGGCTTGGGTGTGCATCGCCACAGAAAATTATAAATCTCTTTTTACTTTTTCTCCCTCTTCTGTTGAATTTGGCAGGGATGGGCTCATCTTTTTTTAAATCCAGAGCTATGTGCAAGCTCACATACAAACTTGGAATGAATTCTCTGGTTACAAAAATAGCCTTCTGCGTGAGTCGAAGTGAAAACCTAATTGCTTTATGAAAGATTTTCTGCTGTAGTAAATTCAGCTCATTAGCATGGCTAATTTCCATGTTGCTGCCCAGCATTTTATCCTCTCTGATAGCTGGGAGCAGCCAGCTCTGTAATAGTGTGAGGCTTCTGCAGACCCAAGCCAGGAGGTCATGCCTCTCTACCCAGTTTTGAGAATTTTTGGGCACTGCTCTCAGTGCGAGAGCAGAGAGGGGAAAGCTCACGTCTCAGCTTTTTGTATTGAGAGTTTCCTGAGGAGCCATTAAGACTTTGTTCTAGCAGCGGAAGCAATTTGCAGGGAGGAAGCAGGAGCCCATTCTGGGGAGGTTTCCTTGCAGTCCTTGCATCTCCAGCGCTGAAGGGTCTCCTGTCCGTGCGTGGTGGAGACGAAGTCGATGGCAGCGTGGGCAGCCAGGCTCTCCCCTTGGGTAGAACCTCACCTGCACGGTGCCTCCTCAGGCCTGTCCCTCCTGGGGCAGCTGGGCGTGTTGGGAATGGCTGATGTGCTGCAGGGATGGTGTGTGAGGTGTGTGTGGGCACACTGGCACCGTGCCTCTTGCTGGGCACGGGGGGTTCTCTATGAAATGGGCCTGTGCTGAGTCTCTTCAATCTTTATTTTGGTCATGTCTTAACACCTGCATGACAAATGCAGGCTTCAAAACGTAGTGCTGGAGGGTAAAGGGGGCCGATAGCTGTGGTTTTCTGGATTCCAAATGCCATGGGGCATTTGAGTGCAGCTCCACAGAAGCAGAGTTGCAGCATTGTGCTGTTGTGAAGTGCAGGTTTTTGTAAGGAGCACAGATTGCTTCTCTGATGCTTTCAGACCTTCCCAAGGCTCAGCCGGTCCCGAGGAGCTGTCGGTGTTCCTCAGGCAGTGCTAGAGGCCGGAGCTTTCAGCTGCAGGAGCTGTGGGCTCTCTGCATGGCCGCGGTCAGTCCGGCTGGCCGTGCCTGGCCTGTCCTGCCCGTGTCAGCCCCCAGGGATCCCGCCTCAGCACCTGGGAGGCTGCACCAGCCCTGGACCCAGAGTTCCAGGAAAGGGCTGAGCAGTGGCCAGGCTGTGCCCTGAGAGTCTTTGATTCATCTCTTACTGGAAAGGGTTTGATAATTCATTTTGTTTGCGTAGCGGCGCGCAGGGACCAGGGACAGGCCTTGGGTTTGCTGTGGGCTTGAGCAGCCAAATGTAAATTGTTATTTTTGTCCCTGTCCGTGTTTTGCGTGTGGTTGGGTTGCTGGTTTGACATTATGAAGAAATGAATATCTCCTTTTAAACATAGGGTGGTCTCTAGTCCAGGTCCCTCGAGTGTCCTTTTTTTGAGGTCAGATGGAATATAGTCTAAAAATCTGGTTTGCTTTCAGCTGTTCACTACGAAAACTGTAAATAATCTCCAGTCCTCGCTGACGGAATAAGAGTTCTTGGTTGATTATCAAAAAAAATCACAGGAAATTTAGAAAATTATCATCTGGTTGATGTGGTTACCACGTCTGCCCTGTCTCCCCACCGCCCGCCCGCTTGTCCTGAGCACTGTGAGCCTGAACTGGGCAGACACATTAAACAATGTTGTGGTGCCTGTCTCCAGAAGGTCAGACTGCTTCTGACATCACAAGGTCACCAAATTCACTGGAAATGTGACTTAATCCCCCACACAGAGGAGATGTGAAGCTTCATCAGCGTTTGTTTTCCAGACAGAAAGCAGCTTAAAAGCACGAGGCGTCTGTCCAGAGGTGGGGAGTGGAAACTTGTGTGTCAGTGCTCTCTGAACCAAAGGTGATTTTTCCCCAGTGTAGGATTGGATTGTTTTTTTTAACTCAAAGGTGATTTTTCCCCAGTGTAGGATTGGATTGTTTTTTTAACTCGGAGAGCAGCGTCAGGTGCTGTAAGTACAGGGAGCAGTGACTGATGTCAGTAGGGACTGTGCAATGAAATGATGCATTCCTTCCCCTCTGGAAGGCACCCAGAGGAGCAGCACTGTGCAGAGCAGCGCAGTGACAGCAGCACAGCCCAGCCCAGCCAGGCCCTGGGTGCTCTGGCATGCTCAGAGCAGGGTGCAGGCTCCCAGCTCAGCACTCAGGTCAGCTCTGCACCCTCCACTGCATGGGAGGTTTGTGCAGACTAAGCTCTCAATGGTTAATTTTGGCATGCAGTTGCCCTTGGTGGTATGTGAAGTATTCTGTAGCCTCATTGTTTGTGTCCTTCCTCTGGAGCTGGTGCAGAAATGTCAGTGGGCTCGGAGCGCGGTGCCTACGTGCAGAGCCTGGGCCTCTGCTCCCAGTTCTTCATCAAAACTGAAATTTCAGCCCAACCTAAAAAGGGCTTTTTGCAGCCTAAGCAGGGCAGAGGGGCAGCAGAGTGTTCTGGGTGAGGGGCAGGGGGTGCCCCAGGTGCCAGCACTGAACGCAGGTGTCACCGGCTGTGCCGGGACTGGTGAACTTGGTTTGGGCAGAAATACACTTAGGAAAGCCTTGCAGAAAAACACCTGCTGCAGTAGCTGGGTTTGCTTTCTTGCCTGCAGGAGAATTGCTAAAATATTTCGGAAATGTTTGCGAGGTTGGAGCCTTGTACTTTGTGTCATGGGCACTTGCTGTATGGACAGGCTGGCTCCCAAATCCCAGCGAGCAGAAGGTGTGAATGACCTTGTTTAGGAGCTGAGCTATTACCTGTTGATCAGTGGCTTAAATTGGAGCAGCCCTTGCTGTGCTCTGCTGTCAGTCTCCTTAGAGTAACAGATTTATGACCGTGCAAATGCCTTCATGAAATACGATGGGGCAATTTGAGATGGTGACTTTGCTTTGCCCAGCGAGTGAGCTGAGGGTCAGATTTGGCTTGGTGATGGTTTTCTTTCTCCAGCCCTGGTTCAGATTTGCTTACAGAATAAGTTTATCCGATGAACAGAGTTAATTGACAAGTTCTTTGGAAAACACCTCGAGTCTGTTGCACAACATGAGTGGGCAAAGGCAGAAGTAGGTTGCTGTGCAGTCAGGAGCAGCACAACTGCTTTGATGGATCTTGGTAATTAGTATTTACTGTGAGTCAATTATGTCACAGGTATTTTAATGAATGGGTGACTGGGGAAAAACACAACCACCTCATGAGAAACCTGAACAAGTGATTTATTGTTATTATTTTCAAGAACAGATATCTGTATTAAACCCCCTGTTTAATGGAGTTTAGGGAGGGATGTGAATAATTTCCGCCTAATTTTGGCCAGAGATGTTTTGAGGCCAACTCGATGGCCTGACCAAGGAGCTACAACTCCTGAAGTGAGGCTTCCTTTCTCTGCCATTTCTGCTGCCTGTCTCCTGCCTGTCCATCCCTATCGTGGGACAGTGACAAGTGGCTTCAGTGAGCCTGGGGCTTCCAGGTTTTAAGTGGATTGAACTTCAGCTGGGTCACTGCTGTGTGCCTGCCTTTGTGATCTCTTGGAGAGGCTTTTCCTGTCCGTGTGTGCGGTGCTGGCTTCCAAGGAAAGCCCAGCTGGCAACAAACACTACCTTTGAGAGAGAGTACAGGCTTTCAGCAAAATATTTGGGAGTGCTCAGATTTCCGTAGTGGAGGCCAGCTCCATTTCTGTAATGAAATGCTTTCTTGGATTTCGCAAGGATGTTGTTGCATTGATGCAGAGAGAGGGAGGATGTTAAATCCCGCCTGCAGTGGTGGTGGCTGTGCTGGCTGGAGAGCTGAGGTGAGCAGCTGCTTGTGGCTGTGACTACCTGGGAGCTCGCTGGGTCCAGCAGGAGTTACCTTCGAGGCATGTTAGACCATAGACAGGTTTCCTGTCAAAACCCAGGGGAAGGAAGGATGCCACGTGGCCAGGAAGCTGCACCTCTCGAGGTGATGTGGCACAGGGCTTGGGTCTGACTGAGGGCAAAGGCTGGAAAAGCTTCATTTTTATTTTCATGCAGAAAAAGATCTTAAAACCTTTGCCCTTGTGTACAGAACAGTTCTGATTTTCCAGACCTCCCCTCAGCTGTCCTCTATATAAAATTAATGTCAAAGCCTTTTCCTCAGAGCCAGCCCAGGTGAGGAACCAGTGGTGTGCCTGTGCCTCTGCCATGAGTGCTGCTGGAGCTGGAAACCACGCTGTGCCCACACTGCCCCCACTCCCCAGCTCTCTCCAGGAGCACGAGGAGCCCCTGTGTCCATAACCTGTGTTCTCCTTCACCTCACAGATCACCTCGTGGCCCACGGGCGCATGGCCGAGAAGGAAGCCCGGAGAAAGTTCAAGCAAATTGTGGCTGCTGTCAACTTCTGTCACTGTCGGAACATAGTCCACAGGGATCTGAAGGCAGAAAATCTCCTCCTGGATGCAAACCTGAACATCAAAATAGCAGGTGAGCTAAGCTGAGCGGTGTGGGAGGAAGGCAGCTGCTTTCAGGAGTTAATAAATGTAGGCACTGGCTGCTTCCAGGTATTCAGGGAGAAGGAAACGTGGTGCAGCTAAAGGAAGCTTTGGATTTCTGTGTGGCCTGCTGCCCAGAGCTGGAACTGCCAGGTTGTAGCCAGGAGATTTATACCTCCCTTCAAGTAGTGCAAAGTAAAAGAAGGAGAAAAAGGCAGGTTTGGCTTCCCAGGCTGCAGACACTGCAGCATTCACACCTCTGGCTGGTGGGTGAGACAGTACCCCAAAACTGACCTTGTTCTGAGTCCTCTGCTGGTTCGGGGCTTCTTCAGAGCAGGTCAGGCTAGGTGAGAGAGCAGGAATGGCAAAGCAGGGGTGACAAGGTGGGTGGTGGAGCAGTGAAGGGGACACTGCGCTCCTGGAGTCGTTCTCGATGTGGTGTGACAGGGCCAGAGTGGCCTCAGGGCTCTGGGGCTTTATTCCCAGAGTGGCCTCAGGGCTCTGGGGCTTTATTCCCTGCAGGGACAGACGCTGAAGCAGCTGAGCACACGGGCCCTCGCTGCCTGCTCCCAGAGTTTTGCAGGGCAGTGGGATTTTTTTGTCACTAACTGCCCTTCCAGAGAGCTTCCTACGTGGGCATTTCTGTCCTGACTAACCCATGCATGTCTGTGATCCTCTGAGCAGGAGGCTGAGCCTTGGCTCATCTCTGGGGGACACTGGCTCGACTTTATTTGGCTTGGTGGGATTATGACCAATTGACTTAACACTTAAGAGGTGGGCTCAATCCTCGTGGGTCCTTTCCAACTCAGAATATTCTGTGATTCTGCCCTGGTCATCTCATTTCATGGGCTTTGGAAGTGGTAGATCTTGTACTCAGTGTTTAATCCTCCCAGAACCTAGAGCACAGCAGAGCACCTTTAGAAACACTTGGTTTCTCCCCCTCCCAGCAGACATCCTGGGTGAGATTGTTGTCTTTTGCAAGGGTTTGTAACTTTTTTTTTTTTTTTTAAGTGCTGAGGGCTACAAAACTTTTCAGTCTGGGCAATTTTACTTCTGGGAGGTGGGAAATACTCCTCTGTCTAGATAGCAGATAGCATCTTGACAAAAGGAAACAGTCTAGCTCGTTGTTGCTGTTTTCTTGTGTACTGTCCAGAGGTGTTAGATTAGAATTCAACTCTCAGTTTGTGGTAAAATCATCAGTAATTTCTTACTCTTCCCTCACACTCCACCTGTGAGGAGGGAGTGGGGAAGGAATAGGAAGGAGAGATGGACTTCATGGACTTCCCTCTGGTGCTTAACAGTGTGAACCATGTCCTCCTTGGCACAGGAGTGATAACCTGCCCCTCACTGTTCTGGGAGCAGGAGATAAGTGACAGAGGCATCGCTGGTGAAGCAGGAGAGCAGCTCCTTGGAGCTGTGGAGGGGTTGTGGAGCTCAGGGAGAGGCTGCTGGGGGAGGTCTCTGAGCAACACTTTCTGGTGCTTCATGCAAAGGCTGCAATAATGGTTTGAGGCCATCTTGTGTTCACGGGAAAAATCCGCTCTGTGTGCAGGGGGGAGGGTGTTTGCCTGGCAAACAGCGAGAAGTTAAAAACTAACCCAGGTGGAAACTGGAATTCAGCTGGATTTGCTGCAGAAATGTCCACATGAGCAGGCTGAGAAGCTCTGGAAATTGTGGAAACCTTTTTTTATCTGAGGGAGTTGGAAACTATTTTCCTTCCAAATCTGTGCTCCCAGAATGACTCCAGGAGATAGTCCCCACCCTGGTGGTGGCAGAGTTTGCCTTGGCAGGAAGATGCTGTAGTGCTTTGAAAAGTAGCCTGGAAAAGCTGATTTATGGTATAGGATTTTCCAAGTAAGTTTTCTCCCTATAACTCATCAATTACAACTTGACACCAGTTCTTCCATTGTTTCAAGAGAAGAAAAAAAACAAAAAAAAAGTGATAGCAACAGATCTGCTTCACACCAGATCTCCCAGGAGAAATGCTACAGAAATGCACACACCAGTTACACCAGTGGAGAACCAGCTGAAGCTTCACTTACTGGGCCAGACTGTGTCTAACTCAAACTTTGGAGCTTTTCAGACTCTCATCACTGCAGGTGTTCTGGCACTTTCTGCCTGGCATCCATTTGCAGCTTTAAATCCCTTGCCTGGCATTAGGCTGCAGTCAGCCTGCAGCCCGGGGTGGGCAGTGCTGCTGTCCCTGCTGCTCACTGCTTGGCAGGGTGGGCAGTGCTGCTGCTGTCAGAGCTGCTCACTGCTTGGCAGGGTGGGCAGTGCTGCTGCTGTCAGAGCTGCTCACTGCTTGGCAGGGTGGGCAGTGCTGCTGCTGTCAGAGCTGCTCACTGCTTGGCAGGGTGGGCAGTGCTGCTGTTCTCAGTGCTGCTCACTGCTTGGCAGGGTGGGCAGTGCTGCTGTTCTCACTACTGCTCAGTGCTTGGCAGGGTGGGCAGTGCTGCTGTCCCTGCTGCTCCCTGTTTGGGTTGCTTTGTGATGGATTGCTGCCCCACCGTTTTTCCGTAAACAGCCAGATCCCGGTGCTGTGACCCTCGCTCTCATTTTTCCCATGGATGCTTTTTCTCCAGTGTACCTTCTGAGAGTCTGAGTCAGTAGCTGCTGGCACTGCGTCCCCTGTGCTCCCAGCCGGAGAGTTCAGCCAGGAGTTGATGATTGCTAAACACCCCGGCCTTCCCGGGTATGGTTTCGCAGAGGAATCTGATCTATGCATCGCTCTGCATTCGTCTGCAGGAGTCAGCTGCTCCTTCCCCTCCTGAGGATGAAATCCCTGTTGGGCAGGGACTGAAGCCACTCCCTGAGCTCCACTCCAAGGAAACTTGAGGGACTGGACCCACTGTTTTGTAGCAGAGATGTTTGTTTTCAGTATTTTCCCTGTATCACACCATTGTGATTCACCTTGCTGTTCAAAAATGCCTCTTTCCCTCTGTGTCTGTATGTGGAATGTGACCTGATTGCTCCTTGAGGATTTGGGAGCATCTCCTTAGCCATAGATTTTAGGAAAGTTTATTTAAGTTGTAATTTGTGTTTTTGTTTGGTTTAGATTTTGTGCTTAGCTGCTCCAGGGTTTTCAAGTCCTCCCGTGAACTTTCTTTGGATTTTTAGAGCGCTGCTGTTTTCCCCAGCCTTGAGCTCAGTTGGGTGGGATGTGGAGGCCGTTCCCAGCCTGGGAGCAGTGTCCTGGGGAGGATGTGCTGGCTCCAGCTCCCCGCAGAGCCCGCAGGGCTGGGCACAGCAGCGTCCCTGCCCATGGAGAGAGGGCAGCCGCGGGGCGGGCGCAGAGCTGCGACCCGCTGGCCCCCTTAGGAACAGAGCCTGCATTTCCCCTTCTCCCACCTCCTCTCCCTGTCCAGAAGGGCTGTGAATCCTGGGTGGATTTCAGCACCATGAGGAAGGGGTGAAGTTTCCCGGCCGACCAATCTGCAGGAAGCAGAGGAGGGTGCAGGCAGCAGCTGTTGTGTGTCTGTTCCGAGGCTGCGGTGCTGCCAGCTGGCATGGCACGGCCCTGGAATGGCATGGAATGGCATGGCCCTGGAATGGCACAGCCCTGCCCCTGCTGCTGACACTCGCTGTGACCTGTGCAGCAGAGTGGGGAGCACCTCGGGCCTCTCACCTGAGCAGGGCTGGGGCTGCTCCCGGCTGTGCACTCCTTGGAAAATACAGGTGGTTCACCAGGTGCTCAAAGCCCACTTGTGTACTTCCAAGGACAAATAAAAGTAACTAAACTAGGATAACTTGCTCAATATATGGGAAGTGCCAAAATTCCACCGTCAGAAGGAGTTTATGTCTAAACCTGCTACAAATGCTGTGTGTTGGGAAATACATCCAGTGCTGCAGGGTTTATTGCTGGCTCGGTGGCCGTAACTCAGGCACTTGTTACACATCCTGCTTGGAACGTGAGACAGCAGCTCAAAAGCTTGCAGAGGTGGAAAAGACAATTGTGCAGCTGTGTGCTATTTCCCTGGAATTGTCCTCCAAAGGCTGACTGGAAGTTTAGATGGCTTCACTGCCAACAGTAAAAACCCAACGGGCGTGTAAGTGCCTTGTTTTGATTCCACGGTGCCTTTAAAGAGCATTTACCATCTCTGCTCTGTTTGGAGGTGGGGTTGGAGCAGCCTGGTGTGTGTACTCCAGGTGTTTCCACAGAACAGCCTGCGTTAAGTATTCTCCACATGCATAAATCATCTCCACAGTGAGAATTTCCTCCCTGCAAAGGGACAGGGAGAAGGAATTCAGCTGTGTCCCCCTGGAGCTGAGCTGGCAGGAGCAGTGCCAGGTGGTCTGCTGGGTTCTGCAGATGCTGTGCAAAAGAGGAGAGGAGTCACCTGAAATTAGGTCATGGAAAATCCTGTAAGGAGAGCAGCAAGAGGGAGCACAGGCTCCCAGTTAGTGCATTCTGGGGAGTGCTGGTGGGATTTTCCTGCCTCTGGCACGGAGCTGTTGGCATCACTGGTGATCCTCACTTAGAAGTAGGTGTGGAAGTGGTAATGAATTGGTAATTAAGTGGTAGTATTGGATAATCTTGAATGTGTTAGAAAAAACATGTGGACACCTCAAAACATGGGACTGTGGTTGCTTCAATTCAATTGAGAAGAAGAAAAGGAAGGAAACTTCTTTCTTTTTATGAGCACCAGCTCCCTTCTCTTAGATCCGGACTGGTTTCCTTGCCCTTTGCAGTGCAGGTCCCAGCTGTGAGCCAGGGGGAGGCAGATTAATTAACAGAGAATGCCATTAGTGCCCACGTAAGATGATGGCTGGCTGCCTGCGAGGTGAAGACCTTTCTCTTTGAGGATTTGTTATTTGCTCTTGGTGAAGGATTTGACTGTTGGTAGAGCTGCCCACCATGACCCTGTAGTGCTTTCTGGAAAAATCAAAATTCCCATTCTTTTTCCCTTTGCACTGTGTCCTTGCTGGCACTGCCCAGAGCTCAGGGCACCGGGGAGGTTTGGAGTCGCCTCCCCTGGAGGTGTCCAAGGAAAGATGGACATGGTACTCAGTGCTCTGGGCTGGTGACAAGGTGGGGATTGGGCACAGGTTGGACTTGATGACCTGGAGGTCTTTTCTAACCTCAGTGATTCCATTTGCAGTGTCCGTCTACCAGTCACCCATTACAGGATGGTACGTGACCTTACCAGACTCAGCAAGTTACTGAAATACCATTTGTTCAGGACACTTGGAGTGAATCACATTCCTCTCATTGCTTCTCTTTGTTCTTTCAGATTTTGGGTTCAGCAACATCTTCACCCCTGGCCAGCTCCTTAAAACCTGGTGTGGGAGTCCTCCCTATGCTGCTCCAGAGCTCTTTGAAGGCAAGGAGTACGATGGGCCAAAGGTTGATATCTGGGTATGTGATGAGCCTCTTTCTCTCTGACTTTGATCTGGTTTTTGCTCTGTTTGTTTGGCTTTGCTTCCTGAGTTCTCAGTACATGTCTTGGAGAAAATCCCTGACGCAGCAAAAAGAGTTTTCCAAAGAAACGCTTCCAGAGCTGCGTTCTGGCCACTGCATCCTGTATTTTCCCTGCGGGGAGGTGCCAGAAGCGTGCATGGCCAGAGCTGGGTTTCCATCCCGTCTGGCGTTGCTGACTGGGTTTGTTTTGGGTGCAGAGCCTCGGCGTGGTGCTGTACGTGCTGGTGTGCGGGGCCCTGCCCTTCGACGGGAGCACCCTGCAGAACCTGCGCGCGCGGGTGCTCAGCGGCAAATTCCGCATCCCCTTCTTCATGTCCACGGGTAAGGGGCACTCGGGTTTGCGCTACACCTCCCTCGGTTTCAGCTTTTTACAGCGTTATGGGGCAGGAATTTCCAGCAACAGCCCCGTCAGAGATGAGCGTTTGTGTCCTGCTGCTGCGAGAACACTTTAATAATAAATCTGGAGTGTGAAAAGTGTGATTAATTTCCATATTGATCAGCTTAACAAAGAGTCACGTGTAGGTACTTGGTTGCCTGCTGTCAGGTTAAGGAACAATTTTGCATGGAGTTTCCCAGCTGAAGATTTCCTTGCTTGCTGTCTTATCTGGGGAAGAGGTTCTCTCATGTAGAAATTTCTGCTAAAACGTGGAGCTTTCAAAGCAAGCTTAGATGCCAGCCTAAACAGGAGAGCCTCAGCAGTCCCTCTTGGTGACAGCACATGTGGAATGCGATGGCACAGCTGTGGAGTGGAGGACATTCTGTGGGTCCTTTGCTCTCAACCTCCAAAAGCCACTCACATCAAGCTGGGGAGGGACAGGGTGACAGGCTCTGCGTAGCCAGGGTGGCTTCCCTCCTTCCTAGGAGAACCTTCCAGGGAACCACTGTCTGCAGCAGTGAGGCGCGCTGGGGACCCCGCAGGTGTGAGGTGCAGAGGAGGAGCACTGTTCCTGCAGGTTACTCCCAGAGGGGGGCTTGGAAAGGCAGCGCTGCAGCAGCCGTGCCCTCCCCGCGGGTGACCCCCTCTCTTCCCTGGCAGAGTGTGAACACCTGATCCGCCACATGCTGGTGCTGGACCCGAGCAAGAGGCTCTCCATGGAGCAGATCTGCAAGCACAAGTGGATGAAGCTGGGGGAGGCTGATGCAGAGTTCGACAGGGTGAGCAGCAGCGAGGAGGGTCTGCTCAGTGCCTCAAACGGGCTCTGGGCACGTGGTGCTGCAGTGTTGGTTCTGCTCCTTGGGAACACTCATTCCCAGGTGTGGCCTTTCCTTTTCTCTGTCTCCTGGCCTTGCTTTCCACATCACTCCTTATCTGCGTGCATTTTTGTATCTTCCCCCGTGGCCCTGGGAGCTCGGGGCAGTGGATTTTGCATCGGTTGCCATCAGACCTCACGCCAGCTGCAGCCAGAGCCCGGTGCTGGGGCTCTTGGGAGCGCCGTGACTCACCAGTGTGCCTCTGGGAATGCCAGCTCTGACTGACTGTGTGCCTGTGCCCTCACAGCTGATAGCAGAGTGTCAGCACCTGAAGACCGAGAGGCAGCTGGAGCCGCTGAACGAGGACGTGCTGCTGGCCATGGCGGACATGGGGCTGGACAAGGAGCGCACGGTGCAGGTGAGCCCTGGCGTGTCCTGCCTGCTCCTCTTGCCATCTCTGGCTGTGTTTGGTGGTGGCTGAGCAGCCCCAGCGCAGTATAAAATGGATTTCTCAGTGTCCAGGAGGGAGTGACGGCTCTGCTTTGCCTTGCAGTCGCTGCGAGCCGACGCCTACGATCACTACAGCGCGATCTACAGCCTGCTCTGCGACCGCCTCAAGAGGCACAAGAACCTGCGCATCGCGCCCTCGCCCAGCATCCCCCGCACCGTCACCTTCCCCACCTCGGCCAGCATCCAGGTGCGTCCCCTTTGCCAGTTCTTCCAGCCCTGCAAGGCCAGCCGCCCCCTTACCTCCCCCTTGCCCGTGGGTGTCCACACCTGGCTGGAGTGGCAAAATGTTCCTCAGCTGAGAATTTGGTGTGTGTTTAGGGTGCCCTAATCCTGAGGTTAGCAACACTTTGTGCATTGGCTAAACATCCTTCAGACAGTCTTCTGCTTGCTTAGTGGCATGGGGGAAGGAACTGAGGGAGTTTTTGGGAGCTGGAGTTCCCAGCCCAGGGCTACTGTGTGATGCTTCCTCCCCACTTTGTGCTGCTGATGCAGCAATGAGCACTTGCTTTGGGAGAGGCCAGGTCATCAGGGAAGCAGAAGAGATGCTGACCCTGCCTGAACAGAAGGAAAGGGGGCAAACGAGGCAACCTCTTGAGAATAAACCGCTCTTCACTGGCTCCAGGGTCACCTTGCTGTTCCAGGTGCTTAGGGCTGGTGTTAATCCAGCAGTATTTGTAAAACAATGCTGTGTTTGTGTCTTCTGACCCTGTTCTCTCCACTCAGCAGACAGAACAGACAAGCAACACCATGAACATCAACGTGCCCCAAGTCCAGCTCATCAACCCTGAGAACCAAATTGTGGAGGTGAGGCACATCCCCATGAGCCCTGCAAGCTCTTTTTCTGGTTCACATTGAAGCCTTTCCTTTGATCCTCATGTTACATTTCAACATCTCCAATGTTTGTCCTGCCCAGACTGATGGAACAATGAACTTGGACAGTGATGAAGGGGAGGAGCCATCACCCGAGGCTCTGGTCCGCTACCTCTCCATGAGGAGGCACACAGTGGGAGTAGCTGACCCACGGTGAGTACTGTGCTCCAGCCTGGACACTCACTCCCAGCAGGTGACTCTGGTCCTTCTGGGTGTTCTTTTAAGGTGCCAGTCCCCCTGCACAGCTTGGTCAATATTTTAGATGGGGGTGAGGTACTTTCCTCCTGCTCTTCCTGATCAGCTCTGGGTGAGCTGTGCTTTTGGTCAAGGCAAGTGTCTCACCTGAGCTGCACTGCTGTCATGTCCAAGGTGAAGTTTTTGTGATAAATGCCATCGAGGTTAATGCCCAAGAGCTAATTCTGCCAAGTCTCAACATGGAGGGGAAAGAAGGGACAAATAAAACCAAAGAGTGGCTTGGCTGCTCTGTGTGAGCATTTGCCAGAGCAGTAAGAAGCTTTTTGTGAAGGGAAGCTGGGTGTGCTGGATCTGTGAGGGGTTTCCTCACATCATGGCCAATTCCCCTCTCCCAATGTGATTGTACAGGACGGAAGTCATGGAAGACCTGCAGAAGCTCCTGCCTGGCTTCCCCCGTGTCACTCCTCAGGCTCCGTTCCTGCAGGTGACCCCGAATGTGAACTTCATGCACAGTGTGCTGCCCAGGCAGAACCTGCAGCCCACAGGGCAGCTGGAGTACAAGGTACTGCCACGATCCCTGCTGTGCTCTGTGCCCTGCCCGCTGGGAGGGCTGCTTGTGCTCCCTCTGTTTGTCACTCCTTGCACTACCTCAAGAATTACTCTCTTTATGTATGATTCCACTTGGTTCTCTAAAGTAGGTTTGGACCAAATAGTAGGAAAATATTCTTTACTGTGAGAGTGGTGAGGCACTGGAACAGGTTGCCCTGAAAAGCTGTGGATATCCCATCCCTGGAAGTGTCCATGCCAGGCAGGATGGAGCTCTGAGCAACCTGGGACAGTGGAAGGTGTCCTTCCCCATGGCAGGGCGTTGGAATGAGATGATCTTTAAGCTCTTTTCCAGCCCAAACTATTCTGTGACTCTGTGAAAAAGCCAAAGAACAAAAGAGCAGTGCAATACAAAATGAATAAATGGGCTGGGGAGAAATAGGACTTTGAGCTGCAGGTTGCAGCCTGCCTGGCAGCTAAAGCAGCGTGCAGGGACAGGGAGCTGCAGGTTAAACCCTGCCCCACATCTCTCTGGATGCTGGTGCCATGGCTGAGGCCCAGAGGGCTGCTCTGCCCCGGGGTGGGTAACGTGCTGTGTGTGTGTGTGTTGCAGGAGCAGTCCCTGCTGCAGCCCCCCACGCTGCAGCTGCTGAACGGGATGGGCCCGCTGGGCCGGCGCGCGTCCGACGGCGGGGCCAACATCCAGCTGCACGCGCAGCAGCTGCTCAAGCGGCCCCGCGGCCCCTCGCCGCTCGTCACCATGACGCCAGTGAGTAGCACAGGGAGGGCAGAGAGCTCCGGAATATCCCTGTGCCCGGGTCACAGCGGGCCCGGCGCTGCCACAGTTCCCCTGTCCCCGTGCAGGGCTTGCTCTGCTCTCCCAGAGGTGGCACGTGGGGCTGTGCGTTCCTCTCTGGAGCTCGTGGTGTTTGTGCACTTTTTAGTGGTTGCTTTTGTCCTTTGCTGATCCCATGGAGAAAACCCAAGTGTCCCTCTCGGGCGTTGGGGCGTGCTCTTGCTCCCGTCTGCATCAATGAATTCCCCGAGTCGCAGCGGCCCTGCCCGGGCAGTTGGGCTGGGGAAGGAATGTTGGAAGGGGTTCTTGGCCAGGTTTCTTGGTGCTGCAGAGGAGCCAACACACACCCCTGTGGAAGCCTGCTTGGGAAGATCAGGTGTCCCCTGTGCTGGGTGTGCTCCTGAGCTGTGGCCTCTCTCTCCACAGGCTGTCCCAGCTGTCACCCCTGTGGACGAGGAGAGCTCCGATGGGGAGCCGGACCAGGAAGCTGTGCAGAGGTAACTCCCACTGTTAACATTTGCCCTTCCTACCTCCACAAGGCTCACCTTGGGCTGTTCCAGAGCTGATTCAAACACAGCAGCCTCATCAGGGCACCACTGTTGATTTTACTGCGAAGGCTCAACACTTCTCCTGTTCCTCTGGGTGTTGGTTACTGCAGGCAGTTACTCCTCTGGCACTGCTGGGTGCTTGCAAAGCTGGATTCCCCTCAAATGGGTAGCTGGTTGAGCAGTAGGTTCTCCAGAAACTCTTGGAACTGCTAAATTCCTTTGCTTAGTGTGCACCAGCATGCGATCCACACTAACCTGCCAAGTGAGTGCCGAGGGGTTCCCCTCCCTGCTGGGTGCTGGAGGTGGGAGAGTCTCCTCCGTGGCCTTGGGTGCCAGTGCAGCAGCTTTTGTATCAGGACATGCAGTAAACATCCAACTCTGATGCCTCAAACAAAGTGAGCTTGCTGGAATTACGGGTACCTCTAGCTGCTAATTTTAGCATCAGGCCTTAAAATAGTCTGCTCAATAAGGGAAGCATTATTAGCTCTCAGGCTGGGAACTTCTGTTCTCTGTGTCTGCTCTAAACAAATTGTAGGAAGTGGGTAGAATGTGCTTGTACTTTCTCAGTCCATGAACACACTAACCATGGCCTTGCTAACATTTTCTTAGGAGCTTTTGCATAGTTTCTTCTCTGCTAACCAGCTGGGCACTACGTGTGGTGGGTGCTCCTGCTTCTTACCTCAAACTGGAAGAGCTTTCTGGATCCCCCTTTGTACAGGTCATCACCTGGGTAAGGGAGTGGCTCCTCAGGGGCTCACAGGGGCTCAGACTGGGGGTTGTTGCAGGCAGGGTGATGCTGGGGTGGGTGCAGATCGTGCTCCAGAGCCTTGGCCAGCTGTTCTTCTCTCAGTGCTCCCAAGGAACAGTGGGTGTGAGCAGTGACAGGCTGTGCACTGAGACTCCTTTTGCATACCTCAGCCTGGAAAGTCCACTTGTAGCCTCAATAATAGCTTCCACAGCCATCAACAGTTCTAATATAGGGCCAGTAATGTCCTCTGACAGCACCTCAAACAGCAGGTGGTCTTCTTGGCTGTGCAAACACGATAAATCTCATTCTTGGCAAGGGGGTGTCTGCACATCTCACCTGGGCAGGTTTTCACTGTTCTAAACCTGAAGGATTCAGTTGAGCCTTTAAAGCATTAGCTCAGCTGGAAACATTTTGAAACCCCTGTGCAGTGTTTTGCAAGGCACTGAAATGTTCAGATCCCACTGAAAACCAAGTCCCCTTGGACTCAGAGGTCACTTCACTGCTCTCGACAGTGCTGCCCTTAGTTCTTTCACAGCACATGTTCTTCTTCCACCAGATGGCCTTGAACAGGCACCATCCAGGTTGTGTGTTAACGTGTTCTCCACCCCCTTGTGTTGCGACATGTCAGTGGTCAGCAGAGGAGAAGGGTAAATAGCATTAACATCAGGGACAGATGCAAATATTTAGCTTCTCAGAACACTGCCCCAAATACTCTGTTTGCAGCCACCAGTGAGCAGCTTTTGCCCTCCTTAATCTGACCTTGAAAGCAGAGCACAGTCTTCTCTCTGTTCCAGGGAGCAGTCACATCTCCTTTGAGCTTTGGGAAACTTTCTTCCACCCGAAACGCTGTTAGAGCTCGTGATTGGATTGTTCCCTGGAGGGCTGAAATAAAATGATCTTAGCAAACCACAACAGTAAAGCTCTTTGGGAGCCTTTCCCTGTCTACATCAAGTGATTCTTAAACAGCTAATGGCACGGGCTTTGGCGGGGCACCACGGCACTGTTAACCTGCTTCTTCTGCTTAAGTGGCTTCAGCAGCAAAGAGAGGCTGGGTTGGGGCAAGTCTGGATCGCTTGCTGCTCTTGCTGCTTCCCGGGGCCGTTGCAGGGGAGCAGAGCAGAGGTGAGGGTCTGCAGGTGTCACTGGCCGAGCGGTGCTTGGCCTGGCTGCCAGAGCTGCTGGTTCACAGGGCAGAAGGGTTGAGTTCATGCAGCAGCCTTGAGCAGGCACGGCCTGGGTGCAGTGCCAGCCCTGGGCACGGGCTCCAGCCGCTTTCTGCCAGCCCCACTGCCCTGGGCTCGAGCAGCGGGCAGGCAGCAGCGCTCAGCACTGCCCGGCCCTTCCTCGCATCCTTGCCGGAGCAGAGGCTCCGAGTTCCCCCTCCCCTCTCTGGGGGCTTTGCAGGAGACCTGCAGCTCTTTTCCAGCGCAGAGCGGGCTTTTGTTCAAGCTGTTGTCTCCCAGCTCAGGTGTGAGGCAAGCCCAGCCCTGGTGCTGTGTCTCCAGAGGGAGGAACCCTCTCGCTGCTCGGTTCAGTTCCCTGCGCATCCCGGGCCATTCCCGACTTTCAGCAGGGACTAGATGGCGCACTTGGACCGGGCTGGCACAGCCCTGCCTCAGCCCAGCCCTTCCTGCTGCTCCTGGGGCACCCTTCCCCTGCTGGACATGGTGGCTGCAGCTGGTGGTGTGCCAGGGAGCCGGGCTGTGCCAGGCTCGCTCTGGGGAGCGAAGGCTCTCGGGCAGGAGCAGCAGCTCTGCTCTGTGCTCCGTGCCCAGCTCCGTGCCCAGCTCTGTGCCCAGCTCCGTGCCCAGCTCCATGCCCAGCAGTTCTGCTCCATGCCCAGCTCCGTGCCCAGCTCCGTGCCCAGCTCTGTGCCCAGCTCCATGCCCAGCTCCCACGGGCTTGTCTCTGCCCTGGCTCCCCGGGCTGGGACAGAGGGGCAGACCTGCTCTGGAGCAGTGAATGCACGCTGAGGGCAGGTGGGTATTCCCAAAGGGACATACCAGCATTCCCCTTGAGGTGAGACGTGCCTTTCCTGCTGGGAAGAGCAAAGGGCTCCTCTTTCCTTCCAGGCTGGCAGTGGAGCACCAGCTCTTGTCCCCAGAGCACTGGGGAGGCAGTGCTGTGACGGGCATGGGCAGCGTGTCCGTGGCTTCTTCCTTCCCGTTCTCTCTGGGTTATCTAACACTCCCTGTTTTCGGAGTACTCCCATCAGTCTCTTATAAAATGTGCTCCTGCTTGTTGCAGATACTTGGCAAATAGGTCAAAAAGGCACACTCTGGCCATGACCAACCCTACAGCTGAAATCCCTCCAGACTTGCAGAGGCAGCTAGGACAGCAGCCCTTCCGAGCCCGGGCTTGGGCTCCACACCTGGGACCCGACCAGCACCGGTGAGTAACGGCACCGGCCGGGCAGCGTGCGCCGAGTCCTGCCCAGGTGGCCCTGGAATGGAGCACCGAGGACATCCCGCTGGCAGGGAGGGGTGAGGAGGAGGAGGAGGAGGAGCAGGGACGAAGAGCAGACCCACAGAGCAGAGGGTGTCTGACCCCCTGCCTGCAGACCAGCAGGAATCAGCTGGCTCTTCCCTCCAGTCCCGCTTTTGTGGCTGGACATGATTTGCTGGAATGGCTGCCATCACAGAAATAAGGGGAATAAGCTGATTTTTTTTAGAGGAAAGCTTTCCCCTGTGTAATGCTAGGCATCAAGGTAGCAGATTTGCTACAGAACATTTTTGGAGGCAGATGCAGGAAAAAGATTGCACCAAGATTCTTCCACAGCAGAGCTTAAAGCCCTCACTGTTCTGCACCAGAGTTGTGTGTTCTGACTGCAAAGTCTCTGTGCAAAGCTCCTCGAGAGTAATTTCATTTCTCACCTGAACCCTTAATGGGAATGATGTGAGAAAAGGAATCTGGGTGGGGAAGGAAAAAAAAAATCACAGTGTCTGGGAAAGAGGGAACTTTTGGATTGGATCTAAATATACCCAGGATGTGTGGGAAGGACAGTCCTGATGGAGAGGTGTTAATGTGACAGAGTCCTTGTCACAGCAGCCAGTCAGAGATGCTAATGCCACGGAGGGAGCTTAAATTCCTCTTAACAAAAGAAAAAAAACCAAAACCCTCCTAAAAATGCTTGCAAGTGCCCTGACACCTCAGTGCTAGGAGCAAAGCAGCTGCACACTGGAGCCTCTTGGGAAGGCAGTGGCTGCCAGGCCAGGCTGGTGCTGCTGTTCAGCCCCTCGGGCAGCTCACACTGGCAGGCTTGACAAAGCCCTTTTTATTGGAGCCAGAGACCTGCTGAGCTGAGCACTGATGTAATCAGCAGGGACAGGTGAACTCTGAGCAGACTGAGACACTGCTAGTGCCACGCTGGAGCTCCGGAAAACCAAGATAAGCTCCTCTCTGCCCTCAAGTTACTCCCTCAGAGGTGCCTGGGGGATGGGAAGAGCAGGAGGGGAAACATTTCTAGGGCCACAGCTTGATAGGAAGGAGAGTGCAGCTTGCAAAAGAAGCAGAATGTGCTGTGTCCTGCTTTCAGGATTGCTGCAAATCCTAAAGGTAAGCAAGTCCCTCGCACACAGCAGGAACGGAATTTTTACAAGACTTTAAGCACACTTATCCTGTAAATAATGTTGGTGTCACCTCTGGCTCTTGGCTCTGGAGTCCTGAAGCTGTTGCATCACGAGCAGGGTGGTATCTGCTCGTTCCACTCTTGGTGTTGTAACGTGCTGTGAGCCTGTTCTGTGTTTTTCCTGTGAAATCACAGAAATTTCCAAACACAGTGTTCCACAGTGAGTTCATTGCACACCTGGCACAGAAATTGGCAGTCAGTGTGTAAATAAACCACATTATTGAATGGCAGGTGGGTTTTATTTTAGCCCTTAGCCTATTTTAAGCCATCTTATGTGTCTTCTTATTTGTCACGTTAAATATCTGAAAGCAGAATTGAAGTACAGCTGTAGAGGGAAGTGCAGCTGCTCTGCCTTGCCCACACGGGTTTCAAAAACTCAGCATGATTTTATCTGTAGCTTCTGCTTTCCATCAATGCAACAGGAGAACAAACGGATCAGGATAATGGATGGGGTGGCTTCAAAAGGCAGGAGCACGGCGCTTTCCTTGGAAGGAAGCTGAACTGTGGCCTCCTAAGGCAGAGACAGGGGCAAAATGGAGCCCAGCCTGCTGGAAGTGGTCCAGCATCAGTCACTTGTGACAAGGGGAGCCCCAGAGTGAGCTCAGGACCACTCCAGCTGCAGCCAGGTGGGCTCTGGCTGGGTTTGGTGTCAGAGGGGCTGGAAGGACCACGTCTCCATGACCTTCTCACACACAGAGCTGCTGCTGCAGCCTGTGCATTAAATGCTGCTTGCTGAGTTCTGGAGATGGCATCTGCAGAACCTTTACAAAAGCAATCCTTTAGTGGTGGGACAAAATCCTCCCTGTGAGGCTGGGGAGGCCCTGGCACAGGATGCCCAGAGCAGCTGTGGCTGCCCCATCCCTGGGGCTGTCCAAGGCCAGGTTGGACAGGGCTTGGAGCAAGCTGGGCTAGTGGAAGGTGTCCCTCCCAGCCCAAACCATTCTGAGTTTCTATGATTTGCACAGAAATCGGGTTCCAGAGATAACATTTGCCCAGAAACAATGAGGGCAGGCAGAGAGCCCCAGCTGTTTGTTGTGAGGCACATTGTGAGGAGTGTCTGCCAGGTTATCTCTGCTCCTGATAACACAGGTGGCACCTAATGGCAGGGCAGGAGCTCAGTGAGCCCCAGCTTCAGGAGAAAACAGCTCCTGAAAAAAATCTGGCTCCCTCTGATGGCAGAGAAACCTCATTGAGAAGGGAAGTGCTGGAGGTGCCTTGGGCACAGCTGGGTTCAGGTGTGCCCGTTCTGACTGCCCAGGCAGCTGGTGGAGCTGCAGCCTGTACTGGAGTTGGTGTTCTGGCTGGTGTCACGTCAGTAACCCCCTTCCCCCCGTGTTCAGTTCTATCTACAAGGACTCCAACACTCTGCACCTCCCCACCGAGCGCTTCTCCCCGGTCCGGCGCTTCTCCGACGGGGCTGCCAGCATCCAGGCTTTCAAAGCCCACCTGGAGAAGATGGGCAACAACAGCAGCATCAAACAGCTGCAGCAGGTGAGAGGGGGCTGGGGGTCCTCAGAACAGCCTCCACAAGGAGTCCTTCCTGCCTCGGTCTTGCTGCTTCAGGGAGCAAAGGAGGAGTCTTTACACGGAAGGCTGAGGGACACAGTGGGGACTTTGCAGGGTTTGTTCTGCCCTGTGTGCCTGCAGCAAACCCCGAGTGTCCTCTGGATGGATGAGCTGTTCACCTGCAGCTGGGCACCCGGGGGGATTCCTGCCCCCTCTTTTCTGGGGAGAGCCATCATGCTGTGCCCAGCCACGGGTGTCCTGCCTGTCCCTGCAGGGCCCCCAGCACTGTCAGACTGCAGCTCCTGCTCTCCCCCGTTCCTCTGGCAGCAGCCTGGGGCTGTTCCAGGGTGTCCCTGGAAAGGGCAGCCCCTACCACCAGAGTCTGGAGTGTATTGTGGGGCATTCCCTGCGCAGCCAGGCACAACTTGCCGGTGGCTGGGGCAGGATTTGGCCCCAGGACAGGCCTTTCCCCTTGCAGCAGGGCACAAAGGAGATGCTCTCCTCACCTTGAAGTGTCGTTTCCAGAGCTTGCTGCCTGCTCTAGGGGACACAGCGGTGCCAGCTGGGTGTCACATGCACCCGTTGCTTCCCTGGCTTTTTGCCACGTCGCTGCACACCTGATCTGTCAGAGGGAATGGATTAGGCTTTCTCTGGCAGCTTTTCTCTGAGGGGTGGGCACAGAGCGTGCCATTCCGCAGGCAGCAGGGTGCTGTGCACCAGCAGGTCACTGATGGGACGTGCTGGATTCCTTGCAGGAGTGTGAGCAGCTCCAGAAGATGTACGGTGGGCACATGGACGAGAGGACGCTGGAGAAGACGCAGCAGCAGCACATGTTGTACCAGCAGGAGCAGCACCACCAGATTCTTCATCAGCAGATTCAGGTAGTGCAGCCCGAGCCAGAGCTGCTGAAGGCTCAGCTCTGTTTTCCTGTGTTGCTGCAGACACAACTCGTGAGCAGGTCCCGGGGGGATGGAGGGAGGGGAGTTTGCTGGGCTTGCTGAAGGATTTCAGCAGAGATGTTTGCACAGCTGCTCTGGTAGCTGTGGCAGCCAGGGCTGCAGTCAGGGACTGACACTCAGTGAATCTGGATATGTCCTGCTTCACCCAGCAGTGTTTCTAAATTTACTGACTGAGACATTGACTGCAAACACTTCTTGTTTTCTTGTGGTGCCTGGTTCAGGACTGTATCCGGCCTCCCCAGCCATCTCCACCCTTGCAAGCTCCATGTGAAAACCAGCCAGCTCTGCTCACTCACCAGCTCCAGAGGTAAAGAAATGGCTTAGGACAGCTCTGGGTTTTGCTCTTCCTGAAGCCCAGGCATGAGCAGACACACTCAGGAGAGGCCAGGCTGAGTTGGAAGTTTATGGAGTCAGAATGACACTGCCAGTTCCCAGGTGAACGTGCCTGGTCCTTTGAGCTGGATTCTCTCAGAAGGACTTTAGAATCAGAGAAATCTGATTCAAAAGCACAGACCTGCTTTGAGCAGAGGGTTGACAGTCCTGCCTTTTGAGTGGCTTGAAGCTGCCACTTCAGCAGCCAGGCTCTCTCATGCTTCTTTGGGTGTCTCACACCTTGCCAGGTGAGGTGAGCTCAGCCTCCTTGCCCTCAGCACCCTGACTTGTGGGTGAGGGAGGCTGAGTTACGGGAAATGAGAGCAGGGTGTCTCACCGGTGCAGTGAGTCAGGAGGTGAGCCTGCAGTGTCCTTGTCCCCAGGTTTCTGTGGTGGCCACCAGGTCATGCTCACTCCCTGTGTGACTTGGACAGGTGAAGTGGCCCTCAGAAGAGAAGTCAAGCTGCAGAGACCTTGGGATCCCTAGCAAGGGCTTTACAGTGTTTATTTTGAACAAGACAGGCAGTGTTTGGCATAAGTTCTCACAGTTGAGGCAGCATCTTGGCAAGGAGCAGGCATGGTGAGAAGGTGCTTGTTTCCCTGCACAGGTTACGGATCCAGCCGTCCAGCCCACCCCCAAACCACCCCAGCAACCATCTCTTCAGGCAGCCCAACAGCAGCCCACCCCCCGTCAGCAGCAGCGTGCTCCAGCCCCATGGTAAGCACTCCTGGGAGCTGGGCAGGGCCCTGTGAGCCCATCAAACCCTGCAGGAGCAGCCTGGGGCTGCCAGGGCTCCGTTCCCACCCCAGCCCAGGCCCTGCACAGTTTGCTGATGATGTCAAAGATTCTCCATCTGGCAGCAAGAGCTGGTGTTACCAAGAGCTCAGGAGAAGCTGCCAGCTGGAATGTGCTGTCGGGTTCCTTGTCACAAGATCCTTACTTATCGCTCCCGGGGGTGGGGAGGAAGGGCTGATATTCTCAGGTTTATGCAAATCACTGTCAGCTCCGCAGAGTTTCTGTTTTGGTGCAAGGGGCTCTGGCTGTGACCTTTGCACGCTGGCACAGCATGACAGAGCACCCATATGGACAGGTACTAGGCTCCCAGACTGGCCCAGAGTCATGGGAGGAATCACAGCATCATAGCCTGGTTTGGGTTGGAAGGGACCTTAAAGACCATCCCTCTGCAGCCCCCTGCTACGGGCAGGGACACCTTTCACTAGAGCAGGTTCACCCAAGCCCTGTCCGGCACTTTGGGGGATGGAGTAGATGTTGCTCCCAAGGCTCGCCCTGGGCTGGCAGCGGCGCTGAGGGTCTTTGTTCCCTGCAGGTGCTGCCTCCCAGTCCCAGTTCCAGGGGATGCCATCCCACAGCAGCATCTTCCCGCAGTCGGGTAACTGTTCCCCGCCGCCGGCCATGGGGCTGACGTGCCTGGCCCTGCAGCAGCAGCAGCCGCAGCCGCAGCAGGTCACCATCCAAGTGCAGGAGCCCGGGGACATGGTGGGCAGCGGCCTCGGGCAGGGCCTGGCGTCCCACGCGCGGGGCATGTCCCTGAGCCCCAGCGCCAGCCAGATCCAGATGCAGCACCGCGCCAACCTGATGGCCTCGCTCAGCTACGGCCACCGGCAGCTGTCCAAGCAGCTGAGCGCCGACAGCGCCGAGTCGCACAGGTGAGAGCCCTCCCTGCCCAGGGAGCCACGGGCAGCAGGAGACCCACTGTCCCTGCCAGCCTGCATTGGGCTCGCTTGCTGGGAAGGGCTTGCTGAGCCAGGCCAGGGCTGCTGGCCCACGTACCTGGGGAAGCCCCTTCTGTGCAGGAGCAGCCCTGGCTCCCGCTGAGCAGCGCGGTCACTTGTCCTTCTCCTTGTCCTTGCAGCCTGAACGTGAACAGGTATCCCCCTGCCAACTACGACCAGGTGCACTTACACCCCCACCTGTTCCCGGAGCAGCCCCGCGTCTCCCCCAGCAACTACAGCCCGCCGGGAGGGGTCGGGTTCTCTGCGGCCCAGCAAGCTCTGAAGGTGCCGCAGCTCGAGCAGTACCCCAGTTTCCCCCCGAACGCACATCAGCAGCAGCAGCACTACACGGCATCGGCACTACAGCAGGCACTGTTGTCCCCGACCCCGCCCGACTACAGCCGACACCAGCAGGTACCGCACATCCTCCAGGGACTGCTCTCCCCCCGGCACTCGCTCACGGGGCACACGGACATGCGGCTGCCCCAGGCAGAATTTGCACAGCTCATCAAACGGCGGCAGCAGCAGCAGCAGCAGCAAGAATTCCAAGAGTTGTTCAGGCATATGAGTCAAGGGGATGCTGGGAACATGGGCACCAGCATGGGACAGAACCTCTCGGAGCGCCAGTCGTTGTCTTTGCCTTATCAGAGTGCCGACACCTACCACCCCCAGAACAGCCCCCAGCATCTCTTAAAAATCAGGGCGCAAGAATGTATGCAGCAGGTGCCTGCCTCCGTGCCGCCGCAGGGGTACGGCCAGCAGCCAGCCCTGTTCCACTCGGAGAGCATGGAGGAGGACTGCGCCTGCGAGGGGAGCAGGGACAGCTTTCCCGACAGTAAGAGTTCAAACACATTGACCAAAGGTTGCCACGAGACCCCTCTGCTGGTAAACGCAGGAGGGCACGGGGACCCCGAATCTTTGCTAGGAACTGCTAACCCCGCGCAGGAGCTGGGGACGCACCAGTACCGGCACCAGCCCGCGCCCGGATTCAGGAATAAGGTGCCCAGCAGAGGTAAGGCTCCCTGCTCTGCCCGAGTGTGCCAGGCACTCACCCTCCTGCCCAGGACGTCGTCCCACCCGGCACACCAAGGGTTTCTGACAAACTCTGCATAGCACAGGATTACCCAGATTCTTTCTGGCTTTTGTGGCCTGAAGTAAATTGCAGGCACAGCCTCTGTAATAAACAGGGTTGAATAAGGAAGGAACCCGATGGGCTGCTTCCCTTGGGAGGTTGACCTACTTCTGCAGGCAGGTAAAGACCAGGGCCCGGCTTGCTGCCCTGTTTTCAGGGCTGCTGCCTGGTGGCCAGATTTATTCTTGTTTGTGATGTTCCCCATGCCCTGTAAACACGGGACAGGAGCAGCTCAGCTGCCAGCTCAGCCCAGCTGTGGCAGTGTAGCCGTTTCTTCCTGCTCTGAAGCACAGACCCTCAAGCCCAGGCGCTGCTAAAGCTCCCACAAACACACACAGTAACAGTGTTGGTCAGTGTCCTGTGGCTCCAGCTGCCTCGCAGTCTCTCTGACACTTTGGGAAGCAGCAGCAACAGCAAGATTCTATCCCTGCTTGAACTGGGAAGGGAGGGTTCTGGAGAGAGTGAGTTTAAACTTGCCATGAGGATCTGAAGACCATTCCCGCTCCTTGGAAGCAGCTGCACCTTTGCTCCTCTGTGGCTGCTCTGGCAGCACTGGGCCGTCGGGGAATTCCTGCCTGGGCTGTAATTACAGGCTCCTCTGCAGGAAAAACCCCCTCCGAGCCCCTCACTAAGAGGGCTTTGAGCAGAGGCTGAGTGGGCAGATCAGTATTCCCTGCAGGACTCGGGGTGCTGGGCTGGAGCCACCGGCTTGCCCTTGGCACTCGGGCCCCGCTGCAGAGGAGCTGTGTCCAGGGCCCAGCTTTGTTCAGGGACACAGCACGGGTTTGCTGGGAAAGTACCGGGCTGGAACAGGCTGGCTCGGAGGGCTGAGTGGGGCTGCCAAGCCCTGACCCCCCAGAGCGTGGGCGGGGGGCAGGGACAAGGCTGGGCTGTGCTGAAATCCTCCGAAATTCTGAGTTCTGTTTGCTCTCAGAGCTCTGCTTCCCTGCTGTGCTCGGAGTGGGGGAATCGTCCCAGGCTCAGTGGAGATTGGAAGCTCTGGAGGGGGGTTGGTACGAAATCACGAGTCTGAATCTTGTTACTGAAGCCTCTTAGATGGACAGTGAGGTCTGCTGAAGGCAGAAGCCAAATCTCAGCCCCCACACTGCTGTTGCAAGGACTGGTTACACAAAGGAAAAGGACTTTAGACTGCAAAGCCTTGTAAATGAGTAAAAGCAAATAGATGTTTACAAATAGGCTTGTGTAAGCCCTTCTGACAGGGCTGTTTGTAGTAAACTATGTCCTGGGATGCAACTGTTTGTACCATCTTCCCTATGGCTTCCATAACCCACTTGGACTCAGGCCTGCGCCTCGTCGGGTGCAGGCAGAGTCACCTCAGAGTTTCCCAGGTGCCTTTACCTACAGCAAATCTACACCCCTGGGCTTTCCTGGTTTTGACCTACACCAAATCCTACATCATTCAGTTTTCCCACTGCTGCCCACACCAAATCCTACATCCCCGGCTTTTGCCACTCTTTTCCCTAGACTGAGTCATGAGGGTGCAGTTTGAGGGTGTCTTCCCTCCCTGCTCAGCTCCCAGATGTTTTCCCTGGAGCAGAGCAGTTTCCCTGTGCCTCGGGAGTGTCTGTGCTCCCCAGGGCCTGTGCTAGCGCTGATCCCAGAGCTCTGGGTGCCTGTGGAGCATCTGCCAGGGCCGGCAGCGGGGAGCTGGAGAGCCGAGCAGATCTGTTTGGGATGTGGCTGAGCTGCCTGTGAGCAGCCCTGCTCCAGTTCTGCTCCAGCGTGGCCGTCCCGGGCTGGGAGCGCTGCCCGTGGGAAACCTGCCTGGGCTCGGCTGGCCGTGCCAGCGTCACATGCCACGGTGACACAAAGGATGTGGGGGTGAAAGGCTCTCCCTGGGGGTGTCCATTCGGGGTGTCTGTCCCTTGCTCCAGAGCAGCATCCCCAGAGGTGCAGTGCTGGCATTGGGAGCAGCTGTTTTTGGGGCCCTGGCTCTTCCAGGCTGAGGGAACTCGTCACCCGCACACGGGGACTGGGGCTGGGGCTGTTTGAGCAACAGGCTGCTGGCCCCAACCTCTGTTCCCACAGTTGGAGCAGCATCCCAAGCAGTGTGTGGGTGGCACTGATCCGCTAACATCTGTTACCTCATGTTTTCCTTCTCTCTTTTCCGGGAAAGCTGACTGCTAACCGCACGTAACCCCACGGTTGTGCAAAGGCAGGGGGAGGCTGCATCTCTGAGTGCATCTCTGAGTGCCCTGGGACGGGGCTCGGCAGGAATGGCACATTCCTGATGGAGGGAGAGCCTGGGGAGCAGTGTGCTGGCTGTGCTGTCCCTGTGCATGCCTGTGAGCAGCGTGGAGACCACATGGGATGGGGTGCCACTTGAGTTCTGCTGGATTGTGGACAGATTTTGGGACTGCTCTGTGCAGGGGCAAGCATGATCCTTGTGGGGGAGTTTGAGGATTCTGAGATCCCTTCAGGGAGCGGTTTTGTGGCAGTGCCAGTGCCAGCTGGGCTGTGCAGTGTCCCAGCACAGCAGGACATCACTTCCCACTGGCCAAAGCCCTGGGAAAGCGGTGGTTTGTGAGGGATGGACCTCAGCTGTGTCACCTCGGGGCAGCTCCCCGGCGCTCGCGGCCGCGTCGGGCGTTTGTGCTCGGCAGGGTCCGCGCTCAGCGAGCTCCGTCCCAGTGACAGCTCCTCCATGGCTCAGGACTTTATCCAAAACATCGTGTACTTGATGATGAGAGGCTTTGCCTGATAGGAATGCGGCCTTTGCCCTCAGTCACAAGAGCTTGCAGTGCAGATGGACTTTGCCAGGCAGAACACTCGTGTGCTCCCGCAGCCAGATTGTGGGAGGGCAGGGAGAAGTCATCTGATAAAAGTGAAGCTCCTGGCCAGCTCTTCAGCAGGATTATGTTGCTTACAATTGCCAGGGGGCCCTGCTGGAGCATCCCGTGTTGGAGGCTCCCCCAGCTCTTGTGTAACAATGTGGGGGTCGAGCTCGAGCTCGAGGGGAAGGCACAAGTGGGAAAGGGTCTGGTTCCTCTGCTCCTGCCCCAGTGCCTCCAGCTTCAGGCTGTTTTGTAGACCTGATGGAAGGCAGCTAGCATTGGGATGGTTTGGGATATTGAAGCTGGAGGGAGAAGCCTGTGTGAGTGCAGCTGGGGGCAGTGGTGCTGCCCCACTCTAACTGGAGCAGCCGGGGTCCTGTCCCTGCTCTGCCAGCAAGGAGCGTTTGTGTGTGGCATCACGTCTCAGTTCTGCAGTGGCACAGGTGGCTGCAGGTTCCTGGTACTAACCTGTCCTTTTTCTGTCCTGTCTGGCTCTCAAGAGTCCATCGTGGGGAACTGCATGGACAGGAGCTCCCCCGGCCAAGCCATGCAGGTGCCTGACCACAACGGGCTGGGCTACCCCGTGCGCCCCTCGTCCAGCGAGCACCCGCGGCCCCGCAGCCTGCAGAGACACCACACCATCCAGAACAGCGACGATGCCTACGTAGGTGCCTCTGCCTGCCCGCTCCCTGCCCTGAAACAGCCAGCCTGGCTGTGGCCACCAGGGCTCTGCAGACACATCCAGCCCGGCTGTGGAGGAGCTGGCCATGGTAGCCCAGACCTCAGTGCTCTGCGCCCTCTGGGGTTCGGGGTACCCAAATCTTGATGTGTGCTGTGCTACAGCTCCCTTCTGCTGTAGATGAGAATGTCAGCTTCACTGGTTCAGTGGTGCCCAGTGACAGGACGAGGAGCAATGGCCAGAAACTAAAACACAACAAATTCCACCTCAACATTAGGAAGGATTTCTTTCCATGGAGGGTGGCAGAGCACTGGAACAGCTGCCCAGGGTAGGGCCTGGAGTCTCCCTCTCTGGAGACATCCAAAAACCACCCAGATGTGTTGCTCTGTCCCCTGCTCCAGGTGTCCCTGCCTTGGCAGGGCTTTGTGCTGGATGATCTCCTGATCTCCCTTCCACCCCCAGCTCTGCTGTGATTCTGTTAGTTCAGAGGGATTTGGACCATTCAGTCCATCCTCCTGTGGAAGGGACAGGCTGCACCCAGGCTGTGCCCGATGCCGTTCTTGTCTTTCCAAAGCCTTGCTGAAGGTTTGCAGAGGCCCCTGGGCAGATGGGGAGCAGCAGGATCCTGAGCTCGCCCTGAGTGTGTCCTGCTGCTCCACAGGTGCAGTTGGATAACTTGCCTGGGATGAGTTTGATGGCAGGAAAAGCCCTCAGCTCTGCTCGGATGTCGGACGCCGTGCTCAGCCAGTCGTCGCTGATGGCCAGTCAGCAGCTGCGTGACAGGGACGGCGAGGGTGAGCCCGGGGCAGGGCTGGGGCAGGGCTGGGGCAGCTCCTCGGGGAGCTGAGTCACAGCCACAGGTGCTGAGGCACCTCTTTGCCCTTCCAGAATGCGGGGAGAGTTTGGAAGGTCAGGAGCACGCGAACCTGGGCGATGGCAGCCAGCACCTCAACACCTCCTGCTACCCCTCCACGTGCATCACGGACGTCCTGCTGAGCTACAAGCACCCGGAGGTGCCCTTTGGGATGGAGCAGGCAGGGGTGTAACCAGGAGGGAGTGAGTATCTCTGTGTCCTTCTCTCACCACGCCACACCACACCTCGGGCCTGGCTCCCATGGGTCACCTTCCCTGTTCCCTGTCCCTCCTTCCAGGCTGCTGCTGCACTCAGACCCCTCTGCATGGCAGGGTCTCTCTCCAGGGCAGGGTCAGGAATGGCCTGGGAATGCTGGAGGGCTGTGGGAGGAAATGTGCCATTGTGGTGTCCCCTAACACCCATCTTTCTCTCTCTTGCAGGGCTTGTGTACAGCTTTGAAATGAAAAGGTCCATTTTAAACCAACAGTATCTAGCAGCATTGCGCCAAATTGCCGTAGTATTTCTGACTAACTGGAATACCATGGCCCCTTTCCTCATCCTCACTTCATCCAGTGTGTCGTTCCTTTGGGTTCTTTACTTTCTGCCACACTTGCCTGTAACTCCAGCTACGATCGGCCTCGGTGCGGGGCTGCTCTGGGGGCTGAGCGTCCCTGGAGCCCGCCCTGAGCAGCTCCGGGGGGCTGGAGCTGCTCCTGGATGGAGGCCACGCTCTCCTTCCCCCTGTCCCTCTGCCCGGGGCGGTCTGGGCCTGGCAGTGCCTCCCCACCCCGCTGCAATCCACTTCTTGTCTCACCTCTGTCTGCTCTGTTCCCTCTCGTGTGTCGGGGTGCTGACAGCATCACCCCTGCCCTGCCCTTCCTCCCCTTTTCTTTCCAAATCTGCCACGACTTGGGGTTTTTTCTTTTCCTGGCTAATACAGGGCAGACGGATTTTTCTTTGTTTCCTTCGCTTTTCCTCCTGATCACGTAGGAATTGTTGGTTTTTTTGTTTTTTTTTTTTTTTGGTAAATGTTGTTTTATTATTATTGTTATTAATAAAAGGCAAAAGGAATTTCTGTTTGAGAGAAATTTTTAACTAGATTCTGTTCTATATGAATTGTGACTTGCACCTTTTGTTCAAAGTATTTTATTTCTTTTAATGACATTGTACTTGTGACTGGTTTTCTCTCGTGCCAGTGGCGACAGTGGTAATTCTCCTTACACAGTCGGGACGTGCAGAGGTCTCTTCTTTGTCCCTTTTCCATCCTTTCCGTGGTGGATAGAGCGGGAGGCCCCCCGGCTGGGGCTCAGGAACACGCGGTGTCACCCTTGCCTTTGGGACTTGACAAGCTCCAGCTCACATCCTTCTCACCGACACTTTTTCCGGAATATTTTTTCAAACTAAAGGAAACACCGCCCCAGCCCTCCTGACTTTGCACAGAAGGAAGTGTGAAACCAGCCCGGCAGAGGTGACTTTGCTGTCCTTACCCCGTGCCTGTTCCTGGGGCACTGAGGGCTCTGCGATCCCGGAGTCGCAGAGGAGGGACTCCGCAGCCCCGGGATGGAGCGGGAAGGGTGGGAAGCGCTGAAAGCCTTTTGCTCTGTCCCTTGGGTTCATTTTCCTTTTGTTTACATGACACTGTATCCTGGGAGAGTCGCCGGCCCCCCCCAGCAGCAGCTGCCCCGCGGGGCCGCGTCACCGTGCCATCCGCAGTATCACACTTTTTTTATCATGGCTTTGTATTGTAGTAATCAATACGCGCAGTATATGTTGAATGTATATTAATATACTTTGCTATTATTTCTGTTTTTTGGAAATGTCAGAAGTATTTTTTTTTTTCTTCCTCATTTATGTTGGACTAAAAACGAACAGGAAAAAAAAAGGTTTCGGTAAATCTTCAGTCCATTTTTTGTGGGTCACTTGCAACTAGTCAATTAGTTGGACAGTGGGATCATAACAAATAAAACCATGATTATGATCTTCCCTGGGCTCTTGTTTGCCTCGTTGCTCAACACCAAAGTTGGAGGGGCGGCCGCTGCTGTGTCCCCATCCCTCCCTTCCCCGGGCTCCGGCAGCCCCTGGCTGGGTTTCCCGGAGCCCCCCGGCCCTCGCAGCCCCCTGCAGCCCAGAGCCCGCCCGGGCGCTGCTGCACTGGGGCTTTTCCAGCTGTGGGCAGGGTCTGGAGGCGCAGGGAGCTGTGCCTGTGCCCGCAGCATCCTGCAGCAGCTGCGATGCCCAGCAGGCTGGCACGGCTGGGGCTGCAGGGAGCCGGTGCCCCCCAGAACCAGGAGCATCAGTGCTCTGTGGCAGCTCCCCCTGGCATTGCCAGCCCTGCGCACCCCCTGCAGCCCCTCTGGGGACGTGGCCTCTCTCTCCCTGTCCCCTCTCTCCCCTCGCCAGGCCGGGCTCAACCCTGTGCGCCCCTGGACTGGCAGCAGCGGGGTTGGCTCGGGCTGAGGGGGTTTTGGGGCGGCCGTGCCAGTGCTGGCGCTGCTCTGAGCCGAGCCTTGCCTTGCCCAGGTGCCCGGCGAGGGCTGGCGTGGGCACAGCTCCCCGGAGCTCCGGGCTGGGGACACAGCGGGTAAAGGGGGCGGCGTGAGCGGCCCCGTGAAGGACGGGGCACAGCCGAGCGGCCCGGGCGAGGGGTCCGGGCACGGCCGGCCAAATCCCTGCGGGAATAAACCTTGTCCCCGGGCCGGCGGCCAATCCCTGGGGGCTGCGAGGGGCCCCGGCAAGGCCAGCGGGAATCTGGGTCACCGGGAGCGTAAACAGCTCCTTGGCCGGCGCGGCGCGTCCCGCGGGCAGCTCCTGTTTGCTCGGCTTTGCCCCTGCCAAGCCCCGCTGCGGGCGATGCTGCGATCCTTGAACCCTGCGCGCCACATCGCCCGCGGGAGCGCGGCCGGGCCGCCGCTGGCTTATCTCCGCGGAACGGCCCCTCCGGCATAAATAGCGGCGGCGGAGGCGGCCGCTCAGACGGGACGAGCAGCAGCGCTGGAGAGAGCCGGTAAGAGCCCCGGCTGCCCGGCGGAGCCGCGGGCACGGAGCGGCGCCCCGAGCCGGGCCGGGGCTCAGCCCCGCCGGGGTGGGCTCTGCCGGGGCTGCCCCCAACTCTCGCTCTGCCCGCAGGTGCAGCCAAGATGAGAGCCGCGGTGCTGACCCTCGCCCTGCTCTGCCTGGCGGGTATGTCCGGGCGGGATGGAGCAGCACGGGCGGGATGGGGGATGCGGGCGCTGCTGGAAGCCGCCGCTTTCCGAGGCGCTTCTCCAGCCGAGGGGCTCCCGGACTCCCCCCGGGCCGGGCAGGACCCCGGCAGGGCTGGAGCCGTCCCCGGGCGGCGTGTCCTGAGCAAACCCGGCGCTCCCCGCAGGCACCCAGGCCCGCTCCTTCTGGCAGCACGATGATCCCCAGGCACCCCTGGATCGCCTCAAGGACATGGTCGATGTGTACCTGGAGACGGTGAAGGCCAGCGGCAAGGAAGCCATTGCCCAGTTCGAGGCCTCCACCGTGGGCAAACAGCTGGAGTAAGTGGGAGGTGTGCGGTGGGGGGCTGGCGGGGGGCCCGGGGCACCGAGCTGACCTCCCTCCCTCCCGCAGCCTGAAGCTGGGCGAGAACCTCGACACGCTGGGTGCAGCTGCTGCCAAGCTGAAAGAGGACATGGCCCCCTACTACAAAGAGGTGCGGGAGATGTGGCTGAAAGACACCGAGTCCCTGCGCGCCGAGCTGACCAAGGACGTGGAGGAGGTGAAGGAGAAGATCAAGCCCTTCCTGGACCAGTTTGCTGCCAAGTGGACGGAGGATCTGGAGCAGTACCGCCAGCGCCTGGCACCCCTCGCCCAGGAGCTGAAGGAGCTCAGCAAGCAGAAGGTGGAGCTGCTGCAGCAGAAGCTGACCCCGGTGGCCGAGGAGGCGCGGGACCGTCTGCGCGGGCACGTCGAGGAGCTGCGCAAGAACGTGGCGCCCTTCAGCGATGAGCTGCGGCAGAAGCTGAGCCAGAAGCTGGAGGAGATCCGCGAGAAGGGCATCCCCCAGGCCGCTGAGTACCAGGCCAAGCTGGTGGAGCAGCTCAGCAACCTGCGTGAGAAGTTAACACCCCTGGTGCAGGACTTCAAGGAGCGCGTCACCCCCTACACCGACACCCTCAAGGCCCGTTTCCTCAGCATGCTGGAGGAGCTCCAGAAGACCATGGCCTGAGCTGCCGGCGGCGCGGCCAGGGACTGACCCCAGCCCCGCCCTGCGGCCGCCCCGGGCGCTCCCTGCCCTGCCCCGGGCACCTCTCCTCAGGGGGCTCTGGGGACAGGCTGCAGGAGCCCCGGGCCAGCCCGGCCCTGGGGTGTCCTCCCCGGAGACCCCCTCTTCCCCTAGAATTGCCTCCCCACCTCCCCACCCCGGCGTCGCTCTCAGCTTTGCCTCCCTTTTGAGAAATAAACTTGACTTAAGTTATTGGAGCTCGCTCAGTCTTTGCAGTGGATGCTGGAGGGGGAAGGGGTGCTCTGAGCTGGGGGTACTGGGGACCCAGAGGGAGAGGGGACACGGGGAGCTGGTGAGGGGTGCCCTGGGCTCGCTGAGTCCAGCTCTGCCCGAGGTGCAGCCGTGCTCAGCCCCACACAGGGCGTGGGGTATGGTGGCACTGAATTTGCAGGAGTTTTTGGAAGCAGGCACTCGGCTGCTGCCACCCCGAGCACCCCGACACGGCCGTGTGTACCCCAGTGCTCGCGTCTGCCCCAGCCCTGCCCCTCTGGGGTCGCACCCCTCCCTGCCAGCCCCAGTGACGGCACCACAGCGTTTGCCTCAGCCCCGCTTTATTGAGAGCACCACGACAGCGGGTGGGAGCCGGGGGGTCCCCGGCCCCGACAGACCCCGGGCAGCCCCCGGTGGGGCTACGCGGCCGGAGTCTTCTTCAGGAGCTCGGCCAGCTGCTCCTTCAGCCACACCAGCCGCTGCTTCGCCAGCTCCGCGTTGTCCGACAGCCACTGCCTGCAGGGGAAGGGAGGGGAGCGAGGGGAGGGGGTCAGCGCGGGGCCCTGGCCGGGCTCCAGGGACGGGGACGGGGACAGGGACAGGGCTGGCGGGGTTCGGGGGCACCTGGCCTGCTTTGCCGCCTCCGACTCCCGCACCCTGCTGAAGGCGTCCTTGGCCATGGCCGTGGCTTTCTGGGCCAGCTCCTGCACCTTCTGCACCAGCTCCTTCGGCTCCTCGGGCGACTCGGCCCCTGCGAGCAGAGCCTGCTGGCACTGGGGGCACGGGGTCCCGCGGCTGTGCCCCCGTGTGTGCCCCCCGTGTGTGCCCGTGTGTGTGCCCCCCATGTGTGCCCCACATGTGCCCCCCGTGTGTGCCCCCCGTGTGTGCCCCCCTTATGTGCCCCCCATGTGCCCCCCGTGGGTACCCCCCATGTGCCCCCCGCCCTTACTTGCTCCCAGCGCCAGGACGGCCGTGCAGGCGAGCAGGAACAGCAGCGACGCCTTCATGGCTGGGGAGAGAGCGGAACGCGCGCTGTGGGGCACAGGGGGGCACAGGGGGGCACAGGGGGCACCGTGCCCGTCCCCTGCCCAGCGCAGCCCTCGCCAGGGATGTCCCCACTCACCTGTCCGGGCTCTGTGAGCGAGGGCAGCCCCGGGCTCCCTCTTTATACCCTCCCGAGGGCCGCGCTGGGGGATTCGTGCAAAGGTCAGGGCAGGGCGGGGTGGGGGGGCTGCAGGGGCGCTGTGTCAAGCCAGGAGTTGGGAAATCTCGGGGGGACGGAGCCCGCCGGGGCCCCGCGTGTCGGTGCTGCGCGCACGGAGCTGTGCCCCGCGTGTGCGCGGCCAGCCCGGTGCCCGCCGAGGGGACAGCCCGGGCACGCACGGCACAAGGGTGACATCCAGCGGCCCTGGCCCCGGGCACGCCGCCCTCGGGCACCGCCAGGCTCTTCGGACCTTGTCACTGGCACTGCCGGGTCCCTGCCCCGGCCCGCCGTGCCCTTTGCCCGCAGTGACACATCGCTGCTGTCCCCGGGCCGAGAGCCCGATGCCCACGGCCGGGGACACGCACGGCTCCCAGCTGCATTCCCAGCTGCATTCCCAGCTGCATTCCCAGCTGCAGGCGTGGCTGCAGTGCCCTGCAGCGCCCTGGCCCCTTCCTGTGCCAGGCCTTCCTCCAGGAGCCTGGACTGGGAAGGAGCGATGCCATCGTGCCTGTGCACAGCCTCTGTGTCCCCTCAGCCCGTGTCCTGCCCCCGGCCCGTGTCCTGCCCCGCTGCCCAGCCCAGCCCAGCCGGTGGCAGAGCTGGGAGGTCCCTGCAGCATCCCCAGCCCCGTGTCCTGTCGCTCTGCCTCCCATGCCACAGCCACACAGCCCAGGCGCTGCCCTGCCAGCACCGACAGAGCCACTGCTGCACCCACAGGGCACCCAGGTGTTAGAGGTAAAAACGATCGAGCCGAATTGAATAATTAATAAAATAGATTTTTATTTCGCGACTGAGATGGCCACGATCAAAAGGTCAGTGCCGAGCTCGGGGATCTTCGGGGAGTTATTGGAATTTGGCATTGAGATGAGTCTTCCTGATGGCTCTGGCTACCTCAGTCTGAGATATTTATCGAACATTCATCATCTGGGAGTTCCTCGGATCCCCTTGGAGAAGCACCCATCTCCTTGCCAGCCACATTTATTCGCTTGCAAATTAGGTCCTTTTCTCCCTGCTGCCGGCTGGGTTTCCAAATGCCGTGGATAGATCTTCCTCTTCCCGGCCTGAGTGCTTAAGAGAACTTACAGGAATGTTTCTAATCTATTTCAAATGTCTATTTCTCATATGCCCGAATTATTCAAAACACACATAGCAGAGGTGTCCCCTCAGCCGGGTCCCGTCCCCAGGAGGGGCTCGGTGTGTCGCGGGTACCCCCACCCCGCGTGTCCCTGTCACAGCCCTGGGTGATGTCAGGGCTGTGGCTCATGTCAGGCCCGAGCAGGGGTCAGGCGCCTCCACGTTGTGCCCGTGCTAAAGTCCAAGCGTTTGCTGTGTCACAGCCTGCGTGGAAGCTGCAGCAGCGCTCGGGCTGCATAAATAGTGCTGGGAGCTGCCGGCTCGGCAGGTACCGCGGCACTGGCAGCACAGGTGAGCACTGCAGGGCCGGGAGGGAGCCGGGAGGGAACCGGGAGAGAACCGGGAGGGAACCGGGAGGGAGCCGGGAGGGAGCCGGGAGGGAACCGGGAGGGAACCGGGAGGGAGCCGGGAAGGAGCCGGGAAGGAGCCGGCTCTCCATGGCCTCTGGCTGGGGCTGCTGGTCCCTGGGGCTTCCTTCACCTCTCCCGTGCTCCCGCAGGAGCCCCCAGCACTCAGGATGGCGCCCAAGGCGGCCGCCCTTGTCCTGGTTCTCCTCGCGATCTCAGGTGAGGTGGGGCCCCGGGTGAGGTGGGGTGGGGCTCCCCGGGGCTCCCCGGTGCCAGCGGGGTGCTGCTGCCCGGGGCGGTGACGGGAACGTCCCCGCTGTCCCTGGGGCACCGGGACAGTGTGAGTGTTGACCCCAGCACCCCTGGCAGGCTCGCGGGCCGATGTGAACCCTGACGAGGTGGCCAGCGTGATCTGGAAGTACTTCACGGAGCTGGGCAGCAGTGCCAAGGACACGGTGGACCAGCTGCAGCAGACGGAGATCAGCAAACAGCTCAAGTGAGTGCAGCTGCGGGCCGGGGGCCGGGCAGGGTGTGAGGTGCGGGGTGTGGGCACACGGGCCCTGACTGTGTCCCTGTCCCCAGCACCCTGCTGAGGGGCAACCTGCAGAGCGTCAGCGCCTACGCCGAGGACCTGCAGGAGCGCCTGGTGCCCTTCGCCACCGAGCTGCAGGCGCGGCTGGCGCAGGACTCGCAGCGGCTGAAGGAGCAGATCCGGCGGGAGCTGCAGGAGCTGCAGGCCAAGCTGGCGCCCTACGCCGACGAGGTGCACCAGCAGATCGGCTCCAACATCCGGCAGCTGCAGGCCAGGATGAGCCCCTACGCCGAGGAGCTGCGCTCGCAGGTGGACCGCAGCGCCGGGGAGCTGCAGCGCGCGCTGGAGCCCTTCGCGGCCGAGCTGCGGGAGCGCCTGCAGGACAACGCCGAGGGCATCCAGGCCTCGCTGAGCCCCTACGCCGACCGGCTGCAGCAGCAGATCGACGGCGGCGTGGAGAGCGTCAAGCAGCGGCTGTCGCCCGTGGCGGACGAGCTGAAGGCGCAGGTGGAGCAGAGCGTGGCCGAGCTGCGGCGCGGGCTCAGCCCCTACGCGCAGGAGGTGCAGGACGGCCTCAACCGGCAGCTGGAGAGCCTGAGCGCGCAGATGGAGCGCGCGGCCGAGGAGCTGCGCGCACGCCTGGCCGCCAGCTCCGAGGAGCTGCGGGCGCAGCTGAGCCCGCTGGCGCGGGAGCTGCGCGAGGCGGCGAGCGGCGATGCCCAGGGCCTGCGGCAGCGCCTGGCGCCCCTGGCCCAGCAGCTGGAGCAGCGCGTGGGGCACACGCTGGAGACCTTCCGGCAGCAGGCGGCTCCCTTCGGAGAGGCCTTCGGGCAGCAGCTGGTGCAGCGGCTGGAGGAGATGCGCGGCAAGCTGGACTCGGGCGCCGCCGGCGTGGAGGATCACCTGGAGCTGCTGGAGAAGGAGGTGCGGGAGAAGGTGGCGGCTTTCCTCAGCACCTCCGCACCCCCGCGGGATTAAACCGCCCCGCCCGGCCATCCACACACATTCCCAGCGCTCCTGGGTGCTGCCAGGGGTGGAAATAAATCTCCTTGTGATGCACGTGCTGGTCCGTGTCCTTCCTTCCCACAGCACCCCCCCGTCCGTCCCACCCTGGCATGGGACACCGGGGCACCCCCAGCTGCTCTGGGGGGGAGCATCACCCCGAATTTGGGTTCTGGGACATCGGGGCGAGGGAGCAGAGGTGGGGACAGGCGGGTGGGGGTCACCCCCAGCTGCTCTGGGGGGGAGCATCACCCCGAATGGAGCAGAGGGGGGTCAGGTGGGTGGGAGGTCTCTGCGGCGGCTGCAGGTGGTGGCAGCCAGGTGAGCCCACGGGCGAGGGCAGTGCCGGGGCCGCGCTGTGCCCCCACCACACCGGGGGCAGGCAGAGGGGCAGAGCCGCGGGATGCGGCCGAACAGCCCCGCGCTGGGTGACAGACAGAGCCAGCGGGGCTGGGGCAGCGAGGGGGAAGGTCGCAGGAAGGGTCTCAGAGGTCGCGGGGGTCACGAGGAGGACCCCTGGGAGGGTCCCGGGGACGGTCCCGGAGGTCTCGAGGGGGGTCCCGGAGGTCCCGAGGGGGGTCCCGGGGCGGGCCCGGGGCGGGTCCCGGAGCTGGTTCCCGGGCGGGTCCCGGGGCTGGTCCCGGGGGTTCCAGGGGTCCCGGGGCGGGTCCCGGAGCGGGTCCCGGTACTGGTCCCGGTGGGCGTTCCGGGGTCCCGGGGCGGGCCCCGGGGGGGGTCCCGGGGCGGGTCCCGGGGAGGGTCCCGGGGCGGGTCCCGAGGAGGGTCCCGGGGCGGGTCCCGAGGAGGGTCCCGGGGCGGGTCCCGGGGCGGGTCCCGGGGCGGGTCCCCGGGCGGGTCCCGGGGTAGGTCCCGGGGTAGGTCCCGGGGGTTCCGGGGGTCCCGGTACTGGTCCCGGGGCGGTTCCCGGTGGTTCCGGGGGTCCCGGGGGGGGGTCCCGGGGCGGGTCCCGGGGATCCCGGTGGGGATCCCGGTGGGGATCCCGGGGGTTCCGGGGTCCCGGGGCGGGTCCCGGGGTGGGTTCCGGGAGTCCCGGGGCGGGTCCCGAGGAGGGTCCCGAGGGGGGGTCCCGGGGCGGGTCCCGGGGGTCCCGGGGCGGGTCCCGGGGGTGGTCCCGGGGCGGGTCCCGAGGGGGGTCCCGGTACTGGTCCCGAAGGGGGTCCCGGGGGTTCCGGGGGTCCCGGTACTGGTCCCGGGGCGGGCCCGGGGCCGCTCCGGCGCTAACGCCAATACCGGCGCCGCCATCGCGGCCCGCGCGCGTCACATGACCCGCCCGCCCACGTGCCCCCGCGTCACCGCCGCGCGCCGCCGCCGCCATCATGTCGGCGCTGGGGGCGCTGGAGGCCGCGGGGCCGGCGGGGCCGGAGGCGCCTCTGTTCCGGCCCCTCAGCGCCGAGGACGGCGAGCAGCAGCCGGCGGAGATCGAGTCCCTCTGCATGAACTGCTTCCGCAACGTGAGGGGCCCCGGGCAGCGCCGGCCCGCGGGGCCCGGCTCCGTGGGGCTCCGTGGGGCTCCGTGGGGCTCCGTGGGGCTCAGGGCACGCGCGGCTGTGGGGGCCGCGCTCGGGGGGCTCCTGTGGCCGTGGGGAGCAGCGGGCAGGGCCCGTGGGGGCGGTGGGGCGGGAGCGAGGAAGGATTTGCCGGGGGCTGCAGCTGTTCTTGGAGTAGGGGCGGGTGGGGGTCGGGAGGCGGTTCCAGGAACCCCTCGGGGTGAGGGGAGGTTTTGGGGGGCAGGCGGGGTGGCACAAGGACCTGCCAGGGTCCCGGGCCGTGCCCCGGGCTCGGGTTCCCACCAGGCCCCTCGCTCTCGCTGCCGCAGGGAGTGACACGGCTGCTGCTCACCAGGATCCCCTTTTTCAAAGAGATCATCGTCAGCTCCTTCTCGTGCCCCAGCTGCTCCTGGTCCAACACGGAGATCCAGGCAGCGGGCAGGATCCAGGAGCAGGGCGTGTGCTACACCCTGGCTGTCAGTTCCCGCCAGGTGGGCACTGCCCCCCGACCTGTGCAGCCTTTGGGGCGCTGGGGCAGCGCTGGCTGTGAGCCCTGCACCCCAGGGAGCCTCAGCCCGTCCCTGCCCGTGTGCAGGACATGAACAGGGAGGTGGTGAAGACTGAGAGTGCCTCGGTCCGGATCCCCGAGCTGGACTTTGAGATCCCAGCCTTCAGCCAGAAGGGAGGTGGGTGAGCAGGGCCGCTCCTGGGGCGCCCCAGGGTTTGTCCATGCTGTTCTCACCTCTGTGTCTGCTCTGCCCAGTGCTCACCACCATCGAGGGCATCATTGACAGAGCGGTGGCAGGCCTGGAGCAGGACCAGCCCACCCGCAGGGTAAGGGGCTGGGAGGGGAAATGGGGCTGGGAAGTGCTGGGGATTCCATTCCCTGCCCGCTGGAGCCACACAGGGCTGCTGGGCAGGGCTCTGGGGCTGTGCTTTGTGCCACGGTCACCCCTGTCAGCAGCTCTGGGCTGCCCAGCAGCGGCTGAGCCCCACCTTGGGGTTCTGAGATTCCGTCTCCTCTTCCAGGCGACGGACGGAGAGGTGGCACGGAAAATCGACGAGTTCATCGGTAAACTGAGGCAGCTGAAGGAAGTGCGGTCCCCCTTCACCTTTGTGAGTGCTGGCAGCAGGGGGGCCCTGGCGGGGTGGGGGCTGCAGGGCGGCTCCCTCAGGGCCCCCGTCCCGCAGGTCCTGGACGATCCCTCCGGGAACAGCTTCGTGGAGAACCCGCGGGCGCCGCGGCGGGACGAGGCCCTGCTGGTCACTCGCTACAGGAGGAGCCCCCAGCAGTGCGCCCTGCTGGGGCTGCAGGTGAGCGGGGCAGCCCCTGCCCCCGGGGCCCCAGGGCGGGGAGCAGGAGTGAGCGCTGCCCTTGCAGGGAGAGGAGGGCGACGCCAAGCCGCCGGACGCTGCTGAGGACCTGAGGGACGAGGTGGGTGCTGCTGCAGGGTGTGGGGACCCCTGGGCCGGCTGCCCCGGGCTCCTGGCACACCGTGGCTGCCCCTTCCCTGCGCCAGGTGCTGCAGTTCAACACCAACTGCCCCGAGTGCAACGCCCCGGCCAGCACCAACATGAAGTTAGTGCGTATCCTTGGAGGCTGGGCACGGGCTGCGTGGTTTGGGCTCTTCCTGCTGCACCCCACGCCTGGAGCAGCTCTCAGGTGGGGCCTGTGGGGCTGCAGAGCTGTCTCAGGGCCTCTCACAGCTCCCAGCGGGGTCCTGCCCTCCCCCGGCTGCTGCTTTGATGTTTGCCTTGACTCCTGCTCCAGAAATCCCTCACTTCAAGGAAGTGATCATCATGGCCACCAACTGTGACTCCTGCGGGCACAGGACCAACGAGGTGAGCCGGGCAGAGGGCAGGGAGTGCTGCTGTGTGCCTTTGTCCCTGGGGGCATTGCCAGGAGGGGAGGCCACTGTCCCCGCTCTGGAGTGGCCTCTGGGCTGCTGGGATGAGCCCTGCTGAGGCCCTGGGTGTGAGCTCACTGCAGGTGTTCCCTGCAGGTGAAGTCTGGAGGAGCCATCGAGCCGCAGGGCACCAGGATCACCCTCAGGATTACGGACCCTTCCGACATGAGCAGGGACATCCTGAAGGTGCAGTGCCAGGGATCCCTGCCCTGTCCTCCCGCGGGGTCTGGGGGCCCAGCCCTCTCTGCGTGGGCTCACGGGGGGCTCACTTCACAGTCAGAGACGTGCAGCGTGGAGATCCCCGAGCTGGAGTTCGAGCTGGGCATGGGAGCGCTGGGGGGGAAGTTCACCACGCTGGAGGGGCTGCTGAAGGACATCCGTGAGCTGGTGAGGGCTCCTGGGCTGGCCGGGGGGCTCAGCCCCTCCCTGTGCCTGTGGCTGGGGGGCTGGCTGCCCCACGGCTGCCCCACGGCTGCCTCGCCTGCCCTCGCAGGTGGAGAAGAACCCCTTCACGCTGGGGGACAGCTCCACAGCCAGCAGGACAGGGAAGCTGCGGGAGTTCCTTGGGAAGCTGCAGGAGGTGAGTGCACTCCGGATTTCCCTTCTCTGCGGTGCTGCAGGATGGGAGAGGAGCTCTAACGGGACGTGCTGTGTTCCTGCAGATCACAGAGGGGAAGGCCCAGGCTCACTTCATCATGGATGACCCTGCAGGCAACAGTTACCTGCAGGTACGGGGCCGCGCCCTCGGGCTGGGCGGGCTGGGGGGTTGGTGTCCCCGGCACGTGCTGGCAGCGGGGCTCCCCTTGGAGCCTTGGGCAGCAGCAGAAAGCCCTGCTGGCTCTGTGGGTGCCCGTGGGCAGAGCGCAGCGCAGGAGCCCTGCCCCGTCCCCACAGAACGTGTACGCCCCGGAGGAGGACCCGGAGCTGCGCGTGCAGCGCTACCAGCGCACCTTCCAGCAGAACGAGGAGCTGGGCCTCAACGACATGAAAACCGAGGGCTACGAGGCACAGCCGGCCTCGGGGCGGTAGCGGGGCCACCGCAGGCCCGCAGCCGCTGCCCGGCTGCTCCAGGGACCAGCGCGGCAGTGGGGCCGGGACTGTCCTGCCCCTCCTGGGCCTCCTGCGGGAGCCGTGGGGCAGGGGTTGTCGGCTCCCCAATAAAGGTGATGGACAACACTGAGATCATTTGTCGTGTCTCTTTGTAACGGTGACTGCGTGGGAGCATGCCCGTGGCGCCATTTATGGATTGGCATTGCCCATGCCCACAGCCCCACCCACTGCTCCATCTGTGGCCTCAATTGTCATCTGGCCATGCTCACAGCTCCATTTATGGCATTGGGTGGAGTTTGGCCACACCCCTATCCCCACCTTTTACTCAATTTATGGCGTTTTCTGCAGTTTGGCCACATCCCTATGCTGGACCACCACTCCATTTATGGCATCAGCTGTTTGACCATGCCCCCATTCCCATAGTTTTCTCCATTTATGGCAATTCCTGCCATTTGGCCATGCACCTATTCCTGCCCTTTACTCCATTTATGGCATTTGGCCGAACCTTTTACCCCATTTATGGTATTTCCTGCAATTTGACCATGGCTGTAGCTCCGCCCCTCACTCCATTTATGGCATTTCCTGCCTTTGGCCACGCCCACAGCCACGCCCATTATCCATGTCCTCCCGCAGCCTGGCCACGCCCACCCACACATCAATCACGGCCGTGGCCACGCCCCCCGTCCCGCCGCGCGGAGGCCCCGCCCCTTCCTGCGGCGCAGGCGCGGTGCGCCGGGCGCGATGGCGGCGCCGGGGGTGCCGAAGGCCGCGTACCTGCAGCGGTACCTGAGCGGCCCCGCCGAGCCCGCCCGGGCCCGCCGCCGCCGCAAGAAGAACAACCCCCGAGCCGGGTGAGTGCGGGGAGGGCGCGGGCCCGGTGCGCTGCCCGAGCGCGCTGCCCGATCCCCTCCCCACCCTCCCTCCGAGCCCCGCGGCCGCCCCCCTCACGGCGCCCGTCCCGGGCGGTGCTGACGGCCTCTCCCCCGGGCAGGATGCGCATCGTGGATGACGATGTCAGCTGGAGCAGCCTCGCCCCGCAGAAGGAGGAGGAGGAGGAGGAGGAGGAAGGGGACATGCCTGTGGTGAGCGCGGGGTCCCGTCGGACGCGGCCCACAGCCCCAGGCGGCTCTCGGGATCTGCCCGCGGGGGGAACTCGCTCCAGAGCCTCGTGCTGTGCCTCGGGGACGGGTGGGAGCTCTGCCAGAACAGTGACCTCTCCGCGGGTGAAAGCAGCCCCTTCTCTGCGGGCCAGCACGGGGGTTGTGTGCTCCAGAGCAGCTCCTGGAGCCAGGCAGAGGGGCTGGGATTGCTGCTGCTGCTGTCATGAGCGGGAGTTGTGCCTTTGCTGAGCTGGTGCTCGCTGTGTGTTTGCAGGTGGCAGAGTTCATTGATGAGCGCCCCAAGGAGGTGAAGCTCATGGAGGAATTCCGAACAAACTCCAAATGGAAGCTCTTGGGAGGTGAGGGCAGCCCCTTCCATCCCCTCTCCCTAATGCCTGGCTTCTGCAAACAATGCAAATTAAAAATAATCCTGGAGGTGCTGCAGGGCTGCTGAGCTGTGCCCTAGTAATGGTGATTGCAATTGTTTTCCTTCAGATGAGGACTCGCAGAGTTCGGATATTTCGGGACCTGCCAAGTCTGCCACGAGGTACGGGGACTCCAAGCAGGATTTCTGCTCTCTGCTGCTCAGCCTTTGTCTCTCTGGGTCTGCGCTTTTGGGTGCTTTGCTGGGAAACCCGGGCACTTCTGGATGCTTCTCCCTGCTGGATACCCCCTGCCTGGGGGGTGGCAGTGTGGGTGTTTGTGACACTGCCAGGGAGATTGGGGGGACAGTCCCTGTCCCTTTGAAGGGTGGTGCTGGTGGAGACTCCACCACTGCAGCTCTGCTGGGATCTGCTCTGGGAGGGCTGGGCTGCAGCACCCCAAAGAATCCACCTTCACGAGCCGTTCCCAGCCTGGGCCGAGTTCCCAGCTCCGCGCTCCCGCTTTGTCTGCAGGCAAAGCAAACACCGGGAGCTCACTGCCCCTTCTCTGCCCTCGCAGGCGCCGGCACCACGACTCCCCAGAGCCCTCGCCCCCGGCAGGGAGACACAACGGCTCCTCAGAGCTCTGTCCTGCGAGACGGCAGCGCCACGACACGCCAGATGTGTCCCCTCCCAGGAGACAGCGCCACGACACCCCCGACCCGTCCCCTCCCAGGAGACAGCGTCATGACACACCAGACGTGTCACCTCCCAAAAGGCAGCGTTGTGACACCCCAGACCTGTCACCTCCCCGGCGGCGGCAGCGTCATGATACCCCCGACCCCTCACCTCCCAGACGGCAGCGCCACGACACCCCAGATCTGTCACCCCCTAGGAGACAGCGTCATGACACCCCAGACCTGTCACCTCCCCGGCGGCGGCAACGTCACGACACCCCTGACCCATCCCCTCCGAGGAGACAGCGCCATGACACCCCAGACCTGTCCCCTCCCAGGAGACAACGTCACGACACCCCAGACATGTCACCTCCACGGCGGCGGCAACGTCACGACACCCCTGACCCATCCCCTCCCCGGAGACAACGCCATGACACCCCAGACCTGTCCCCTCCCAGGAGACAACGCCATGACACCCCAGACCTGTCACCCCCTAGGAGACAGCGCCATGACACCCCAGACCCGTCCCCTCCCCGGAGACAGCGCCAGGATTTGTCACCTCGGAGAGAGAAGCCGGGGTCCCCGAGTGGGAAGAAGAGCCAAAAGAAAGGTGAGTGTCACACGCAGTGTCCCCCCCTGGGATCCACGCTGCCCAGGTGACTGCTGTGGGCTGCTGCTCTGCTGGCACAGCTGGCAGTGGCAGGGTCTGTCCCTGCGGGCACAGAGCTCAGCCAGCCTGGAGTGCCTGTGCTGCGGCCTGGGCTGTGTGCCCAGCGATGCCCCAGCACCATCCTCCTGGGGGAATCAGCAAAGCCTTGCTGGGGTCTGTCTCCTCAGGACGGGCCTCGCCCACCCACAGGGACCAGCACAGGTCACGGAGCCCCCCGGAGCTCTCCCCACATCGCCAGGATGCCAAGGGCTCGCCCAAGAAGGTAAAGGTTGTCTCTTTCCCTTCCAGCTCTGCAACGCAGATGACTGACAAACTGGGGATGCTCTTGGCTCTAGCAGGGCTGTCCCTGCCCGGTGCCTGGGGCTGGGGTCACCCCTGGTTCTGCCTGCCCCGCTCTCAGGCAGTGTACCCCCACACCGCCGTGGGCTCTGTGTGCTCTGCAGGCCAGCACGATGGCGTCCGGGGGCAGAGCCGGCCTGGTGCCGGCCGATGTGCTGCAGAGGGAGAAGCAGGAGCTCCGCAAGCACGAGAGGAGCACCAGGCACCTGGAAGGTGGGAGTGTGAATGCAGCCCCACAGGAGTGTTAGCTCCCCTCCTCCTCCCAGTGCCATCCCTTCTGCCACTGGGATGCTGGGGGGCAGCATCCGCGTGGAGCTGCAGCTGGACGTGCTGCTGGAAGCCTTGGCCAGGGCACTGTTCACAGGGGGATTGCAGAGCAGTGCCAGGGAAGTCGCAGGGAACGTGAAAAGCTTCTCCTCTGCGAGTCTGAAGGAGCTGGTGGATAACGAGAGCTTGGGGTCTGTGTGGGGCAGCAGGGAAATCTCAGCATGAGCCGAGATCCTGCCTGGCTTTGGGTGACAGGCTCTTTGGGAGATTAGGACAAGCAAAAGGGAAGTCACAGTTAAAGCATTGAATTGTCTGGAGGTGAGAAAATGTTCCGAAATTGTGACCTGAGGCATCGGTCCCTGGCAGAGGAATCCCGGAACGCTCAGACCGTGTTCCGAGACAAGTCCGGCCGCAAGAGGAACCTGGCTCAGGAGCAGCTGGAGCAGAGGCTGAAGGCTGAGGCAGAGGCCAAGAGAGAAGAGCAATATGCCAAGTGGGGAAAGGGGTGAGTAAGGGACTCCTAAGCACGGTCCTCGGGCCTCCCCTCTCCTGGTGTTAGTTTGGATCTGCTGCCAGACTGGTGTTGCATTTCCCTGCGCTCTGAGGTCCAGCCTGGGACCAGCACGTGTTGCACGTGTCTGGAAACCCCTTCCCTTGCTGGAGGTGCTGTGGGAATGCTGCACAGGCAGTGGGAGTTGAGGCTGTGCCCCATCCTGCAAGCTGAGCGAGTCCCAAGGAGCGATGGCAGGGCCTTGGGTGACACTGTGCGTGTTCCAGGCTGGCACAGGAGAGGCAGCAGCAGCAGAACGTGGAGGATGCAGTCAAGGAGATGCAGAAGCCCTTGGCCCGTTACATCGATGACCAGGACCTGGATCGAATGCTGAGGGAGCAGGAGAGGGAAGGAGACCCCATGGCTGCTCTCATCAAGAAGAGGAAGGCCAAGGAGAACAATAAGAAAGGTTTGTGTGTTTAAGGTGTCAGCAGTGCAGAAATGCAGCTGCTGTTCAGTGAATAGCCAAGGGGGACTTGTGGACTCTCTCTGAAGTTAGTGGCTTGTTAGCAGTAACAGTTCCATGAGTTGTTAGGTGGGAGAGCAGGGCCTGCTGACTGAAACCTCGGCAGTTTGTCACAAAGAGCCTCTGGCAGCTGCAGCTGGCTGTCAGGAGCCTGTGCCCTCTACCTGTGCCCACCTGCAGACACCTCCTGGGTGGGTGAGGATGTGACTACCTGGCTGTGCTGAAAACAGCTCTTCTGCTCTTTGTGTTCCAGAAAAACCCAGGTACAAGGGACCAGCACCTCCACTCAACAGGTTCAACATCTGGCCTGGGCATCGCTGGGACGGTGTGGACAGGTACTTGTTCCTGTTGGAATAGCAGTAAAAATAAAGGAGTTCTGCTCCAGGGAGTTCCAGTGCAAAGGTTGCCAGCAATGGGATGAGTGAGGGTGTTGGCAGCTGGAAAACTGAGTTCAGTTACAAATGGGTGATGGGACAGGTGAGACAAGGGAGCTGAGGAACTTCGGAGGCATCAGCTCTTGGTAACCACAGGTTCGGGTGGAAACTGAGCCAGAGTAAGTGAGTGGGAGAGTTGCAGTGCTCAGAAGAGCTGGTGCCCAGCAGCTGCTGCCACCTGGGTGTCCCTTTGCAGGTCCAACGGGTTCGAGCAGCAGCGCTTCGCCCGCATTGCCAACAAGAAGGCGGTGCAGGAGCTCGCCTACAAGTGGAGCGTGGAGGACATGTAGGGGAGAGCTCCTGCAGTGCCCCCCAGCAGTGCCCGCTGCCAGAGCCCTGAGGAGTGCCCTGCCCTCCCTGGAGCAAGCCCTGTGCTCGGCGTTCAGCAGCCCTCTGCACCTCCTTCCCAGAGGCAAGGCTGGCTTTCCTGGCAGCCAGAGCCTCTGGCTCTCTGGGGAGGGCACTGGATTCTTGTTTGTTTTCTAACAAACTTCTGTTCTATGCCAAATGCTTTGACCTCTGAGGGCAGTTCCCAAGTCTTCAGGTGTCCTAAATCTCAGGTGAAAATCTGCTGAGCGCTTGGGCTTGGGAGAGCCACCCTCATGCAGTTGGTCAGTCTGCTCCAGACCTCAGGTTAAGTGGAACTTCTCAACTTCTGTCAAGTTTATGCACTTATTTTGCCATGTAGATCCCAGAGTCACCAGCGTGCAGGAACGTTCAAACTCGGCTTCTCCTGACCCTGTCCAAACACAAACTGAGCACTGGCACTGCAGTGCTGCATTGGGCAGCAAGGTCTTCAGGAGCCTCAGCAATTCTTCAGGGCTCTGTTTCTAGTGGAAGTAAATGTGTGGAGAATTAGGACTTGGGACCTGGCATTGCTTCCCTCCTAGTTCGGAGCGGCTGGTCCCCCAGACCCCTCTGGATTTGGGGCTGATCTCAGCACTTGGCTCGCTCTGGTGGGAGGTGTAACAACCCTTCTCCTGTGGTCAGATTTGTCAGTCCCAGAGCTGGAGGCTGGGCAGAGCTTCCCTTAACCCCTGTGTGCCAGAAAGCACTTGTGGAAATAAATGCAGCTGTTCTTGCTGAGGTGCTGCGGAGCAGGGCTGAGATGCAGGCAGCAGTTTCCATGGAGATGCCTTGGCTGCAGCAGTGGGCAGGGGCAGGGCAGGATCGCTCTTTTCAGGGATTCTCCAGCGCTGGGGGGGACAGCAGCACAGTCTGCTCTGCAGTGCCAGACTCTTGGGACTTCCCTGGTTTTTGTCCCTCTGTCACACTTGCAGCAGCCCTGGAATTGGTGTGTTCACCTGTAAATAAAACCTCTTTTTTTACTCGATTCTGTGGTGGTTTTTCCGAGGCAGCTGAACCAGCCCTGTGGCTCCTGCTGGGCAGGGAGATGGTTTGGGAGCAGGGGGTGGTGGTGCGAGGTGGCAGCACATTTCCAGGCAGCTGCTTCCAGTTGTGCTACCCCCTTCTGTCACCAAGGCCCTGTTTCATTTCCCCTGTAACCTGAGGCAGCTGCAGCCTCCACAAGTGCAGTTCCACTTGACACATTCGTTTCTGCTCTCACTTAATCTGAGTGCTGCTGGAGACGGAGAGAACCTGCTGTGGAATGATTGGATTCGCCCTCGTGAGCAGAGCTGGCTGCTGGTACCTCCCTCACCTGCTTGGTGACAGTGGCTGCTCTTGCAGAGCCACAGATGCCAGCAGCTGGCTCGTGTCACTCGGGACTGCGAGCTGCTCTTAAGGAGGCAAAGCACTTTTAAATGCTGGTACTAAACAAAATGTGCTTAGTACCCGAACATGGCATCAGGTTCTGCTCTTGCAGCTGATTTTGAAGGCTGGGGTTTTAAAATGTTAGAGGTACTAGCCTGGGGATCCCCTCGTTCATCGCAGAGCTGGATTTATGCATCTGTTACGTGTCTGCTACCAGATACTTTATTTTTAAGGGGGATCTGTGAGGAAAAGGGGGCTCACGTGGTGAACAGTTCCCTCCCAGCTCCCATCCCCATGTGCTGCCTGGGGAGAAGGGGGCTGGCCTTGTCCCTGTGCCCTTGTTCTGCATCCCACACCTCCTGTCCCAGCCGGGGCCCTGTGTGAGCAGCTCTGGCAGCAAAGCAATTGCAGAACGCTGTGGGATGCTCTGGGCTGAGCTGGGTGATGGAGCTGGAGCAGTGACACCGGGGCTGGATCTCTTCATTAGCGGCTCTGGAAGGGCAGAGCCCTGCTCTTGGCATCGAGCAGCAGCTTTGATTAGCTTCAACCCAAAAAAATGAATATTAAAATCTTAATTTAATTTAAACCACTGTCATTCACAGTCATGGCAAACAGCAAGCAGAGTAATTATTATGCAAATGAGACAGATAGAAAAATGATTAATAATTGCGCAAATTAAAAATTATTGTAAACATCCTGTGACTGGTGATAAGTCGGGGAGGAGCGTGCGGGGGAGGCAGCGGGGCTCAGCCACCTCCTGCATCCCGATTTCCTCATCAGTGGGAGCAGCCAGCGGAGCCCAGGGGTGCCTGGGGGAGCCCGGGTCAGGCTGGGAATCTGCTCCAGCTTGTCTTTGCTGGGAGAAAAGCTGCGTTTGAGCCATTTCCCCCTTTCTGGAGTCCCTGTGCTGCTGCTGCTGCTCCTCTGGAGCTGCCAGGGGATGCCAGCAGTGCTGCCAGCAGTGCTCCCCGCAGCTGCCAGTGACCCTGCAGCTCCCCCAGCAGTTACCAGCGGATTTGTCTGGTGCTTCCCTGCTAATTGCACGTATTTTTCCCCGTTTTCCTTTTATGCTTTTTCCAGGGAGCAGGATAATTCCAGTCCCAGGCTCCTGGGCTTCCGCGGGCACCGCTCGTGTCAAGGACGAGCAATTAAGCCTGGCCTCGCGCAGCGTAATTAGATTTTTGTTGATGAGCTCGTGGTAATGTGTTTAGTTTAGATTAAGAGCTTAATTCCTGGGGTGTGACACCGCCTGTGCCCGGGAGCCCTGTGCCCACGGGAGTGGGGCTGGCCCGGGGAGGGGACCCTCGGCCACCACCCCTGCCTGTCCCCACCGTGTCACCTGTCCCCACGAAGCTGGATGTGCCTTCTCCCCCCAGCTGCCTCTCGGCTGTTGTTTTTTTAACAGCTCCAGCAAAGTGGGTTTTGGCAGTGTCGTGTTATTGCTCCGTTTCCTGCTGAGTTCTATTATTTTTTAATTAAAAAGAGCCTGAGATTTGTCATTTAATGTCTCTCTAACCGGCAGCAGCTCCAGGTCGCGGGTGCTCGGCAGAGCTGGCGGCCCCTGGATCATCCCGGGCTTGCAGCACGGGGCACCCGGGCGTGGGGGCACAGCGGGGTCCCCCCGGGCACAGACACCCCCACTGCCTCCTAGGGAACAGAGTTTTCCCTGGAGACTCCATCCCACAGCAGGGCTGGCAGTGAGAATCCCTGAGACTGGCAGGTTAGTGATTGTATATGCATATGTGCACTTTCCCTAATTATGGAATAATTAGGGACATGCAGAGATAAAAATTACTAATAATATTTACTCTAGACTCTATTTTTTTTTTCAATAACCTCTCTCTCTCTTCCTCCTTCACCGAGTCTTGGTGGAAATAACTTTGCAGATCCCAGCTAATGAATATTTGTAAATGCAAGAGCATTCGGCGCCGGAATATCCAGAGGGCATCCTCTCTCTGCCTTGTAATTTTTTTTCCACCAGATATTTAATATTTATGGTTCCACAGCCTCGTGAATAAAGAGCCACATGCAAACCCCCAGGAGCTCGGGGGCCGGGATATTTATGGCGCTTCCTCTTTTCCTTTTCAATTACAAAGACACCTCACATAATTAAGTGCTAATAACCTTGTTAATCTAAAATTGATACTCTTTCTCCTGGCTATCTCTTAATAGAATTAAAAACAGATTAATAATCAAGGGTAGGAGAAGTTGCACGGGATTCAGGGAGAGGGGGCCACGCTCCAGCCCCATCCCGGAGCGCCCGGAGCCAGGTTGGGATGGGCAGGGAAGGGGCTGGCAGGGAGGTTTGTTTTCTGTCCCCCGTGCTCTTTACGCAGCTTAAATTTTGAAGACAAACAGCCATGTAACACCGTCTCCTAATGAAACTGTTTTATGTTAATTAATTATGTATCAAGGCTCATTTTCATGCGCGGCCCGGCTCCGCTTCCCCTCCGCCGAGCCTTTGATCTGTCAGAGGCTAAACGGGAGATAAATACTCAAACGGAGAAGCAGCCTGGATGGAAACAAACACGGGTCAGATGTGTTATCTGGTGGCCAGAGCAAGGCCCTGGTAACGGGCTCACGCTCGGCTGCACACCCGCGGGGTGGAAGTGTCCTGGGCCTCAGTTTCCCTGCGGCCTGACCTGTGCCCATCACCTGTGCCCCTCACCTGTGCCCTGATCTGTGCCCCTGATCTGTGCCCTGACCTGTGCCCCTCACCTGTGCCCCTCACCTGTGCCCCTCACCTATGCCCTGATCTGTGCCCCTGATCTGTGCCCTGACCTGTGCCCTGATCTGTGCCCCTCACCTGTGCCACTCACCTGTGCCGTGGGTGGCTCCCTTGGCACATGCCCACCGGGCAGCAGCGTGCCCTCGGGTGTCTGTGCCAGGGTGAGTCCAGCCCCAGGTGCCCAGGGTGCCCAGGCAGGGCTCTGGGCACGGCCAGCAGCCCCGGGCAGTCCGGCCGTGCCTTCAGCAGCTCCGAGCACGGAGCCATCAAAGGCAGCTCCGAGAGCCTCGTCCCCTCCAGCGCTGCCCCGGGCCCTCCTTTGGGCTTCTGAAGGCTCTGCTCCAGCCTGTCAGCTCTCATTAATCCTCACATCAAAGCCAGAGCTGCCAAACATCCTTGGGAGGCTGTGGGGATTCCTCAGTTCCTCACCACGGCGAGCAGGGGGCTCGGGGGGGGCTGCCCAGGGCACAGAAGGGTCCCCTGGGGCAGATGGGGGCCCTGCCCCTCGGAGCCCCTCGGGAGCTGCCCAGGGAAGGTGTGGGATGTCCCTGAGCAGGGATGGAGAAGAGCAGGACGTGGTGCCCTGGTCTGATTGCTCAGAGGTTGGGCTGGACCTCGGAGGTCTTTCCCAGCCTGAATGATTCTGTGGTTCTGCGAAGGAAAGGCCTTCTTGCAGCAACATCCCCCACGTGTCACACGTGTGCAAGCGTGGAAAAGAGATTTAGCAGGAAAACACACACCAAAAGCAAGCAGGGAAGGTGCTGCTGCGCTCTGTAGAGTGCAGTTTGCCTGCCAAGGTCCTCTCCGTGCCGCTGTCGCTGCAGACTGGGATTCCCTGCTCGGCTCAGGCGTGGCTCAGCATCCTGCCACTGAGCTAAGCAGGTCAATGCATTTTTAACGGGCCATAGGAAATCTTTATATTTTTTGTCAGGCTCATTCTTCTCCCCCGTCTCTCTGTGGGGGCTGAATTATTTAATGCTGAATATCAAGCAGGGCCGGTTTCCCTGCGCTGGCTGCTGACGCTGCATTTTAGGGCTGCTGAGATTGGCAGGTGGCTGCGCTCCGAGCCAGGCCCAGGGGAACCCGCTGCAGCAGCAGATTACCTGCTTGCAGCCAGATTTATGGAATAACTCGGGGCCTTCTGGGCGTCTGAATAAGCAGGGGAGGTCTGGAGAAGGGATGAGCAGTGCCAGAACAGGCTGCTCCAAATCACACCATCCCCTGTCTCCCTCGTCCATCTCTGTGTGCAGTGATGTTTGGGGTTATCACTTTGGGATTATCACTTTGGAGTTATCTCTTTGGGGTTATCACTTTGGGGTTATCACTTTGGGGTTATCTCTTTGGGGTTATCTCTTTGGGGTTATCTCTTTGGGGTTATCACTTTGGGGTTATCTCTTTGAGGTTATCACTTTGGGGTTATCACTTTGGGGTTATCACTTTGGGGTTATCTCTGTGCTGGGAGGGGACCCAGCAGCCTGTGCCCAGCAGATCCTGGTTTGGGGCACCACGGTGGGCAGGGATGGGGACAGGGAACGTGTGACAGCGGGCACAGGTCGTGGGTGGCCAGGAGCACCGCTGGGCACAGACACAAAGGCTGGTTGGTGTATCGGGGTTTATCTTTCCCATTAATGGCTTTCTAAATTGGTGGCAGTGGAGCAAAAAACCCAATCTGAACTCGGAGCATGCATGATTACTATTGTAATAACCTTGGCTAATAAGAATATGATGTGGTGTTAGGCTGGGAAAGAAAACACATTTCTCATTAGCTTTTTGATTAATTACTCCACATAATTTCCTAGGGGGACATGCCTGGGACTGATTGCCTTTGCTTTTGACGCGTGGAAGTGGTTTACCTTAAGTTAATAATTTTCTCGGTGACATTTTAATGGCAAGCCTCAATTAATCTCCAGTCACTGGGCAAAGGCCAGGCCCCCGCCACCCCTGGCTCCTCTGGGGGCTCAGAGCACCCCCCTTGCCCACCCTTCTCCAGGACAGGGCAGAGGAGCTGCCGGGGGGAGCGTTAAGGTCAGGGTTGGGCGGAAGTTTGGGCCTCCCTGCCCTGCCCCACAGGCCATGCTGTGGCTTCTCAGGGCTTTAAATCCCCGGGACTGCAGCAGCTGTGCAGCCCCGGCCCCTCCTGGCTGCCAGGGATCCAGCTGTTCCCAGGCATATGTTTACACGGCCTGGAAGCCACCGATTTCCTTCCGTGCCTTATCAGATAAATATTTTACAGCAGCTAAAATATTCAACACTCGTTTGATGCTGCCACATGGAGCGGGATCAAATGAGGGTGGGAAGGAGGGGAAAACAGGAGAGGGGAGCAAGCAGAGACTCATTTGTTTCCCTGCCTGGAGATGGAATGATGCTGCATATTTGTGCATCAGGCAATCACCCGGAACAGCGATCTCTGCTCACTGCTCCCCGAGCAGGGGCGGCTCTCTGGGGGCACCTCTGATGTGCCCGGGGGTGGCACTGTCCCAGTGGCTCCTCCTGCACCTGGGATGTGCATCCCACGTCCCAGGAGCATCCAAAATCCAGCTGAGCTCGTGCTCTACACAAACTTTAAACCGTGGGCAGGTCCAGCCGAGCTCCTACTAACTGGAATGTCAGGGTGATTCCAGGCCTTGCCCTGGCATCCTGGCATTCCTGGAGCTGTTGCCTTGGTGGTGGGGTGGGGATGTGGGTGGGCACGGCTGGGCAGCGCCCCTGGGCACGCTCACCTGGGGCAGGTGCTGGCTGGGAGGGGAAGAGCCAGCAATATTTATGTTTCCATCCAAATGCATGGATCAAAGCTGACACTTTAATCTGTTCTACAACATCTCAAGGATAAAAAAGTTGCAGGCAAATCACAGGCCTAAATTGGTAATATATTTCTGCTTGTCAGTTGACAAATCACTTTACAAACCCCTTCTGCATCTTCCCACAGTCCCCGGGCGTGCTGGTTTGGGATGTGCCAGCCTTCATCTCTTGGTGTTGGTGTTTGTGGCACACTCCTCCTCAGGAGGGAGGTGCTGGAGCTCAGGGTGGGCGAGCTGGGGCTGCTGGGGCTCAGCTTTTCTCCCTGGCCCAGAGCAGAGCTTCTTTCCCTCACATTTCACTCCTCTTCACAGCCCCAGCGAGGCCGGGGACGGGCTCCTCCAGCCCTCCGTGGTGATCACAGCACATCCCTGTGGATGCCAGCCGGATTCCAGGGAGGATCCCTGCCAGGCACGGCTCCGAGCAGGGGGATCCTGCCGGGACACAGCGCTCACTGCCAAGGCCTTTTTCTGCCTTGACTCCTTTTATTGAGTTTCTTTTCCTCTTCTTCCCCTCTCCCGGCCAGTGCCAGGCCGCGTTGATGAATTATCCCAATATATATTCTGTCTGGAAAGAAAACACATATCATATGTATCTTTGACAAGTTATTATTCTTCCTTATCAGAATAAGTGCGCATCCAGCCACGCCATAACTCACCCTGGGCGGCGGGGCCGGGCTGGGCTGGGCTGGCGGCCCCGGCTCTGTGACCCCCGTGGGGACACGCTGGGGTGGCGAGGATGGGCAGGGCACCGCGTGCCGCCGCCTGCCAGCGCCGAGGGGGCCCGGGCGGAGGCGAGGGCGCCACGTCGAGCTAATTCAGCGCCTGCCTCACCTCCAGCTGATTGCTGCAAATTAAATTTCACGCCGATGAGCCGGAGGAGGCGGCGTGTGGCGCGGCGGCGCGGGGGGAGAGGGGCGGATGGTGCGGGCACGCCGCAGAGCTGGCACGGCCTCCTGCCCGCAGCGGGGCACTCGGGGCCTGCCCCAGCCCCTGTGCTGGCCCTGTGCCCCACAGCCCTGCCCAATGCCCTGTGCCCCACAGCCCTGCCCAACACCCCTGTGCCAGCCGAGTGCCCCACAGCCCTGCCAAACACCCTGTGCCCCACAGCCCTGCCCCAGCGCCTGTGCCAGCCCTGTGCCCCACAGCCCTGCCCAACGCCCCTGTGCCCCACAGCCCTGCCCCAGCCCCTGTGCTGGCCCTGTGCCCCACAGCCCTGCCCAACGCCCCTGTGCCCCACAGCCCTGCCCAACGCCCAGTGCCCCACAGCCCAGTGCCCCACAGCCCTGCCCAACGCCCTGTGCCCCACAGCCCTGCCCAACACACCTGTGCCCCACAGCCCTGCCCAACGCCCCTGTGCCCCACAGCCCTGCCCAACACCCTGTGCCCCACAGCCCTGCCCAACGCCCCTGTGCCCCACAGCCCTGCCCAACGCCCTGTGCCCATGCCCCCACAGCCCTGCCCAACACCCTGTGCCCCACAGCCCTGCCCAACGCCCTGTGCCCATGGGCTTGGGCAGAAATCATTTCACAGAGGACTGAGCAAACATTTCTGGCTGTTTGGCTGTTCCTCCCCTCAATGGCAGCCTCAGCCTCTGGAACGGGGCCCGGTGGGAGTGCAGCTCTGCTCCAGCGGGGTCAGGGCACGGCTGCTCGGGGTGCAGGATGGGAGCTGGGGGAGCCTCAGGTGTGTGAGCGTGCAGGGTGCAGGGCTGTGGGTGTGTGAGCGTGCCGGGGTGCAGGGCTGTGAGCAGCAGGAGCGCTCCCGTCCCCACTGCACAGCCTTTCATGTCGGACTTATTAAGATAATGACTGCTCCATCTCCGCTGGTTTGAAACATGATCTAATAGGAATCTTACAACAAAAGTTGCCAAGCAGCCAGGCCAGGATTTACTAATAGACTCCGAGCGTGCTGTAACTGAGATGGAAATTAATTTAGTGATTAGGAGATTAATAAATGGAGCAGAGCACATCCTTGCCTTTAAAGGCCGGGAGGAAGCACGGGGATGTGGCATTCCCGTGGTGCCTTCACGGGAAGTGCTCAACTCTTTAATCTCGACGCTTCCTCCCAGGCTCTGGGGTGAGGCTGCAGGAGAAGCTGCGCTGCCTGGTTTTCTCTTAAATCCCGCTTTTTCCCCAGCTGTTTGTTAGCGTTCTTTTGTCTTCACAGACACCTGAGCCTGGCACTTGGGAGAAGATTCCCGATCCGCCCCTCCGAGCCTCCTGAACGCGGGCAGCACTGGGAGCAGCTCCTTGCAGCCTGCCCCTCTTTGTTGCTGCTGGTTCCGTTCAGCAGCAGCTGTGCATCCATATTTATTGAGGGGAAGGGAAGGAAAACTGTCGGTAATCCCAGGGAAGTGGAACATCTTGTAATTATCCGGGCAGCTCGGCTGGTGCGGGCGCACCGGGCTCCCGGAGCTCTGGGTCACCCTGAAGGGCAGACGGGAGAGGTGGGATGTTAAACATGCTCTGAGCACTGCGGGGGGAAAGGGATTGATGCACCAGGGTGGGCCAGGAACGGAGTGGGGAGCTGGTGGCCTCCTCCCTGTGGCTCCTTGGCTGGGGTGAGGTGAGAGCTGCTTCCCCCCGAAATGCTGTTGGGACCAAAGCCGGGGTGGGAGATGGTGAGGGACAGGGAATCTGTCAATTTTGGGACCAAAGACGGGGTGGGACATGGTGAGGGACAGGGAATCTGTCAATTCCCCGGCTGTGCTTGGAGAGTGGGAAGAGTGGGTGGGGTGGGAAGCAGGACGGAGACGGGCACGAGATGCCCCTGCACCCCGGGTACCTCTGGGCCAGGGGCAGGAAATAGAGCTCAGGACACCACCAGAGCTGGCAGCTCCTCTCCACTGGCACTTCCAAAGGGCAAAATGCGATCTCTTACAGATGCTGATAAGGTTTCTGAGCGAGGGCAGGAGTTTGAGATGAAGGGGAGCGTGTGTGTGCGTTTCTTCTCCCTCGCTTTTTCTCTCCCCTCGTTATCTCCGGCACAGCCTTGCAGAAAGAAAAGCTTGTGGGGATCTGTGCTTCGCCTCTGCCTTCCCTGGGGGCCATCAATATGCAGAGACTGTTACCTGGGCAGGGCCTTTCCCTCTGTTCCTCAAGGGCAGGAGCTCCTGGCTGCCGAGGATGGCCCGGGAGCAGAGCAGGGATGCTTGGGCAGAATGTGCTGCCCTGGGAGAGGAGGAGGATTAGGATGGGTTCATGCTGGGTTCATGCTCTGGGGTTAGAGTGCAGCCAGGCTCCAGGACCCGCTCCCAAATCCGTGGTGCAGTGTTTTCCCAGTGGGAAATCCGCCCTCCTGCCCTCAGGGGGTGAAGGTGGGCGGACAGCATCCCTGCCAGGGACATGGTTTCTGTCCATCCCTGCTCCCCAGCTCCTGGCACTGGGATGAAGACAAATATTTGGAGAACGGCAGAGCCCGGCTTGCTTCAGACAGAGCCGGCAGCCTCTCAGAGGCTGGGATTAATTTGAAGGAATTTACTGGTGGGGTTTGTGGCAGAGAGAACAGTTTGCTTATTTCACACTCGTATGGCCACCTGCTACGAACTGTTTGTTCAGTTTCAAATTCTTTAATTAAAATCAACATAAAACAGATTGAAAACATCCCAAGAAGGGGATGCTTGATTTGCTGGAGGATATTGCAGCAAACGAGCCAGAGCACTCAGAAGACAGCGGATCACGGGAAGCGCCCTGGGCGGACACTCGGGTCTGCCGGGGCCAGCGCCCGGGGCCGAGGGCAGGGGGCCCTGGGGCATCTCAGCTTCATCACCGGGGCAGAGTGGACGTGCAGCCTCCTTCTTTATCAGGATTCCCTTGCCAGCGCGGCCGTCCCGGCGGTGCCCGGCGCGGGGGCACAGGCGCGCGGTGGTGGCTCAGCCCTCGGCGGAGCTGATCAGAGGCCTCCTCCAACAAACATCAAAGCTTCAATTAACAGGGGCCGCGTGCGACCCTCTTGCAGAGCGCAGATAAGAATAGAAATTTCCCTTGGAAAACGGATTTGTGTTTAGCTGCGTGTGCCGGGCGGTAAATGACCTGCTCGGCGCGGCACCGGAGAGGGGCCGGGGACAATTACGGAGCTCATTGGGAGCCGGTTATCTGAAGGAAACAGGCGCGCTGCTATTTAGCTGTCTAATATCCCAGTGGGAGGGGAGGCGGAATTAAAACCCGTCTCTTTTCAGAGCCATTTCAATCTGAAGGATTCTTCCTTTATGCAGTGGCTTTTCATTTCAAGGGGCTTCTTCCTCTCTCCCAGGCCCTGATTTGCGTGTGGCTGCCTGCAATGGAGAAGGACGGCGAGGGGAAGGAGGGCTTGGCCGGGTCTGCACCCTGACACGAGCCTCGGGGTGCTCGGGGAGCGGGAACAGCCTCTCCGTGGATTCCTCCCAGCGCCGGCGTCTCCCGCTCCGATCCCGGCGAAACAAAAACAACTGTGCCGTGCAGAAAGTTAATCCAGAGCCAGACGGGCGTTTTAATCACTGCAAAGGTTAAAACAGGCCCTCCCTGGCTGCGCCAGCTCCCGCCAGCTCCCGCGCTCCTGCGGGCCTGGGAGACCCAGAGCACCATGACTGTATTGATTCAATTATTCTCTACAATGTAATACTCTGCATTTGTGTGATAGCAACAAACAGAGTTGAAAGACATACAAAAATAAATGATCTGAAAGTTAATATGGCTGAATGAGCAGCTCTGAATGAGGGGAGAGCGCTTTGGTTTTACATTGTGGAATCAATGGTGTGCGGAACAATGTCCTCCCTTCCCTGGGGCCCCGGGGGCCCTGCCTCAATCGATCACTATGCAAATTAATTGAATTCATGAAACCTGCATCACTGGGTAATTGATGCTTCTTATAATTACCTCCGAGTTACGAGCTTTTAGGGGATTTCATTGATCCCTGCTCGGGGACAGGGCCAGGGCAAGTTCTGGGGGTGAGGCAGAGGCACCGGGGCCTCGCTGGGATCCCCGGGTGTGACAACCACTGCCCAGGGCTGGCGGGACTTCCAGAGCCTGGATGCTGTGGGGATGCAGCCCCTGGGACAGCACCTTCCCCTGCTGGGATGCAGAGGTGACAGTGGCGGGTGCCACAGGAGCACGCGGCCGGTGGATGGTGGGAGCAAACAGGTTGTATCCAAAGGGATAATGGGCTTATACAGTGCATTATTTAAGAAAAAGGGACAGGCAATTGAGCTCTGCAGACTAATTAGATTAAACTGATGAGCTCATCAGTATTGTGTGTAATTAAGATCAGAGCTAATTGCAGCACTTTGATGCCCTGCGTTACCCGAGGTGTCCCTTGCCCAGCTAGTGGGAAGTGGCTGGGCTCCCTGGGCTTTGCTCCCTCCAGGGAAGAGCAAGGGACGTGTGACTGTGCCCAGCTCCTGCCCAGCTGGGCCAGGCATGGGGAATCTGGAGGTTTGAGCAAAGAGCTCTGAGCCAGAGGGAGAGAGCAAAGGGGGTGTGGGATGGAAAGCTGGAGAAGCAGAAGCCAGCCCAAGCTCCAAGGGAACTGCAGCCATTGCTTCCTGCAGGATGGCCAGGGTTGATCCAGACGGACCCTGCTTCACGAGACAGACAGTTCTGGCTGTGGTGTGGCAGCAGGAGCAGCCTGATACAGCTTTTATCCCGCTCTTCCCTGTTGCTGTCTGATCTTTCCTCTCGCTCCTGCACCAGCATCTCCTCCCCGCTTCTCTCTCGTTATCCGCCCACCTCTCTTCTCTCTCTCCCGCTGCCTCACCTGCCTCACCCTCCTGCTCCCCCTGCCTGGCACGGCTTCTCCACGGAGCTGCTTTGTGCCCCTCCAGGCCCCCAGGAGGGCTCCACTCCCGGGCCCTGTGTCCAGCTCTGGGAAGGGGCTCCCCCCGTCCCCGCCGAGCCCCTCTGCGATGCTCCCCTCCCGTGCCCGCCCCGGCACTGCGCTCCCTCCGCTCCGGGCTCCTGTCTCCGTCTCCAAGGTTACACCAGCCGCTTCCCGCTCCTCTCCTGAGCTCCCAGCGGGATTTCCCGATGCTGTTCACCAGTTGGGTTTTGTTTCTCCCTGCCTTTCCCAGTTCTCCCGCACCTTTCTATATCCTGCCACTGTATCGTCCCTTGCAGAGCATCGCTTGCACCTGACTGAAGGGAGGGCAGGACTTTGCAGCACCTTCTCTCCAGAGAAATTCCCCCATAACTCAGGGCTGAGCGTCCAGGACCCCTCCAGGGCACCCTGGCTGAGCCCTCAGGGGGACCCCCAAGGCGGGTGGGTTCCCGTGGGGGCTTCCTTCGAGGAGCTGCTCATCCTGGTGGGAATCCCGGCAGCAGGAGAGCAAATGTGGACATACAGCATTTCTGTCTTTATTGCGGGCTGCGGTGGCAGCTGTGGGGCAGGAGCAGGCTCAGCCCCCGGACAGGAGCCCCGAGGTGCCTCTCTGCCTGTCCCCTCATCACAGTGGGGCTCCCCAGGGCCAGAAAGGGGCTGGGAGTCCTTCCAGACCCCCCTGCAGCAGGTGTCCCCAGGGCACACCCCTTCTGGGCGAGCATTTAGGGACACTGCCTCGAGATAGTGGCAGGGAGGTTTAACTCTAATCCTTTCTGCGGGGCTCCTCGGTTCCTAGGGCCTGGAAAGTGCGGGGGGGTGGGGGAAGCAACCAAACCCCAAACCCCTTCCCAGATGCACGAGCAGCCTGAAATATCTCTGCCTTCTCTCTCTGCAATAACTGCAGGGAACAGGAGCAGATGTTTATAGGTCACACTGCTGGCTTTTCCCTTTCTTTTCGACAAAGTGTTTATTTTCCCCCGGTTTCTCCTGCCGGTGGGGATCCGGGTCTCCGCGTCCCCTTTCCGCGGGCGGCAGCGGAGAGCCCCGCGGGTGCGGCAGCCCCGGTGCGGGAGGGGATGTCCCGGCGGTGCGGGCAGCGGTGCGGGGAGGTCCGCGGAGCCCCGGGGGATGTGGCAGAGGGGCTGCGCGGTGGGCGAGCCCCGGGCCGGCCCCGCGGCGCGGACGGGAGGTGGCACTGCTGCACCGGCGCAGCGCCGCAGCCCTGCAGCCGCTGCAACCGGCCGGGGGATCTGCAGCACCCGGAACCCTGCAGCCGCTGCAACCGGCCAGGGGCTCTGCAGCACATGCAGGGCTTGGCGATGCTCCCGGCCTCAGTGTCCCCCGCCGTGGCAGCCTGGCACTGGTGGCACTGCGGTGATGAGGATGTTGCCCCATGGGCTGTCTCTGCCCCACGCTGCTGTGCCGGTGTCCCAGGAGCTGCAGCAGCCAGGGATGTCCCTGCAAAGTCCTTTTATCCCTGCAGGAATCAAAACTTTTTCGGCCTCCTGGCAGTGCCCAGCCGCACGGTGGGGTGCAGCAGGTCACTGTGGGCCCTGCGCTTTTGGGGCCGCAGCATCCTGCCCTAAACACCCCCAGTGCCTCTGAGGTCACAGCATCCAGCCCAAATGCAGCTGGTGCTGCCCGCAGTGCCACGGGTGCTGCCACTGGCACAGAAGAGGGACAGGAGGGCTGGTTCTCCCTCTGGGGCCACGCTCCCAAAGGGAAGGTCTTGGCACAGCAGAGATTTCTCTCTCAAGGCTTTTCTTTTTCTACAAGCTCTTTGTGAGGGGGGAGTTCGGAGCAGAGGAGAGTTCAGACAGATCTGATTCCCCTATCTCAGACAAACACACTCGCCTTTCCCTGACTGCAGATCAACAGGACATGTTCCAGGGAAAGATCATCTCGAAAGAAATGGATTTTCCCCCTACTGCTTTGCCATTTTTGCTTGTATTTCTGAAAGCCGGAGTGACGGGTTGTGAACTTTAAGGAGCGATTTCTATTCCTCGCTCTCTCGTCTGACATGTGGGCAGTGGGACTGCGAGCCTGAGGAGGAGACAGGGCTGAACCTCTGGGGAGGATGCTGAGGGTGAGGCAGCAGCTTCCAGCCTCCCACAGCAGCTTCTCCTCTGGGTCTGCCCCAGGAAACTCCCTGCAGGCCGGGAGGAGGTGCCGGGAAGGGGCAGGGGATGCTCCGTGCAAGGCAGTGAGGGCTCGGTGGTAATTGCAGCGAGCAATAAACACCAAGAATATCAATAGAATGATGGCATTTAATTAGTATCCAATGGCTCCTATGGATTTCTACGTTAGATCCACATTAACGTGAGATTTTCTGATCCCGGGTAGCATTAAGGAACAAATGGTTAGGGATTAGTTCAGGTGCAGCGATCCTGGCTGTCTCCAGGGAGAGGGACATCCCTGCAGGTGTGTAGGGATGGCATCTGTCCTGTCCTTCCCCTTCCCTGGGCTTTCTGGCGCTTTTCCCAAGCACAGAGCTTTTCCAACAGGTCCTGCCCAGCTGGGCTGGCCGCGTCCACAAACAAAAACCCCGAGAAATGGAAATGAAGTTTCTGAGCTCCACCCAAACCCGGCGCCCTCCACATTAAGTGAAGCCCCCCCACCAGCCCCGCAGCCTTTTGAGTTTTGTATGAAACACTCATTATACCTTTGGTGTGACAAATGATTGAAAAGTGTAATTTGAAAGCTAAGCTCCCCATCACACTCTTCCCTATTGTTTATTTGCCAGCTCCAAACGGGTTGGCTGCCAAGGAAAGTAATCAGAAGGTAATAGCCTGATATCGGATGAATCCCCAGAGCTGCCAGCAAGCTGGAAAACTACAATCTCGGTGCCGCCTGCAGTATTGATGCGCTGAAAATAATTGTGTAGAACAGCAGAGCTGGGATCAAACTTGGGCTGACACTCGGCATTGTACGGCTCGCGTTCGGCGCAGCCTGATGTGGTTATTTGTGACTGGCTCGGGGCAAGGCAGCCAAAAGCATCTCAGGGAGAGCTGCTGCGCTCTGTTTGCCCATGTAGATGAGAAAACACCTTCCCAAAGCAAAGTGCATCTCTTTATCTCCGTCCCTCCCTCCCTGCCTTGCCTCTTGCTTCCCCTCTTGCTGCAAAACTGGGAAAGCGTTGATTTTATTGAGTGTGGCAAGTGGCAGTTCATTAAAAAGTGGGAGCAGATGGGGAAGGGATTGTAGAAGAAGATTAATGATGTGCACCGACAAGTAAATCGGCCCAGGTTCTGGAGTAAACACAATCACGCCGGCTTCCTGGGAGCGGGTAATCCTCCTCTGTCAGCTCCGGCCTCGTTAGCCGGCTGGCGGGGCCGGGAGCTAACGAGCAGGGATGCCTCGGCAGCGCCCGCGGCAGGCCCGGCGTGCCCGGGAACCGGTTCTGGTGCTGGTGCCAGCGGGGACTGGAGCGGGCGTGGTTGGGGCGTTGGCACCGGCTGCTCGAGGCCATCGTGGTGCTGCCGTGCCCAGGAGCGGCCGTGTGAGCGCGGCAGCCTCTCCTGGGGCCGCTGGCACGGTGGGCTCCGTGTCCTTGCTGGTGCAGAGTTTCTCTGTGCCTCCCTCCCTGCCCGCTGCTCCTGGCTGAGCTGTGCCCGTTCTCTCTGGGTGGGATCCCTCGTGGGTGATGGGTGCCCGGGTGAGAGGGAGCCTGTGCCCTGCAGCGCTGCCCAGATCCCTGGGATGTGCGGCATTCCCACCCGGGGTGTGCAGCATTCCCACCTGGGATGTGCAGCATTCCCACCCGGGATGTGTGGCATTCCCACTCGGATTGCTCGGTGACGCCGCTCACCTGCGGGAGCAGAGCCCAGCAAAGGGGAGCAGGGCTGCTCCCATTAAATCCCTGCCCACAGCCTCTGCCCTCCCAAAGCCCCCCTGTCCCTCCCTGCCCCACCTGTCCTGTCCCATCCTGTCCCATCCTGTCCCATCCTGTCCCATCCTGTCCCGTCCCCACGCTCCGTTCATCCCCTGCCAGCGCTGAGCTCTCGGCGCGGATTTAAACCCAGGCTGCATCGCCGTGCAGCAGGACTCTGGCTCCTGCCGGCCTCCCCTCCCGAGGACAACCCTTCCATTATGGACGGGGCTGTAATTTCGCTGCAATTTCCAGGAAAGCGCCTGGCTCCTTGTTTAACCCCAGCGGGAGTGGGAGCGGGACAAGGACACGTTCAGCGCTGCTGACGGGGGCCCGAGGGGCTGCTGGCCCTCGCTGCTGTCCCAGGGATGTCACCCCAGGCAGGACAGGGCTCTGTGGATCCTCCCAGGCTGGCGCTGCTGCTGTCACCACCGCGGCCACCCGGCACAGGGGGACGCTACCAGGGAGGGCCACTGCCCGGCTGAGCCACCACCAGGGGCATAAATAATTTAATAAAGGAACTTTGGAAATTATATTGCCCTAAATAATATAATAAACCCTAATTTACTCACATTTATCTCCCGGAGTTTTTTGTGAAAGCAGTAATCTTGCATCTTCTACAGTGATGGATTAGCAGGAAGGAAACTCCGCTGGGGAATAAAAACCCACATCGTGTAGTTTTTGACATGTTATTATTCAGTTTTATCTCGGGTTGCTCATTCCTGGGCCATTACTCATGTTCACAGGGATTTTTCTCCCCCCTTATTTATTTATTTTTATTGTGACCAGAAGCAGAGATGTCAACAAATCATCCCACATTCCCCTGCTCCGTTTGGAGGGGACAGTGTGGCACGCCTGGGGGGTCCTGGTGGCACCCCACGCCACGGGGCACTGCAGACTCCGGGGAGGATGGCACTGTGCGTGTCCTGCCCACCCTGCCCGCAGCACTCCGGCCGTGGCAGCCAGGGAGGGGCACAACTTCATTAGTCCATGAGTTTCTAAGGGATCCGATGGATGGAGCGGATCCGAGCTGTGAGCCCTGCCCGTGCTGAGGGTGCTTGATGAAATAACCGGGTGGGGAGCCGGGCTCGGGCAGGGCAGGGTGTCAGGGGACAGTGCTCCAGCAGCCAGGGACCCTGGGCCGTGTCCCAGGAGGGATGGCACGGGTGGCACTGCTGCCCTTCTCCGTGCCAGGGGGCTGCAGTCAGCGCTGAGGACACGGGAGCCCTCGGGAGCTGTAATTATTCCTAAAAGTCAGCCTTTATTGCTCATTAGCAGTTGCGAGTGGCAATACAGGATGCGGCGCCCCAGCGTTGTGCCCTCGCAGGGAAGGATTTTTGGCTGCCTTGCTGAAGTCACAAGGAGGTTATTAAATAACTGCAATTACCCGAGGAGTGCTGGGATGGTGCCTCTCATTTATTAGCACTGCTTTGTTTACTCCCAGGCTTGAAAGAAATGGCAGAATTTGGAGCAGCAGCCAGTGCCCAGCAGAACCGTGATGGCATCAGAGCAGCCCATCCCAGCGGGATCTCCCAGAGAAAAAACATCGTGAAAATATTCTTTACTTTGAGGTGGGCAGGCCCTGGCACAGGGCCCAGGGCAGCTGTGGCACCCCTGGATCCCTGGCAGTGCCCAAGGCCAGGCTGGACACTGGGGCTGGAGCACTGGGGCAGTGCAAGGTCCCTGCCATGGCAGGGTGGCACTGGATGAGCTTTAAGGCTCCCTCCGACCCAAACCTTCCTGGGATTCATTGATTCTACAAAGCCAGTCCCCACTGTGGGGTCAGCAGCCCGGGACTGCCCCAGCTCCACTCCCAGCCAGCTCCAGCCCCAGCTGGGGATGGCAGGCGGCGCTTCCTCCTCTGTGTACAAATACAGAGAGCTCTGTTTGTGTGTGTGTGCTGGGAACGTGCCTGCTGCAGCACACACACATAAATACAAATATAAATATATATATATGCGCAGGGGCTGGGCTGGGAAGCACGCAGCTCACAGTGGGAAGGGGTTGGCAGAGCAAAACACCCTGGAAGACATCCAAAAGAGGGGAAAGACGGTACATATGAGCCCCTGGAGGATGGGAGAGGCAGGGCTGCGTTCCTTTCTTCACCACTGCTGCAGGCACCACCCGGGGGCTCTGCCAGCCCCTCCTGCTCCCCCCACACCCCCTAAATATCATCCCAGTGTAAGAATAATCTGGAAGGAGCAGAGCCCCCTCCCCTGCAGGGCTGAGCTGGAGGGGTGCGGAGGGGGCTCTGTGATGCTGCCATGGCCCGGGTCCTGCTGCTTGCAGGGTTTCTGGCACAGCTGTCCCACAGCAGTGACCCCACAGACGTGGCCAGCAGCTCCTGTTTGCCCAGCGCTCTCCAGGTTCGCTCAGCTCCGGCCCAAAGGAGCGGCTGTTGGTCCTTGCACTGATGAAGAGCGAGCATGGACACGGCGTGCTGAGGGCACTGGGCAGGACCGTGTGGTTTCCAGGGAGTGCCCACCCAGCCACCAGCACCCCCGGGCTCCCCGCTGGCACTGGCATCTGTTTTCTCCTGTGTCAGTGCCCCCCGAGCTGCCCGCTCTCCCGGGGCACCAGGAAAGCACATTTCATGCCAACAGGGAGGTGATTGAGCCGAGCAAGGAGATGATCCTGGCAGTGTCAGTGTTACCATCAGAGCTCAGCTCACTCCTCACTCCCCACTGCTCCCACTGATCCTGCTGATCCCACGCCCCGTGCCGGCTCCATCCCTATCCCTGCTCCAGTCCCTGCTCCATCCTCCATCCCTATCCCTGCTCCATCCCCTGCTCCATCCCTATCCCTGCTCTGGTCCCTGCTCCATCCCTATCCCTGCTCCATCCCCTGCTCCATCCCTATCCCTGCTCTGGTCCCTGCTCCATCCCTGTCCCAGCTCCGGTCCCTGCTCCCGGCTCTCGGTGAGCACCAGGGGGGTCAGCAGCTCCAGCGCTGATTGCGGAGCCGGCAGGAGCTGCTCAGATTTCTAATTAAGATTAAAGAATGCACACGGCTTATAAACGCTTCCTAGGAATGTATAATTTGATTTTCTTGTCTCCTCGCGTCTCCTGCTCCCGCAGCAGCTCGGATGGCTCCTGGCCACAGGCTCCAGCTGCCCCTCGCCCATCTCAGGGATGCAGAGCCAGGGCCCTGGTGCCTCTCCCGCAGCATCCTGGGCAGGGATGGCACAGAAAACATCCTGGTGAAGGTTCTGCATGTCGGGGGGGACAGGCAAGGCCCCCTGGGCGGGTTCTGTGCTGTTCTGCACAAGGAGAAGGCACGATGAGCCCACGGTGCACTGAAAGGGAGCTTGGATGGGATTCCTGCACGCTGGAAAACACACCCCAACACTGGAGGATTCCATGTCCCCTGCCCCAGCCCTGGCCCCATTCCCAGCCCATCCACCGGCCCAAGGCCAGCCCGGAGCAGGCACAGACCTCTCCAGCGCAGGTACCTGCGCCGGGGGACAGCTGTGCATCAATATTTATTCAAAACTCCCGGGAAACCTGGATGAAGTGTAATTATCTCAGCTCAATCAACGAGGATTAGCATAACATGCAGTCACCCATCAGCCGGGGGTTTGATTTCTGGGATCAAAGCCGGCTGGAGCCGCTGCTGAGGTGGGGACAGGGGAGGCAGGAGGGAGCTGTGGCCGCTGCCCCTGCCCGGGTTTCCAGCTCACTTTCCCCCCCAAACCCCATCCTGTGAGCGCCCACCGCACTCCTCGCATCTCCCCCTCTGCTCCACTCCCCGTAATTAACAACTAAATATAGATCTTAATTAAGGCGCTGATGAATTTAATTTGGAGTGGCATTACTGCCTTAACTTCCAGAGCTCAACGCCTTGTTTGGATAATGTATAATATAAGCTAAATGAGTGCTTACTTGTTACCACCATAAATAATTCCTCACAAATCCCTTCAGATATGTCTCAGTCACTAATCCATCTCCTCCTACGGAATATTCACGGGCACCAAGCCTCTTCCTGCAGATTTCAACATAAACCTTCAAGCCTCATGCCAAATCCCTCGCTCTGTGCCTGGTGGGGAGGGAAAGGGGAGAGGTGGCAGAGTGGGGTGGAAGGAGTTTGGTGTGAAATCAGCTCAGCCCTGAAGTCCCCTGTGAGGAGCCTGGGCTGAGGGTGCCTGGCAGCTCCCAGGGCGCTCCTGGGGCACCACATCCCGGTGGGTGAGGAGCCCAGGTGGGAGCAGGTCCTGCAGCCCCTGGCACTGGCACCTGGTCCTGGTGGGGTTACAGGTGGATGTGCAGGTGAGGGAGCTGGGGAGGGGCACAGGGGGCACCACACCTGGATTAGAGCTGCTGGGAGGGAAGCTATCAAGTGCAGCAGGAGGCCAGATAGTCAGGAATCAGCTCCTGCCTTTGATTAAATAACTTCCACAATCATTTTCCTCTGCAGAGCAAGTCCAGAGCTGTGTTGGGAAGAGAAATAAACCCCTGCGTTTGCTCTGCACTCAGCCCCGAGCCACAGCTGTGTCTTGCTGCTCAAAGGATTTCTGGGAAAGCCTCTCCACTTTCATTCCTTAAACATGGAGCAAAACAATCAATGGGGGTTTGATATCACCTAAGCCCTGCCAACCTCTTCAACCTGTTCATGGGAAGCGAGGGTGAGCGGATGGAGCTGTTACAGCCGCAGGGGCAGCACCACAGGGAAAGCCACAGCTGGAATTCCCAGTGCTCCCGGAATTCCCAGTGCCCCTGGAATTCCCAGTGTTCCCGGAATTCCCAGTGCTCCCGGAATTCCCAGTGCTCCTGGAATTCCCAGTGCTCCCGGAATTCCCAGTGCCCCTGGAATTCCCAGTGCTCCCAGAATTCCCAGTGCCCCTGGAATTCCCAGTGCTCCCGGAATTCCCAGTGCTCCTGGAACTCCCAGTGCTCCTGGAATTCCCAGTGCCCCTGGAATTCCCAGAGATCCTGCCTAATAAAATCCTGCTGGTGACAGACACTGCTGCATCTCCCCTCAAATCCACGGGTCTGATTCCCAGTGGAGCCCGGCCAGCTGGGCAGTTGGGGTGAGGCGGGCAGAGGGAAGGGTTTCTCCTTGAATCCCCGGGGGCCTGGGGAAACTCTCATGTGAGTCCAAAGACAAGCTGGTCCCACAAGCGAAGAAAGAGGCGCTCTCCCTTCAGGATTAGTTCCAAGGTTTTTTAATATCACCTCGAAGGAGTCCTGAGCGAGAGAGGCTGAGTCCCCCCCCAGACCGGCCAGATATAGGTGGTGGGGAAAACCTGACCAGCCAAAGGGGGAAGGACATGGAGTGGCTCTCTGGGGGACAGGCCTCAGAGTGACCACTGAGGAGGGGATGAGGGAGGAGTCCCAGACAAGGTCCAGTTACCTGGTGACCCTGGGAGAAGGGTCTGGACAAAGGGGAATGGTCAGCAGGTGATGGACACATCACCTGGGAGGAGACAGGGGGATGGGTTGGGGTTTGATGGACATACAGGTACTGATGGGAAAGCTGGGATGAACCAAACAGATACAAAGAGGGGATACACAGTGCAAACACAACTCTACAGGACACGTTGTGTGGGTGAGGGTGACCGCAGGGAGAGACCAGTCCCTGCATGGCCGGACAGGGCTGGGTGACACCACGGATGTCCTTGCTGCCTTCCCAATGGGTCACAGGCAGCCAGGGGGAGGGACAGGAGCCAGAGCTGGGCCACCACCTTGTTAGTGACAGCAGTGCCACCACCCTGCTAAGGACAGCAGCTGCCCTGGGTGCTCAGCCATGCCCTGTGCCCTGTGTGCCATGCCCTGTGTGCCATGCTGTGTGTGCCATTTCTGTGTGCTGTTTCTGTGTGCCATTTCTGTGTGCCCTGCCCTGTGTGCCCTGCCCTGCTCCCTGTGCCCTTTGTCCCGGCTGTCAGCACTTCCCTGCAAAGGCTGTGGCCCAGGGCAGTGAGATAAAAGCTGGTTAAGGCCATGCTTGAGGCACAGGGCCATCATTTGCTGGTGGGAGAGGACTGTGGGATGCTGTGCCAGCCCTGGGCAGGACTGTGGCCAGGCTGGGCACCGCGCTCTGCCCCGGCCCCGCTCCACCTGTCTGCTCCACTTCCCTGCTCCCGACTGTCCCGGCACAAATCACTTGCTCAGATAACAGATGACGTGTTTATCCCAAGGGATACAAGCCTGAATATTAGGATGTCAAAACCAGCTGCATTTGCAATACGTTACTGTCAAATGGAGAATAAAAAGGGAGTTGCAGTTATTTAATTTGGTGCCAGCGCAGCAGGGCGGGGCAGGGGGAGCGGTGGCTCCTTGCCCAGCTGGGATCCAGACCCTGGGGCTGGCAGGAGCTGCCGGGGCTCTGGGGTGGGGGGCTCGCTGCAGGAGGATGCTGCACTGCTGCACTGCTGCACTGCTGCCTCTCCTCCCCTCACACCCAGCCTGGGAACGGGAGAAGCCGGGCAGGTCACGGGGGGCACACGGCAGCTCATTCATCCGTGCCAGCAAAATTTGTACTTGAAAAAATTTGTTGGGAAAAGAAAGGCTTTTTTGAAGACAAACATCCCAGCTCCTTGGGGAAGGCTCCGAGTTTGCAGAATACCAATTAAAAATATAAAAGCGCTGTTAAAAAAACTAAATGTGTAAAGGCGAGTTCTGGGATGGGGAGAGGGGGCTGGGGGGGGTTGGCACGCGGTGTCCTTTGGCAATAACAGGCCCAGGGGAGGACTGAAGAGCATCCCTGCTGCACTTCAAAGGCAGTGAGCTCTTTCTCCAGGGGTGCCAGGCCTCTCAGGTGCCAGGGGGAGCTGCCACCTCCTCAGGGCAGCAGGAGCTCGATGGCACCGTGTCCCTTTTGCCCCCCTGAGCCCACCCACCTGCCCCAGGTGACCTTCCCAGAGGTGGCGGTGGGGCAGGGGACACTCGTCCTCTGTCACCTCAGGGTGGGTGAGTGACAGCCCGCCCGTGGCAGGGACCAGAGCCTCCCTGCTGATGCTGAGATAATGCACTGGGTAATACTTTTTGACATATTTCATTGAAATATAACAAAATATTTGCATAGCTTTATTAGATAAAGGGGAGCTGACTGGAGGCAGAGCTCGTTTGGAAATACGATGTGAAAATTCATTTAAAATGAAAGAATCTGGAAGCTTAAGTTTATGGTAATAGATTGATCGCCCAGAGTAGCTAATGACTCCCAACAAACAGATCTCAGCAGCTGCACCCTGCTCCCCTGCTTGCTGCTGCCCTGGAGTCACAAACCCCCATTTCTGGGGTGAAACTGGCCGTGGGTGCCAGCTCTGACCCAGACTGGGAGCACTGGGAGGGCTGGAGGGGCGAAGGGGCTGCGTGACTGCGGGACCAACGCCGGGGTTTAATTTCCACCTCCTGATGCTAAAGCAGATTGAAATGAAGGCAGCGAAAAGCTGCAGATGAGAGGTGGGGAAACTAATAATGTCACAGTAATAACGGTAATGAGTGGCTGTGCGTGTGCTAATTAGTTTGGAGCCCTGTCTCCAGCTCGGGCACACCTGTGCGTGCCGGGTTGGGGAGGAGCGGCCAGGTGGGAGCCAGACCTGTGCCCACCTGAGCTGGGCTTTGTCCTCAGAGCCGGGACAGCCAGGCTGACCCAGAGCTTCCAAAGTGGGGTGATCTTGTCCTTAGAACTGGGGACAGCCAGGCTAATCCAGAGCTTCCAAAGTGGGGTGATCTTGTCCTCAGAACCGGGACAGCCGGGCTACCAGATCTTCCAAAGTGGGATGGCCCCTCCCAGCCCAGGGCTGCAGGACCCAGTGCTGGAGGAGAAGCTGCTGGTCAGAGGCACTGTGACAGCTCCTGGTTGGCACCAGATGGTTCCTCCTGGGCAGCCCGGTGGGACAGGGTGGTCCTCAGGGCACTGCAGCATCACAGACCCTCCCCAGATGTGCACTGGGCACATCTGGGACGGGCTGGAAGAACTCTTTGCTCCCTGCTGACAGCAGTGTCCCTAAATTGCATCAAGCCCAGGAGCAGCCTCAGCTCAAAGCTTTCCTCAGAAACCACCCGTGGGTTTCTGCTGGCGCCTGTTCCCTCAGCCCTGGCATCTCCCTCGAGGGGACGGTGCTCAGGAGGCTGAAGAGAGAAACCGGCTGCTCACAAGGGGGGAGTTGGAGATTTTCCCTCACAAAGCTGCACATGGGAATAGCAGGAAGGGTTTTCACTCCCCTGGTCCCTCTCTCCTGTGAGGATGCAGCTCCCATTAGTATTCGGGGCTGGTCGGAGCAGCCACTTAGGCCTGGAGACAGCTCTGCACAGGCACGGTGGAAATGTCTTTATAAATGACCGCCGGCTTTGAGTGACGTGCCCTTCTTAAGCTAAATAAAATGAAAGATAAACCCTCTAAAAAATACATGAGCTAAACATCCCTTCCACGCTTCATTATGCAAATGGCTCTGCCCATCGCCGCAGCAATTAGCTGCTCCCTGGAGCTGGGGCCAGGAAACCAAACCGGGCCTTTCTCCTCCTCTTCCTGACTGGGAAGGGAAGGGAAAACATCAAACATGGGCTGCTTGCGGGTCCGTGGTGCTGGAGCGGAGTTTTGGGTGTTCTGGTGGCAGAGTGGCGGTGGCGTGCCCTGGCCAGGCTCTGGGCAGCCAATATCTGGGGGAAGCAGGGAGAACACAGAACCCTTTTCCTCTGTGCCAGGGACTCCCCCGTGGGGTGGGGCTCTGCTGTGGGTGCTCCGAGGGCTGGCAGGGCTTGTCCCGCTCAGCTCGGATGTCGGGAGGGGTTCCTGCATGGAAAGGGGGGCAGGAGTTGGAAGGGAATGCCCAGGGAGGTGGGGGATGTGCCTGGATGTGGCACTCAGAGCTCTGGGCTGGTGAGAGATGGGGATGGGGCTCAGGCTGGGTTTGATGATCCTGGAGGTCTTTTCCAGCCTCAGTGACCCTGGGATGAGCACGGTGCTGGTGGGAGGGGAGGAGCTGCCTCCCCCTTCCAGCCGTGCCTCACCTGTGCTTCCATCCCCGCTTGCCTGTGTCCTTGTCAGCACCCTGTCCCCTCCTGAGATATTCACAAGTTATCCATCGTGCTCCATCATTATCCATCGTGCTCCATCGTTATCCATCGTGCTCCATCGTTATCCATCCTGCTCCATCATTATCCATCGTGCTCCATCACTGAGATCCCTCCCTGCTGGTGCCCGTGCTCTGCCAGGGCCCCTTATCAGGTTTGCAATTTGGGATCGGTGTTAAGTGCTCAGAAATCAATTTTGAGCTTATTTTGTGCTACAAAATTTGCCATGCCTGGATCTCTGATACTAATTGAACAAGAGCAATTGATGTTTTAGTAGTAATTAAAGATGGTAATTATTACCAAATCTCCCCGTGGCCCTGCATGTTTGCTTTGGACTTGTCAAAACTGGAGGCAGGTGGAATCAATCTTAATAAAGTTGGGACTTCAAAGCTGCTTCCTGGTAATGGCTTTCCACAAGGTTGGTGAGGAGTGGAAGGCAGAGATGGAGAGAGAGCCTTGAGCCTTGCAGAGGGCAGGGACACTAATGGGTGCTTTCCAATTAACTGAATGTAAAAAATCTTTATCCAAAATGAAAACTCCTCATGGGTTTTTCATCCCGGGGTGGCTGGAAGGCAGCGTGCCAGCCCCGGGGGTGTGATGGCTGTCCCAGCCCTTGCTGCTGGAGCAGGAGGGCTCCTGTGCTTGGCTGTGCCTTCCAGAGTCACTCAGCACCACGCTGGGATGAATTCCTGCTCTATTCATCAGCTCCTGCTTCTCGGCACCTTCCCCTGCCCCAGGGCCGAGCACGGGGGATGGGACACCGGGGATGGGACACGGGGGATGCTTCAGCCCTCGGGACCCCGGGGATGCTTCGGGACGCTCCCGCGGGGATGCAGCACGGGCAGCAGGGAGGCAAGGCAGGAGCAGCCTCTGTGCAGGAAGGCTGGCAGTGCCCAGCTGCATTTTGGGGTGGGTGTGGAGGTGCTGCAGCCCGCAGGGGAGATGCAGAGACGCCGTCCCCGCTGGCTCCTGCACTCACTCCTGCCTCTCTGGGGGCAGAGGCGGCTCCCGGCTGGAAGGGCTCCCGGCTGGAAGGGCTCCTGCAGGCGCAGGGGGATCGGGCCAGCGGGAGCATCCTGCCGCCGTGTCCCCATGGAAACAGCCGCGGGATGCTGCAGGGACAGCTCCTCGCAGCCCTCTCCGCTCTCAGCCCCCTCCCGGCACAAGAGCCCTTGAGCGGGGCCGGGGGGGCGAGCCCCAGCTCCATTTTCCCTCGGGAGAGCGAGACCCTCTCTTCAGGGGAAAATGGAAATGTAATCAGATCGGCTTGTGTGGAGCAAATAGAAAATCAGTTTTAATAAAGGCAGGAGAAATGCAAAGCAGCCGCTTGTGACGGAAATGGTGCTAAATAGACACCTCTTCAAGGAAAACTGCTCCGGGGATGTTTCTCGGCAGAGGCACAGCCCTGGCTCCCTCCCGGTGCCAGGGGAGCAGCTTCCCCACTGGCAGCGGCCTTTGGGCAGCAGCATCCTCCGCCGAGGGGCACAGGGCACCCAGCCCTGCACCCTCCCGCAGGGGAGCGGCTCCCGCCGGCACCGCGGGGCTCAATTATTGCTCAGAGCAGCCACTTTGCCTTTATTGCTTTCATTTATTACCCAGGGGCCGGTGCCTGTTTTCTGAGGCAGCTATCTGGTTGCATCGTGGCCGATAAGCAATGCTGGTCTGTCTTTATAAGACAGCCAAAATTTATCACTTTCCACTTATTTATTTATTTGGTGGGGCTCTGGTGGTGGCCTGTATTTTTCTTCCAGTGACGTTTTGCAAAAGACTTTATTTTCCCCTTCAGCCCCAGGGGAAAAAGGCAAACCAGCCCAAAAGAGGAGCCAGCTCTGGGGTGAACCCCTCTGGAAGTGAGTGAGGAGATGAGGCTGTGCCGGGCCTGGGGCAGCCACCGCAGGCACCCTCTGGGTTTGCCAAAGGAGCTCTCGGGTGTGCCCGGGGGGCTGAGGTGCAGGACCAGGGGCAGAGCTGGGGCTGGGATGGGTTTTCCCACTCTGATCCCCTTCCCCGGGGTGCTGGGCTGTGTGGAAGTGCTGAGGAGGAGCTCCCGAGGGCAGCAGCAGTGTGGGAGAGCCCTGGGAGCGTCTCTCCCTTCCTGCAGCAGGCAAAGCTCCGCTTTCAGTGGAATCCTGCAGTGAATGGAACAAAACAAGGAGGAATTTAAGGCATGGAGGCTTTGTGGGGGCCCTGAGGAACCGGCTTCCTGCAGGTTCCCCTGGATGGGGTTGCAGGAGCGATGTCCTGGGTGTCTGCTGGGCTGCACTGGAGCGTTCTGGGCTGTCTGGAGCCGGGGCTGCTGAGCACCTGCGGCTCCTGTGTCACCACACTGAGAGTGGCCTTGGTTCCCCAAGCTCCCCTCTGTGGCAGCCCCTCGAAAAGGCCATTGTGGGGCCCCACAGAGCAGTGCTGCTGTTCCAGAGCCACCTCTGGGATGCAGAGCTGCTGCTGGCACCCCTGGGCACCCACCAGTGCTCCTGGCCTGGTGGCAGCAGGGCACAGCCCCGGGGTGGAGGATCCCCAGGAGCCACCATCCCCAGCTGCTGCTGGATTCAACACCTCAGCCCTTCCCTCTGCCTCACTCTCTGCCTTCCCCACTGGGAAGCTGCTCCAGAGATAAATGGCAGTTTCCAAAGGGAAAGGGTTGGGTGTTTGGAGGGGCAGGAGGAGTGGGAAGGCACACAAAGCCGAGGCAGGATCAGTAATTGGCCAGCCGTAATTTCATAATTCATCTCTGTGAAACACAATGAAATTAAAAGAGTTTAGATTCCAAAGTGTAATGATCATCAATTAAATTCTGCCGGGGCTGAGCTCCCCTCTCATTTGAATTTTATTTTATTATTATGACTTCTCTGTGATTGCGAGAGGATGAAAACAAAAGCTGCTGCTGGAGGTGGTGGTGGTGGGGAATTAGAGCCGGCAATTACTGCTGGGTGACAGAGGAACCGAGGGACAGGCGCGGTCCTCGGCCGCACCAGGAACAGGCAGGGGCATCCATCATCCTGAGCCTAATCAGTTAATGCTGATAAACCGCCAGCAATAACTGACAATTGAGCTGGGGGCTCTGGGCTCGGAGTTCATTCATTTTGAAAGTGCCATAAGTAACCCATTAAACCCAGGCAAGCACAAAGGCAGAGCCCCGGCCCCCGCCTGCTGCCCTAATGAAGGCGGCTGTTGATTCTTTTAAGCGCGGATGATGATGTGTTTAGTGGCTATTGATGCCGGGGGTTGAGCCCGGGCTGGAAAAGCCGCTTGTGCCTTGGAAGAAAGGAGTTTGTGTTTATGCTGCCCCGGTGCCGGCTCCGCTAATCCCGGAGGGTCGGGCTGGGGCTGGGCTGTGTCGGGTGCCTGTAGCATCCCAAAGTGGTGTGATGATCGCAGGGCGCTGCTGTTCCCTGCGGAATTCCCTCCTGGGATGGATCCTGGTGTCTCCGTTCCGTGCCTGCAGGGAGGAGCCGGGCCGGGGGGCAAAGCTGTGCTGGGGTGGTCAAAGCACATCCAGCATCCAGCGCCCGCAGGGGATGCTGCCTGCAGCCCTGCCGGCCCCGGGTCTCTCCTGCCTCTCCCAGGCTGGCAGGAGTGTGGGGACGGCTCTGAGCACGGACACGGAGCCCAGAGCCGGTCCCGGGCACAGAGCGGGTGTCCGGTGCTTCACTGCCCAGCCCCGGCTCTGCCCAGGCTGTGGCCTGGCCTCCATCAGCGCCTGGAGCCAGGGACAGAGCGGTCCTGATTTACACCCCAGGGCTCTGCAGGAATAGCTTCTCCATAAATTACACAGCTTTCAGCTGTCTGTCCTGTGGAACAGGACCAGAGGGGTTCCCTGGTGTGCTTTTCCCTTAGTGGGGGGCTCTGCCCAAACACCCCGCAGCGGTTACACCATTCCAGGCTCTGAGCTGCCTTGTCCAGATGTCTCATCCCCCTCAGCCTGGTGCTGGGCTGCATTCTCTGGCTCCCGCTCCCAGGCACTGTTTTTTTCCACCTTTGTTGTTAGACTGAAGAGCCCTCTATTATCAATTTTTTTTTGTTCTCTGTGTAGGTATTTAAGACTTTGATCAAGTCACCTCATCACCTTCCCTTTGTTAATCTGCAGAGACTGAACTCCTTGAGACTTTTGCAATGAGGCAGGAATTGTGCCTCTGTGTCCCTCGGCTCCTTTGAAATTCCCAGCCGGAGAGTCGAAGGTTGGGCACCTGAAAACGAGAGGGTACCTGGAGAACTTGCCCCATCAGGGCCCTGCGCTTCTCGCCTGCTTTTGCAGCGGGCTTTGACACTGTGCGAGGGACTGTGGGGAAGTTTCTGATCGCGTTTTTCCTTTTTTCTCCGTGATGGATAATAACTCCTTCTCAGAAGCAGATTTCCCAGGGAAGCGCTGTCTCTTCTCTGAGTCCTCCCCCTGAGTGTGCTCTCTGCCCTGAGCCGTGTCCCCACGCTGGGATCTGTGGGGTCTGTGTCCAGAGGAGCTGGGGAGCCGCTGCTTCTCCCCGTCCTCGCCAGCGTCCCACCCTCCCCACACCCCCACACATCCCCACATCCCCCCACATCCCCCCCACATCCCCCTGAACCCCCCCACACCCCCCCACATCCCCTCACATCCCCCCACATCTCCCTCCACATCCCCCCACACCCCCCCCACATCCCCCAACACCCCCCCACACCCCCCCACATCCCCTCACATCCCCCCACATCCCCCCACATCCCCCCACATCCCGCTCCTCTCCTGCCCTTCCCCTTGTCTGTTGGAGAGGTGGGAGAGCAGCACTGGGAGTTGTTTTCCTGGCAGCTCTGCCGTGCTTGGCTCTGGCTGCTCTCGTGGACCAGCCCAGGAGGACTGGCTTCCATCTGGGCCCGGCAGACCCCTCTGCACGGCGCTTTGGGGGCTGAATGGGCTGGCTCAGGGGAGTCTCCCAGGAGCCCACTAAAGCTGATCATCAAAGCTGTTTGGCCTTTGCAGGAAGCAGGACTGTGGAGAGACTAAACGATTCCAAGAGGATGTTTCCCCTCAAGGAGGTCTGTTTTCCAGCCTGCCTCTGCATCCCACACCCCTCGCTGCGCCGTGGGTCTGGCTGGGGCTCCAAAGGAGCAAAGTGCAGCGGGTTTGATGGGTTCCAGGCTGGCATTGCCTGGGCTGTGGCTCCACGGCAGGGTGGGGCTGTGCCAGCCCCTGGCATCGCTCTGCCCCTCGTGCCCCAGACCCCCTGGCTGTGGGGATGCCTCTCCTTGGGGGCTGGTTGGTGCTGGGCTCAGCCCCCCTCGCACCCACGGGGCCTTCCTCCCTCATCCTCCTCTCCCCGGCCGCCCTGCTGTAATGAGTTGTCAGGATGGGGAGGATGGACGGGGCGCACGGGGTCCTGATGAGATGATACAGCAACAATTCCATTTCATCTCGAATTTGACATTAAACTTTAATAGTCTCAAGGACAAGAAGCCAAGAGATATCAGATGTAATGAGATAAAGCAAAGTTTCTCTGACAGCAAATTTGATCACAAATGGGCTCTGAGATTGCTTCTTTGATATAAATGAAACATAATTCATCTTTCAGTGCCTTGAATGGGCTTTGAGGCCATGTGTAATAACAGTGTCGCCATTGCTGCCTCTGACAAGTGCCAGCGTGGCACGGGCAGGAAGGGCCCCGAGACGCTGCCCGTGCTCCTCCCTGGCCCTGCTGGGGCGTGGAGGTGGCAGGAGCTGGTGAAGGGAGCCACAGATGGGGACAGGCAGCAGGGCTCTGCCCCCAGCACGGCGGGCAGAGGTGCCTCCAGCAGGTTTCTGGAGAACTGGGAGCTGCTGGTGTGTCCGGGCTGGGCTCCTGCACCCCAGAGCTCCTGCGGTGCTGCTCTGGAGGGCCTGGGCAGCACTGGGGCAGCTGCAGCTCTGGCACAGCACCCCAGAGCTCCTGCGGTGCTGCTCTGGAGGGTTTGGGCAGCCCTGGGGCAGCTGCAGCTCTGGCACAGCCCTGCCTGCCCAGGCTGCCAGCGGTGCTTTCCAGGAGCGGAGGCATGCAGGGCACAGGGGGTTCTCTTTCCTGGAGCCCACCGAGGCACGGTGTCTGCCCAAGGCTCTGCTCCTCACCTGGCTGTCCCAGCAATGCAAACCCCCTGTCTGGGGGGCTGCCCACCTCCACAGCCTGGCCGTGCCCCTGCCTGCTCAGAGCTTCCCCCTCTGTCCCAGGGACATGGGCATTCGGGCACGGACAAACGGGCACAGACAAACGGGCAGGGACAAACAGGCAGGGACACACAGATGTGCCCCGTTTCTCTCCAGCAGCAGCAGCAATGAGTGCTGAGTTCTGTGCTCTCGGGGGTTGTGTGACTCTGCTCCTGTCTGTAAGAACCCAGCAGGGGAACTCCTGTGCTGCATGCAGACCTTTCCAGCCGCCCTTTCAGCTGGGCTCACCTGGCCAAGCACAAGGCAGGGCACAGCGTGGCCTTCCCTGGTGCCCCCTGGCACCACATTCATGGTGGTCCTCGGCCCTAGGGGTGCAGGGGAGGATGAGGAGTGCGGGACAGGATGAGGAGGACTTTCTGCTGCATTTGCAGGCAAGTGAAATATCTGTGGAGAAATGAACAGGCCCTTTTTGCATGATAAAGAAGCCTGAAAATCGAGGATGGCAGCTGCTTCATTTCCTGTTGGGTTTTTTTCTAATTTTTATTATCATTAAATTGCTTCCAGTGACCTGTAATATTTTTGTGCAGTGGCAATTACAGCTCTTGGGGGATTAAACTGTGCTCACACACACACACACACATGCACACACACACTCAGAGCACACTGGCTGTATCTGAAGGGCAGAGCCACGGCTCCCTGGTGCGTCCCCATGGAGTAACCCCTCTTCTGCCTGCCAGCAGAGCCGTGGTGAGGAGAATTCCCTCCTCCCTGCTGCTCTGGTGGGCCAGCAGCACCGGGCAGTGTGATCCAGCGGGGCTGTGCAGCCGGAGCTCCCTCGGTGCCTGTCCCCCGGCCGCAGCGAGCTGGGGCTGAGCGCCGGCGGCTGACGGCCCTTCCGCCTCCAGCTCCTGCTGAATATGAAAAGTCGAATTGATTCCCTCTAATAAATGAAGCAGTTGGATGTCTCATTTGTAACTTGACATCCGCGCCGGCGCTTCAGCTGCTGCTCCTCACCCCTGCCTGGAGCTGCATTGGTGGGGATGGTTTTGTGCCGATCCATCCGCAGCGGCTCCGGCTCGGGGAGGAGCTGCCGGGCTGGCAGGGGGGCACGGGGCTCCGGGGGGCTGGGGATGCCCGTTTTCTGCCCAGGCAGCAGCGTCTTTTCACCCACTGCCCCTGGCACAGCCGCTCCCCAGCACGGCGGTCGGTGCCATGGGGTGCTCAGGGCCCGCCGAGGGTGTTTGGGGTTTGCAGCCTCCGTGGCTGCTGCAGACGCTGCATTGGGGCCACCTGCCAGGTGTGGCCGTGGTGCCCATCTGCAGGGGGGGGGATGGAGGCTCTGCCCCTCGAGGGGCGCAGGGTCGGTGCCGCCTTTGTGCTGCCAGGACCCGGTGATGGAAGCGGCTGTGCCCTCCCCTCCCTCACTGCTGCCCTTCCTCCACAGGCTGGAGACAATCAGGATAAATCAGAAACCCTCCCCTGGCCTCAGCAAGGTGCTGGGAACTCGGGATGGGAGTTTATCCATCCTAAATAATAATGCACTGGAGCTGCCAGCTCCCCGCTGGCTCCATTTGCATGATGCTAAGAATCAATGACCCGGGCGGCCCTTTGGTGGTGGAAGAGAGTCCCGAGGACTCGGAGCTCGCCCGTCCAGGGACTCCAGACCTGGCAGCCATCAGCAGGGAGGAGACCAGCCCGGGCTGGCCCTGCCCTGGGTTTCACACCAATCTAACAGAGGGAGCTGGATGCTGCCAGCGCAGAGCTGGGGCTGATTAAATCTTTGTTTAAGAGCTCCAGAGCTCCATTTCTTGCATCAGGAGGGAGTTAATTAAACAGGGAAGGTGGGAGATGGTGGCTGAGGGCATTTCCGTGGAGGCACAGCTCTGGAGCAGCACAGACAGTGTGCCAGATGGGATCCAGCCCTCGGCACCACCGTCTGCTTCTGCCACTGCCAGCACTTCTGGGGGCAGCTGCAAAACTCCAGTGTGCTGCCACCTCCTCTCTGGCCCTGCTTTTCCTTTCTTTCCCCTGTGGAATCTCTGGAAAATGGTGTTTTTCCCAGGAATTCCACTGGAGCTCCTCTTGAAGGCCAGTGGAGCTGCTGCCTCTCCGGGCCTTCCATTTGTTTTTGGGATTTTGGGCTGCCTGGAACTGGTTTCCACTTCCCTGTCAGGAGTGGGAGGCTCGGTGGCAGCCACCCCGCTGCTGCCACTGGGCTGTGCGAGGCCATAGATGAGATTCCTGTTTGCTTCATGGAAGATCCCTGGTGATATCAATTAGATATGTCAGAGGGGCCCAGGGGAATGCTTCTCCTGTTATTTATTTATTGGTGTCGGAAACATTGCCGGCTCCCAGAGCGAGACACATAATGTCTCTCGCCTTTCTTCACTCACACTCCCTCTCCTGCGTTTTATGGCTCCTAATAAAGCCCAGCAAAGGTTATTTCCAGAGGGGAGAGGCTGCTGCGGGGCCGGTACCCTGCCGTGCAGGGATGGAGCATCCTGGGCTCGTGCTCACCCTGCCTGAGCCCAGCACGGCTGAACCCTGTGCCTTTGCCCTCACTGCACACGCCCTAGAGCCTCACAATTCCCTCCCAGAGGAGCTGCCAGCCCCGTGTGTCCTGGACAGCCCTGGCACGGGGCAGAGCCGGAGCCACCAGCAGCCCTGGCAGCCCCGAGTGCTGCCAGCTCCTGGCACGGGTGCCAGCAAGAGGCACCAGGGCAAACTGGATGAGATACGTGAGAAAGTAGTGCAAATAATGAAAATCTGTCAGGCTGGAGGCAGAGAGAGGTGGGGGCATGGAAGGAGCCTTGGTGATTCCTGGATACATCCCCTGAGCAGCAGCTTTACTGTGGTGCTGCAGCCCTGGCTGGGTGCAGGGACAGGGAATTGTCACTTCACGATGTCAGATTCTGTGTGGCACCTTGGGCAGCCTGACGGGTCCCTTGTCTGCTGCAGGGAGCTGGGGGATTACTGAAGTGAGGACTGGCTTAAGAGGAAAAGGTTTAACCAGCCTGAAACTTCGTGTTTATCTCTGACATTCCCAGGGAGGCATGCTGGTCCCCAACACCCTTGTGCTGCCTGCACACCCAAATCCCAAGAAATCCCCCAAAAGGCGCAGTCCTCCTGCTTTAGAGGAAGCTGCTGGCTTGGCTCCGCAGTGGTGGAGTGTCTCTGAGTTTGTGGATGCTGCAGCCCGGCTGCTCTGCAGGGCCCGTTAATCTGGCCAGGATAAAATACCGCTGGCTCCTGTCATCATCCATCTCCTCTTCCCCCCGAGGTCAAGTGGGGCCCTCCCGTCCATCCCAATGAGCAGGGCAGCCCATAAAACTTGTTTTATGAGTGCTGCCTAACGAATCCCTCCCCTGAGGCATGTGCTGCTGGGAACAGCTCCTCTCCATCCCCCCGAGCACATTTCCCTGGGGCTCCAGGGAGTTTCTTAGGAGAATCACTGTGTGCTGAAACTGTCCCCAAACTCTTGCTGGGGTCCCTCATGCTCCTGTGTCACTCCCACTGTGTTGCCCATCAGGTTTGGGGGGTCCTGCCCCTGCCACCCCCCTGGTGCCAGGCTGTGAGTAAATCACTGCACCCAATCTGGGAGCTGCCCAGTATCAATGGCTCCGATTTGGGAGCTGCCCAGTATCAATGGCATCATTTACTCCAGCTCCATCCCTTGGGGTGAGTCCCTTTTGAATGTTAATGCCTCCAAGATGAAACCTGGCTGATTAAACTTCAGACTTGCAGATGGTTTGGTAAATAGATGTTGGGAAAGGCATTCGGGGCTGCTGCCTTGTCTCAGCACTTTGTGATGAGGTGTGAGATTCACTCTGCAAAATGGGAGTCTCCAGGGGCTCTTTTCCGGTGAGAAATCCTTTAAGTACATAAATTGATGGCAGTTTTTATTTCCCCAAACAAAAGGCGGTCCCAGGCTGTTGTGGGTGGCTGAGTGGGCACTCAGGAATGAGGAGCTGGAGTGGATGGGGGCCTGGGTGAGGTGTGGCCACTCACATCCCTCAGCCCTGGGGCGGTGGGACAATGGGTGACCAGGCTCAGGGGAAGGTGGGTGAGTGGGAAATGCCTCTGAGACTGGATCAATCCATCCGTGGCTGCACCGACAGTGCAGGGAATGCAGGAATTACAGGCAGGCAGGGGGGTTGGAGCCTTCTGCTCCTGGGGAAGCACTCGAGCATCATCAGCTGTGGGTGGGAAAGCGGAGGCGGGGAGCAGAGCTGCAGCTTGGCAGAGAGATCCTTCCCTCCTGCCGGCCCTGGCAGCAGCCTGCGTCTCAGTTGCAGCCGGGGATGGATTACTCCAGCTTGGCACACGGGTTTCTTTTATTTTCCCGATGAAAAAGCCAGCCTGGATTTAAAACACCTTTAAAAATGCAGATAGTGGGGCAACCCACCGTGACCCCTGCGCACGATACGGAGCAGGACTTTAATGAGAGCCTTGCATTCATTCTTATCTGCAGCGCTGGGAAATACTGCGAGGAAAGCAGACAAAGGAAGCGGCCAGGCTGGAGCCTGGATTTAGCACATATTAAACCATTTGTCTTTTGCTCCCCCGCTGAGCAAGAGCACAGGGGGCTGCTGCAGCCCCAAAATCTGGGGAGAAAGCCAGCAGAGGCAGGCAGGGTCCGAGGGGAGAGGGCTGCTGAGCTGCACAGCAGAGCACAGGGCTTTCCTTGAGCTGCTTCGCCCTCTGGCAGAATCTTCCCAGCCTGGTGGGATTTTTGCTTTGCTCTGCTCTGGAAGGTTCTTTGCTTGGCACCTCTGCCCCACTGGCTCACTGACATCTACATGTCCTGCCCGAGAGGAGGGTGTAGCCAGGTGGGGAGCAGTGTTTTCTCCCGGGTAACAAGCAGTAGCACAAGAGGAAAGGGCTTCAGGTTGTGCCAGGGGAGGTCTAGGTTGGATATTGGGATGTATTTCTTCGCTGAAATTGTGGTCCAGCCCTGGAGGAATTTAAAAGTGATGTGGATGGGGTACCTGGGGACGTGGTTTAGTGGTGGCCTTGGCAGTGCTGGGCTGGGCTTTTCCATCCTAAACAATTCTGTGATCTCTCTCCCCCATCCATTGCTCTGCTGAGCACTCCCTGGGATTGGATTCTGGGGCTTCATGTCCTGGCTTGCCCTTCTGCTGGGGAGCTGGGAACATCCATGGAGAGCCACGGTTCTGATTTACCTGCCTGAGATCCCCATTGCTTTCCTTGTTCTGGATATTGAAACATTCATCATCCCTTCATTACGGAGCAATCTCCAAATGATCCTGGCTCTGAGCAAACTCGCTGCACTCACTGGGCCGTCAGCAGGGACTGATATTTCCTGTGCCCACTGCAGCCCTGGGAGGAGCTGGTGCTGAATCCTCATCCGTGCGAGGCAGGCGGAGGGGTGTCCCACCTGCAGGAGCGCTGGGAACACCCGAATTTGTGCGGTGCCAGAGGCAGGAACAGCTCGAGCTGGCGCTGCTTCGGTGGGTGCGGAGAGCACCTGCACACCCAGGGATGTGGGAGTGTTCCTGCGGGCGGAGGCGCCTGGCAGAATTCCCGCGAGGAGGGGATGGAGCCAGCGGGGAGGCACCGTGCCAGGCACCGTGCCAGGCACCGCCAGCAGCACCGCGGCCCGACCGCCATCCTCACGGGCACAGCCTGGGCTTGGCTCGACAGCATTCCTGGGAAAGGACTGTAAATTATACATGAAGTTCGCGTGCGGTTCAAGGCTCGCGCTGGTTTACCAGCAGCTGCGGTGTGTTCCCGGCTGACAAACACGGCTGTTATATATTATGTATATCGCACCCCCGTGCCGGGTTGGCGGGGAGGTGTCTCCGGTCACACCGCTGGGCTGTTTGCTGTGCATGAGGATGAGGCTGCGGGAGCATCCCCCATGGAAACACTGCCGGGAAGCTCCGCTCGGAGCCGCCCCGCCGCGTAGTGAGAGAGTCTAATCGCTACATCTAATTACTGAGACGGGGAAATCGATACGGAAGATTTCCAAGTGTCTTAAAATATCCTGAATTCCCTCCCTTTCAGGCGGCTGCTGGCTGGCTGCGGCGGAGCTCTGCAGTGTGAGGGTGATGAGGCTCCAGACCGGGGGAGGAGAGCAGGTTTGGGATGGACGAGCAGGTTTGGGATGGACGAGCAGGTTTGGGATAGACGAGCAGCTTTGGGATGGACAAGCAGGTTTGGGATGAGCAGGTTTGGGATGGACGAGCAGGTTTGGGATGGACGAGCAGCTTTGGGATGAGCAGGTTTGGGATGGACGAGCAGGTTTGGGATGAGCAGGTTTGGGATGGACGAGCAGGTTTGGGATGAACAAGCAGGTTTGGGATGGACGAGCAGGTTTGGGATGGACGAGCAGCTTTGGGATGAGCAGGTTTGGGATGGACGAGCAGGTTTGGGATGAGCAGGTTTGGGATGGACAAGTAGGTTTGGGATGGACGAGCAGGTTTGGGATGGACGAGCAGGTTTGGGGTGGACGGAGGCTTGGCTGCCCCTGGGCCATGGGCAGCGCTGACAGGGATGGGGTGGAGCTGGCACAGTGCGCTGCAGAGCATCTGGACCTCTGCTTTTGGAGGCAAAGCTTTCAGTCTGGGGCCTCAGCTCCTTCGGTGGGAGTCTGGTGGCTAGAGGAGACGTAGGGAGTGGAGGGCACCCATCCAAGTGGGATGGGGACGGGGACAAGGAGGAGGAAGCTCTCTCGGGTTTGTTTTTGTCTCAGCCTTTTCAGAACACAGGAACAAACATTTCCTACATCCCACAGTGAATACTCGGGGCTCAGATTTAATCTCCCATTTATTCACATGCTGATGAGGCCCTAGGCATCCCTTTCCAGGAGTCCTTGTTTGAGCTCCCCTAGCCCCTGTCTCAGCCAGAACAGCTTGTAGAGGCTACAAGTGGCCTTGGCTGCCTTCCTGCCCGAGCACCAAGGGCCTGGGAGCAGGGGGGTCAGTGCCCCCCACATCCGATCCATCCTCCCACTGCAGGGTCCTCCGCCAGCTCCTCGCTGCTGCACTGTGGGGGAAGCGAGCAGCCCCTTAATGAGCTGAGCTCGGGCTCTTCCCTCGCTCGGCAGCTAATTGAGGTGTGCGAGCTGCTCTCCTGCGAGGCAATCACCGGGAGTTTGTCTAAATCCATCGCGGAGCAGCCGCGGATCAAAGGGCCGGGCGCTCCAGCCTGCCATGCCCGGGCTGCTGACAGTGCCTGCTGCCACTTCCCTGAGTGACTGCTTGACACAAGAAATCTGTGGGAGAAGGAGGCAGTTCTGATCTGCTGTCATCTTCCCCAAATGCTCCTGATGCATTTTCTTTCCTCATTACACATGAGGTGTCAAGTCCTCACCTGCGAGAGTGCAGCTCGACATCTCCCCTGCACATCTCCCCTGCACACCCGCCTCCCCCGGAGGGCTCCCACTGACAGGGTCCCTGCGGAGGTGGGAGCTGCCCCCCACCTTCCCAGTGCTGCTCCCCCAGCCTGGTGCCCTTCAGAGCCGCTCCTGTCCCGCGCTGTGCCCCCCTGCCCCACGGACCCGGCTGTCGGGGTCCTTCAGCCAGAAGCCGGGCTGTGGGCTGCTCACCCTCCCCTTTTTTGGGGCGAGCCTCTCTGGGGTGGGCAATGTCCCCTGGCTGCAGGTCCAGGAGCCCCCAGCCCTTGTGGGAGCCGCCGGGGCTCAGGAAGGGCAGCAGAGCCGGTTCACCTCCAGCCCTCCTTTGCGAAGGAGAAGGAGCAATTAGCAGTCTGATAGAAAGATTAATAGCAGATGCTCATAATTAACTCACTATGCATGTAAGCAGCTATTGTCTCCATTTTACCCTGCGTGGATTGATATTCAGGAGTGACTCATTACAGAGACAGAACCGATTTTGCCTGCGGAGCGCAGCCACCAGAATGGAAATTGCAATTAGAGTTGGCTGTGTCCCTGCCAAAAGCTCGAGGAGCAGGCGCTGGGGTGGGCCAGCCCCCCCTGCCTGCCCTGGGGGGCTGCCCTGGGCCCCAAGCACCATCCAGGGCTGGGTGCTGCCCTGCTCCCAGCTCATCCCAAAGGTTTATGGCTGCAGAGCTGGCCCAGCCCGCTGCTGGAGAGATGAAAAATGGCTGGAGAAGCTGGAGAGTGGCCAAAAACTGCTGAGAGTTGCAAAGGGAAGCAGAACAAAGCGAGGTCAAACGCTGTGGTGCTCTCCAAGCCAGAAAAGCCTTGTTTTTCACCCAGAAATGTCATCCAGACTGGCCCCTCCCGTGCTGCTGTGTCAGGTACCCTGTGGCAGCAGCAATGGGGACTTTGCAATGTGTGACCCTCCAGAAGGGATTTGTGTGTGTGTTGAAGGATGCAGGAGCAGCTTCCCTGTGCCTGGTGCTGCTTTTGGGGCAGGAACAGTGTGGGGTCCATGGTCTGTCCCTGCCTGACCCCTGTGAAGTGCCCCAGCCCCACCGGGGCACACGGACCCCATCAGGACCCGAAGCACATCTCTCGGGGCTCCAGAAGAGCCGAGTGCCAGCCAGGACACCCACGTCTGACTCGAGGCAGGCACTGGAAGTCTGTCCAGCCCTGTGAGAGCCCTGGCTGTGAGCCCCGGGCCCGTGGAGCCGTGGCTGTGGCTCACTGCTGGCTGCTGGTGGCTGCCGAGCTGTGGGACTCGCTGGTCCGGCTCCTCTGGACATCCCGGTGTGTCAATTCACTTCCCTGGAACAGCTTCTCTGAGGACAGCCCTCCCTGGGGAGAGGTGTGGAGCTGCTGCTGCAGTCTGTCTTCTGTGTGGTTTCTCCCCTCCCTGCCCACCATCACCCCGCAGAAGTGAGACTGAGGCAGGGAAGGTTTATTTGTGTCAGCCCATGGAGTTTTTTCACGCTACAGACACGAGCTGCCCCAGCAGGCAGCAGCTCCGTCCCTTGGTCCAGCAGGGATGGGGGTCCTGCACGTGGGGATTTGGACCTTGGGGGGCATGGTTACAGCACTGACACCAAAATAACCACACACGGACTTCTGGAGAAATGCTGTGCTCTCTTAGAAACCCATTGCCTCTGTCCAAGAGCAGCTGAGTCTTGCTGGGGTGGAGCTGGAGGGATGGATCCCAGGAGCAGAACTGCCCTGGATCCATGAGTAGTGGTTGGATCCATGAGACTTGGTTGTGGATCTTGTGGCACTGGGTGTGCTCTTGACACTCCAGGGTTGATATGAAATAATAAACTGGTAGGGAGCAGAAAGCATTGCTGCGTTCCCAGCCTCCACTTGGTGCCCTGGGTGTGTGGAGCAGGGCTCGGCTGCCTCGGCAAGGAGAGGCTGAATCCTTCCCCAGCCCAATCCCGCTCCCCCTGCCCAGCAAAGCCCCCCAGCTCTGCCTGCAGAGCCCCCTGCGCTGTCCCCACACGCTGGGGTGAGCCGTGCCCGGGCTGGAGCCTGTTGCCAGGGCAAGGGGATGATGCCAGGCCCGGGCAGGGGGAGCTGGGGTCCCACAGCTCCAGCGCCTTATCCCGTGTTTAATCCCTGCCCCGGCTGGCTGGCGTGCCCAGCGGATCAGCCCCTTCTGGCTCGTGCCCTGCACGTGTAACTGGGCAGCCACGGCTGCCAGCTGGGCTCTGCCTCCTCGCAGCCCGTACCCGGGCAGGGACAGCGCAGTGGGGCTCACAGCCCGTGTTTTAGGGGTGGCACGCGTGGCACAGGGCGTGCTGGCACTGTCACACTCACCGGCGGGGCGCGGGGGAGCCTCTCCAGCCCTGCCTGGCGGGTTCCCGGCTGGGAACGCTGCGGATCCGTGCCCGGGCTCTGGGCAATGGGCAGCAGAGCAGCAGCAGCCCCACAGCTGCTCATTCCCGTGGCTCTGGCGTGGGCTGGGGTGCCAGGCCGGGGTGCCAGGCTGGCAGGGAAGGAGCTCGCTCTGCCCAGCCTCCAGCTCTGTGCTCCTGCCGCTCCTCCCTGGCTGGCGCTGCCTCGAACAGACCGCGAAGGCGCGGGCATATGGTAATGCATATTTAACTGGTATTTACATTCAACAGTGTCTCTCTGCAGCTCTGTTTTCCTTCCCAAATGCTCTAATTCCTCCCGGCTCCCAGCTGGGGAGGCCGGGGAAGGCGGGCGCCCTTGGCAGGGTTGGGGGGATGTGATGGGCTGGCGCTGCCTGCGGGCTCCTGCTCGGTGCATCCCTTGCTGGGGCAGCTTTCCTGTCTGGAAGCCGAAGGGCAGAGATGCCAGCGCTCAGCTGGGAGCTCAAAGTGTGCTCTGAAGGGAGAGGGAGCCCTGCAGAGAGCTGATTTTTGGGGTAAAACGCTTGGTGTTTGCAGGAAAGGTGCAGGAGAAGGTTGTGCTGGGTGTCCTGCCCCAGCCTGGCTTCCTGGGGGCTGCCACCCGCCCCAGCCCCGGCTGAGCATCCTGCTGTGCCAGGACAGTGCTCCCTGCTTGGCACAGCCGCTGGCACGGGGAGGGATGGGCTGGGCATGTCGTGGTGCCTCTCTCTGGCACTTCTACCAAAGGCTGAGAAATGTGGAAACCAATTAAGAGCAGAGGGGAGCTGTTAAGGCAAAAAACCAAATAGCTCCTGTTGCAATTGACTTTGCTCCTTAATCCTGGTGCTCGGGAGCTATCGTTATTCCAAACATACCGGCATAATAATTAAACGTAATTACTTGTAGGTTCTGGGCCGGTGACTATCTATACTGAACGCTCCTAATGAAATTTCTATTAAGCACACACTGACTGGTTAATAAATAATAACAAGGCCTCAGTGTCTGGTCAGGGAAGGGCCCTGCTGTGTCCAGGGTGGGAGAGGGCTGGGAATGGAAGTGTTCCATCCTGTGCCATCCCGTGTCCCCCGGAGTGCCTCCAGAGCTGTGGGGGCCCTGAACACCCTGCAGGGCCTGGCTGCCCCCTCCTCACCAGCCATGGGGGTCCCCACCAGCTCCTGGCCCTTAAAACTCAGCCCGGGGTGACCTGTGAAAGGCCCTTCAGGGTTTTGGTCTCTCTGTATTGCTGTAAAAAGCAAATGTTGGGTAATGAGGACGTTGTCAGAGCTCCAGAGACAGAAATCACCTGTTCAGCTCAGAACATTTTCCTTGAGAATTAATCCTAATTTAGGATCCAATTATAAACATAGAGGGTAATAGAATGGCCTGAAACATTAGTCAAGGCAAATTCTATAATTGATGAGTGCTAATGTGAAACAGTTGGAAAATGAGGACGCATTTTGTTTTTAAATCCTCCCTCCTCCCCCTCCTCTGAGAAATCCTCGGCTTTGGGAGCCGGAGCACTTCAAGAGAACAAAGACCCTTTGAAAGCTCCTTTTTTTTCCCCCTTTCAATGCTTATCTGAAAGGACATCTCTCTCCCCTTAGTTGCTGTAATCATAAAAGCACAGGTGACAAACTGCTTCGTACCAGGCGTCATCAATTCCGAGTTGGGGATTTTATAACCGCGTTTGTGTCTGTGTGTATGTACACACACAGCCAAGGCGCAGCAGCCCCGCGGCTCTGTACCAGCAGATGATTCCTATCAGCCCCCGGGGGAAAGCCAAACAAAGTTTTAAGGAGAACTTTCATCTCGGTCTCCCCTGCGGTGGGATGCTGCCACGGTGCTCCCTGGGCAGGGACAGGGTGCCTGGATCCACGGGATCCCTGGACACACGGAGAGTCCTCTGCCTGCCCCGGGCTGCTGACAGTGATGCTGTGCAGACATTTCACAGGCGAGCTCTGCTGGTGAATGCTTTCATCCGTCTTGTGCTTTGCTGCTGTGGGAAAGGAAGATAAATTTAATGTCAGGGCCCAGAGGTGCCCCACATGATGTCCCCGGGCAGCCAAGGGACGTAGTTCTGAGTTTCATCAGCCTTCTCTCGGTTTTCCCCCCTGTCCAGCTCACTCCAGCACAGCTCAGAGTTGGCCTGGCTCAAGGGCTTTGCTGTGATCCACAACTGCAGGTAAATCAGGGCTGCAAATCCCTTATGGACACTGCCCACAGCTCTGGGGCACAGCACCTCTGACAGACCCTTTGCTGGTGAACCTGGATGATGGATCTGCATCCACGTGTTTAGGGGAAAGGAAGGGATGCACCCACCCCCCAGCTGTGCGAGCCCCTTCCCTCCTCACAGCTCTGAACCAGAAGTTTGGCTTCTGAAAGGCCAAACCCGGCTGGGATGCTGAGGCTGCTGCTGGAGCTGCTGCTCCTGGGGAGATTCCTCCCTCTCTGCCTGCACCGCGGGTGGAACCCGCTGCCAGTGTCCAGCATCCCCCGGTGCCCGGGCAGCATCCCCGGGCCGGGCAGCTCAGCCACTGCACCCCGCTGCTTTCCAAGGGGACAATCTCCCTCCCAGCCTCTGAACTCCAGGCTGGTTTCTTGTCTCTGAGCAGCACCTCGGGCCCGCCGGCGTTTCCCTGCGCTGTGCCAAGATGCCTCTGCTGCCCGGGCTCTGCTCCTGCGTGTGAGCAGCAAAGTGTTCGGGCAGATAAGGCTGCTGGGGCTGTCGCAGGCTCGCAGAAATAAATGCCTGCCTCTGTAACCAACGTGCTCAGCGCTGTGAGAAACTTCCTGCCGCTCTCCCACCGGTGTTTTCCTCCTCCAGCTCAGCCCCGCATGGGCAGAGGTGAATGTGGACTGAAATAAATTCCCTTGGTGGACTAGGGGCTCTGGAAATGGGTGGGGGGCTCTTGGATGGATGGGAAAGGCAGTGAGTGCCACGGGTTGGAATCCAGCTGAGCACCCCGAAGCCCCAGAGGGGCAGTGGGTGGGGGGAAGCTGGTGCTGGTCCAGGGGTGCAGGGCAGAGCTCAGCCCCTCGCTCCAGCACTCAGTCACCTTCCCTCAGGCTTTTATCTCCAATCTTTTGTCGATGATAAAAAGCAAAGGGAAAGGGAAAAGAGAAAAATCCGTGGAGGTTGAAAGTCATCCTTTGAGGACAATTTTATTGTTGCTTTACTGTCTGAGTAGCTGAATGCACTCACAATTCAGTGCCAGGCACACACCTGAACTGTGAGCTCACGCAGCTTTGATGCTGAGCACAAGTACAGCAGCACACCTGGCCCGCTGCGTCCCTTCTCCCAGGGCTGCCTGCACAGCCTCGGGTATTTGGCACCGCTGCTCCAGCTCTGTCTGCTCTCTTCCACTGCAGCTGGGTGCCCGGGGGCTGCTCAGCCCCACAGCCACAGCAGGGGATGGGGACTGGTGCCACATTCCCGGGGTCTGTCCCATCCCGCTGCCTCCCTGGATCCAGAACGATCCATCCCAGCTGCAGGGAGCTGGCCTGGAGCACAGGGTGTGATCACACATAATCCAGCGGCTCCTGGGTTTCTTGGTTCCAGGACAGGTCTGGGCGTTCTCTGACCTCTCCTTGTGTCCCTCTGTCGGGATTTCGGTAACTCGGGGGCTCCCAGGGCAGTGGGGGGTCAGACAGGGCTCAGGCGAGGGATGCTGCTGTGGCAGGTGGAGCTGCCTGCGCCGCGGGGAGCTCTCGCAGCACACGGCGATTGCTGCGGTGTCAACACTTCCCCTTCCCCCTCGGTGACATCCCTTTGCGAGCGGCTTCAAAGGCGCCTCTCCCCCTTCCCCTCCTTTAGGAAGGTGCGTATGAAACTTTAATTACAGTAGCAGTGTTTAAAGGGATGGTTACACCTGCAGAACACGCAGCAGTCACAGGAGCGACAGGAGCACACGGGGAAACGTCAGGGTGACAAAACTTCGCCGGCGTGATCCCAGTGTGTCAGCTCCCCCATTTGTGAGGGAGATCAGGCCCTGGCCTCTGGTAAATGTTTAAATGGGGCTCTCGGGCAAGTCAGATGTGGAGGAAGGAAGTGATTGATCCCTCTGTGGCAGTGTCCTGGCGCAGCTGTCAATAACCCCGTGATGACAAACGCCCCTTCCCGAGCGAGCATCACTCTGCTCTGGGCTGGGGACAGGGCATGAACCAGTGCTGGACCCCAAGTGCTGCTGCACGAGCACAGCCTGTGCTCTCAGGGGATGGCTTTGGGGTGTCTGTTCCCCTCTCCCTGCTTTCCTGCACCACCAGAGCCCGGGGTGGGGCTGGGGCCCCCTGCCCGGCTCTGGCAGGTGTTTGCTTTGTGAACAGGAGGATTTTACACACCAGGAGATGGAGGGATGAGGCAGGGAGTGCCTGGCCCGAGGTGGCTTGGGGAGCTGGTGGTGGCCGGGGCTGTTTGTGCCCGGTTGTTGTGCCCGGGCACAGTGAGCCCTGGAACGGCTGGCACGGCTGGCACCAGGATCAGCTTTGTGGTGCACAAAGTGACATTTGAGGACAATGTGGCAACTTATTGCTGAGCAGAGGAGAATAAATCTGCAGCATTGGGGGGAGGCAGAGCGCTGTAAAGCAAAGAGCCAATATAACAGTCTACATAACACCATTAGTCTGGGAGCCAGGCAGTTGATATAGAAGGAGAGATGGCGTGAGCCAACAGGTCCCCACTTTATTTTTTTCCCCGTGTTTAATACAGTGTTCTGGAGCTGCTCTCTATGCTCAGCGTGTTTTATTGTTTTGCTCACCCTGAAAGAGGAACTGCTGGGGCTTTGATAAATGGATGGCAGTGCTGGGCTGGCTGTCGCTGCACTTTTTCTCTGTGTGTTCCGACCCACAGGGCTGGTTCCTGGGCATCCCCTCCTCTCCTGGTCTCTTCCTTCTGCTCCTCTGTCCTGTGCTCATCCTGAGCTCTGTTGGCACCCAGGATGGCATCTGGAGCCTGCCCAGAACTTTGAGTTAATTCAGTCACTGATTTGGTAGATGAAAGGGAGCTGGAGGAGGGGAACACAGGTAGCAGAAACCTCTGCTTTCCTGGAAGGGACACAGAGCCCTGATTGCCCTCCTCTGATGCTGGGCCCAGGGCTGGATCCATCTGGGTACCTCTGGCTCACTGTTCCCATTATTACCTCGCCCCTCCGAAGTGCCCGCCAGGCGCTGCAGGAATCTGAGGGATATTTGGGGGTCCTGGGTGTCCCTGGGCTCTCCCCTGCTCCTGCCCGCCCTGGGGTGGGGGTCTGACCCCTGGGAGGCATCCCAGCTCCAGTGTGACCATAGCACGGGGCCAGCAGGAAGGGGGGGCTGCAGAAGCGGCCGAACAAACCCCGCAAGGAGCAGGGGGAAGGCGCTACCGACCGAGAAAGCAATTTTGGAAGACAAATGTAATCTGCGGATCTGAATATCCACAAGTGAAATAGGGGGGAAGATAAAAGGAGCAAGAAGTCAGGGGATCCAAGCAGCGGCGGGTGCACTTCAAAGGGGAAGGAGCTGGCGTAGAGATTTGCCGGCAGTGGCGGCTGTGCCGGCGCGGAGCAGGGAGCCAGCATGGGAGAGAGCTGGCCACGCACAGGAAAGGGAATTTGAAAAGCAAAATTTCAGACGCCTGTTTCCCCCTGGGTGAAATTACACAGAGAAATATTCTGGCAAAATACGAAAGGGACGGAGATGAAAGCAGAGCCCAGAATATACATTGCAAATGGCATCTGTCCGGGAGGGACAGCGAGCGGAGCGTGCCAGGGGGGTGTGCTGGGGGGGCAGAGCCTGCATTTCAGTGCTGCTGCAGCTGTGCAGGCCCAGGGGCATCACCTGGGCTCAGGTGCTGTGGGAGAGCTGCTAAATGCCCGTTCGACCCCGCCAGCTTCTCCTGGGGCTCTCAGGGTGTTGGTTAGAGCTGGACAAACCCAAAGAAATGGGCTGGGGATGCAGACAAACCCCACAGAAATGGGCTGGGGGTGCAGAAAAACCCCACAGAAATGGGCTGGGGGTGCAGACAAACCCCACAGAAATGGGCTGGGGGTGCTCCTGTGAATCCGGGCTGCGGGAGGAATTGCTGCTCTCGAGCCATGACGCGGTGCCCAGGAATTGAACCCTCCTGGCTGCGAGGGGCAGGGCGGGGTGGTGCTGGCAGTGCCCTGCAAGATGCCCCAGCTGGGACGGATGGGGACAGCGGGGAGAAGCTCTCCTGCCCAGTGTGAGTGCCCAGGCAGGGGAGGCCTTGGAGCAGAAGAGCCGGGAGCCGTGGAGAGCAGGAACAAAGGCACCCCAGTGGCTCGGGAAAGGTTGCCTTTGCTTGCGGCTGAAAGCGCCGGGCAATAATAATCAAGATTTATCGCTTGGCAATCACCATAGCAACATCAAAACACAAGTGGGAGAGGGATGCTCCCCGGGGGCTCCCTGCATCTCCTGCTGCTGCTGCTCAGCCCTGAGCAGGGGAGCAGAGCCTGGCGGAGGGGAGCTGCCTCTGGCGCTGCACAAGGAGCTCTCCCAGCCGCCATCGAGCCCTGCCTTGCAGTGGGGATTTCGGGGACAAGGCTCCTTCCCTGCACCGCCAGCTCCAGCGTGCCTGCTCCCCTCCAGCCCAGGCTGCTGCTGCTCCCTGGGGCACCTCTGGCCCTCGCCACTTCCTTCTCAGCTGCCAGCCAGCTGCTGGGTGCAAACAGTGCGTGGCAAGAAGAAAATGCTGCGTTTCCTGCACTGGTGTTGGTGGCTCCTCGTGCTGCTCCTTCCTGGCACTGGGACTGGCACCAGCACTGTCCTGCTGCCCCTGGGCAGCTCTGAAACGAGGAGCACTCGCCTTGCTGGCACCATCTCCAGCCCTGTCTCTGCTACCAGAGCTGCTAAGCCTCCATAAATATGCTTTTATTAATCAAGCAGTGTTTGTTTAGCATAAACCAACTCCCCTGCTAAATGGCTGCAGGAGCAGCACGTGGTTCACAGCCATGACTCAGGGCTGCCAGTGCCGCTCTGCAGGGCTGGGAGGGCATCATCCATCTCTGCTCCTCACTGCCAGCTGCCTCTGGAGCCCTGGGCACAGCGGGCTGCCTCCATCCCGGCTGCTCCCTCAGGGGCTGGGTGCTGGCAAAGGCTCCCCAGGGCTGTGCTCCTTCCCTGGGATGTGCTGAGAGCGAGATCTGTGCTGAGAGCAGGTCCCTGCTGGTGGGAAGGTGGTGATGGAGCCCCCAAAGGGCACAGCTGGCCAGGCAGACCCCAGCCTGGGGCTGTCCTGCATGGGGAGCGGCCGTGGCCAGGCCCCTTCTCCAGGAGAGCGCAGCAGAGAGGGACCCTCTGCGGGGGCTGCTGCCTCTGCCCCCTTTGGGAGCTTGTGGGGAGGTTGGAATGGGGCAAGGCCGATTCTGCCTGTGAAGGGGCAGCCAGGCTGTGCGTGCTGGAGAGGAGCTGCCCGCTCCCCGCTTGCTGATCCAGCGCCAGGGGCTGAAGCAGCCTGTGGAGTTAGCAAAATCCTTTATTTTACATTTGATATCTTGTTCAGATCAATAAGGATTCCTTGAGCAATTCGGGGGCTTGTAGTCTCCTGATTAGCTGTCCCTTTATCCAGTTAGATTTTTCTTATCTAGAGTAATTGTTGTTGCAGAGAACATCTACGGCTGCAACGTGACCTTAGCGGCAAGGGTACGGCTCCCCGAGAAACAGCTCCCCACGCCGCCCTCCCTGCCAGCCCCTGCACCTTATCTCCCTATAAATTGTTGCTGCAAGCTTTTGTTGCCTTCCCAAGGTGAGCCGGGGCGATCTGGAAGGCAAATAAATAAATCTCCATTGCTGAAAGGCCCCGGCGGTGGCCGTGGGGGGAGGAGGAGGAGGAGGAGGAGGAGGGATGTTTGCTGCTGGTGTCCTGCAGGCTCTCTCCAGCAGATCTCTTGTCCCATGGTCTTTGACAGGAGTTTTTTATGAACCACCGTGGCTCCTCCATCTATTGCCAGCCCCGGCACCTTCGGTGGGTTTGTGCTCCAGCCTCAGATTGGAAATAAATTGATGGCCAAAATAAAAGCCCTCTCCAGATGGGCGGGTGATGAATGAGGGAGGAGAAGGGGATGCAGGGAGGTTTCTCTCTTCTTGAGTTGCTGTTGAATATCTTGGTTTTGTCTTTGCTGGTGCTCCAGGGATGCTCCTGGACGCTTGGCACTGCCCGTTGCCGAGGGGGGTTGTGGTGTCTTGGGTTTTCCACTGGGATTTCATCTCTCCCTCCTGATGGGACCTCTCCTTTTCCCTGAATAGTTAATGGCAGCTAATGCAGGGCTGACACTGAAGGAGAGCTCGACAGCAGCCCCTCAAATGCCTCCTGCCCCCGGCAATTCCCAGGAAACAAACAGCTCCATTCCAGCCCCGCTGGCTCCATGGAGCAGCCGCCTGCTGCTCCTTTTGTCTGGCTGGGACAATCCCAGGCACGGCTCTCGCCCGTGGGACCCCAGCCCCCGGGTTCTGTCCTGCCCAAACCTGGGGTGCAGCTGGCAGCTCTGCCCAGCATCAGTTACCAGGGATGGGGACAGGGATGAGGTGTGCTCTGGAAAGCAGCTGGTGGCTGCAGGTGTGGGCGACTGGGTGTTTATCCAAACACCTGGAAGTGACTCCCCGCTGGCTCTGTGGAGGATCAACAGCGCTGGGACTGACTGTGGCAAAAGGCCCTGGCCGAGATGATGTGCAGGGAAAAATGATCAACTCCCCCAAACGCTTCAGCATTTCCAGAACAGGCCTGAGTGCCCTCAGGTTCTGCCTGCTGCGCTGTGATCCTGCAGCAGGCAGGAATGGACGGGGGTGATAAGGCGGATGGGGCGGCCTGGAGGTGCCAAGTGGGCACAGGGACAAGGACAGGCACCTGCTGTGCCCGGGCAGCCACGGCAGGGCCGTGCCCGAGGAGGGGCCAGCACCAAACCTGCCCCTGTGCCCCAGTGGGAGCTGCCTGCGCCTCCTGCACCCTCGGGAGCCCCCAGGAAAGTCAGCCGTGTTTATTGATGGCTTCTTCCCTCTCGATCCTGTTGTGTGCGAATTGCCTGGAGACTCTGGAGAGCCCTGACTGCATTTCGGTGCCGTTCGAGCCCTTTTTCTGCTTGGCCGAGGGCGAGAGCACAGGGCTGATGGAACCACAGCTGCACCCGTGGTGCCCACAGCATCCCCGGTGCCCGCAGCATCCCCCGGTCCCCGCAGCATCCCCGGTGCCCGCAGCATCCCCGGTCCCCGCAGCATCCCCCGGTGCCCGCAGCATCCCCGGTCCCCGCAGCATCCCTGGTCCCCGCAGCATCCCCGGTCCCCGCAGCATCCCCCGGTCCCCGCAGCATCCCCCGGTGCCCGCGGCATCCCCCGGTGCCCGCAGCATCCCCGGTGCCCGCAGCATCCCCCGGTGCCCGCAGCATCCCCCGGTGTCCGCAGCATCCCCCGGTGTCCGCAGCATCCCCCGGTGCCCGCAGCATCCCCGGTGCCCGCAGCATCCCCCGGTGCCCGCAGTATCCCCGCTCGTCCCGCTGCTGCCGCCGGGAGCCGTGAGGGGGAGCTCAGCCCATTCCTTCCCCTCTCCTCGGCTGCGTGCAGGGCTGGAGCGGCTCTGCCGGGGCACGGCGGCACCGGGGAGCGCTCGCTGCTCTGCCCGGGGGCACCAGGGCGGCGTTCCACACCCCAACACCCCTGGGCGTGTGCCCGGTACGGGGGCAGGAGCCTGGGCAAGGCAGGGCTGCTGCCCCTGGGAGCCAGTGTCCACTCACAGCATCCTCATCCTCATCCTCATCCTCATCCTCATCCTCATCCTCGTCCTCATCCTGCTCCTGTCTGGTCCCTGTCCCGCACAGCCGTGCCCGTGGGTGCCACTCTGGGTGCCGCAGCTCCTGTGGCTGCTCTGAGGTGGCACCCCGGCACCCCGTGCCCACCTGCCAGGTGAGGGGCACCGCTGGGCTGGAGGAGCCCCTCGGGGTCTCACCCAGGGGTACAGGGAGACCCCCGATGCTCAGGGAGTCTGAGGCATCCCCTCGTCACTCCTGGCTGACCCTGACTTGTGTCAGAAACAGCAAAAAGGGCAGGAAATAGGTGAGATTTTCTGTATTTCAATTTTCTGAGAAAAGGAGAAATCCCATCCTATGTCTGCAATTATTTTATTATGCAGCACTAATGAAAAATACACTTGAACATGTAAAAAAGGCCTATGGTAAAGAGTTTCTTAATGGAATAAATCACTCTAAATTAAGCAATTATGCCTTTGATTTTTTTTTTTTTTTAATTTAAAACACCAATTGGCCAAAGGTGCTTCAGTTGTGTGAGATAACGGCGGTGGGCACATCTCCAGGGAGGGCCAGAGCCCAGGGCTGCTCCAGAGCAAGGCTGGGTGTGCTGGGAGCCCCACGGGATGCTGCAGAGCTGAGGCTGGGTGGGTGGGCACTGTGGGATGGGGTGCAGGGCTCAGGGTCCATCCCAGGCCCCTCTGCACAGCGAGGGCCTCGCTGGCAGCTCGTGCCAAGCCCGTGGAGCCTCTTCCAGCACAGCTCAGGCAGCTGCTGCAGGCCAGCCAGGGGGAGAGGCAGCAAATAAACCAGCGAAATGAAGAGCTGGGCTCTTCAAGGGGGAAACCAGGGCTGTAAATTAGGCAGGGATAATCTTCTGCTCCCAGGGACTGAGCTGCATAAATATGACCAGGCTAACGTGCCCTGGGGCACGAGACCAGCTCTGCAGGGCCAGGCAGGGTTTGTCCTGGGCAGGGGGCTCCCACCCGGGCTCCTCCTCGGGAGAAGCCATCCCTGGGCAGCTCTGGGCCAGCAGTGCCTCCCTGGTCCCTGTGCCAGTGACCCCTGGTCCCTGTGCCAGTGCCTCCCTGGTTCCAGTGCCACTGACCCCTGGTCCCTGTGCCAGTGACCCCTGGTCCCTGTGCCATTATTGGCATCTGCTCCCAGCCCCAGCCCTGCGCCCAGCCCCATCCCCAGTTCCACCCTCCCCTGGCCTATTTGTTAAATATCCTGTAATTACAGAGAAATAAAAGGCTCCTACAGATGAGGGGGTAATTACACTTAATAGGAACAGAATGACTATTCCTGGTTAAGCACTGGGGCTTGGGAGGCAGATGGCACCAGCCCCGTGTTCCCCTCGGAGCGTGGCAGCCCTGGCAGGGCTCTCGTTAACCAGTTGCTCCCTGGCTGGGGACCAAAGGCATTCACTGTTCCATCAGCCCTGGTGGCATTGCTGCTGCAGATCTGGCCTTGCCCTTGAGGTGGGACCCCTGCACGGCTGGGGAGGTGCTTTGGGTGCCCCGGCTGTGCCCGGGGTGGCAGCTCTGGGGTATCCCTGCAGGGCTGGGGAGGAGCTGCCCCTCAGCCTCTGGGCAGGGTGCAGCCCTGGCACTTGGGCAGCTCCTTGCCCTTTATTTATTAATAAATAACTAATATTTATTAATGTTCAAAGAGCATTAATAAATACAGCAGCAGCCGCAGGGAGAGCTCGGTATTTACTGTACATTCAGCATCTAAACAGAGACGTCGCTTTGTCTTCTACGCTTTAACACCATTCATAATTCTGTGTTTTAACAGACTTCCCCTGGGGCCCCGAGATCCTGTTTTATTTGAGGCTATTCCCAATTACCCGCTGTGCCCTGCAGAGCTGCTGCTGCTCAAACCCACGCGGGGCTGCCGGGGCTGAGCCACCACCCTGCGCTGTCACCCGGGGCCCTTCTCCTGTCCCTTCACGAGACCCCTGGAGCCCTGCCCTGGTGGGAATTCAGCCGTGCTGCTGCCTGTGTGTGTGCTCTCCTCTGTGTGTGTATAAATGTAAATATATAAATATAAATATTAAATATATAATCATATAATTGTATAAATATAAAAATATATAATTATATAAATATACAAATATATAAATATATAAATACATAAATATATAAATATAAATATATAAAGAAATATAAATATAAATATAAATATATAATTATATCATTATATAAATATAAAAATATACAATTATATAAATATAAAACATATAAATATATAAATATATAAATATATAAATATATAAATATATAAATATATAAATATATAAATGTATAAATGTATAAATATATAAATATATAAATATATAAATATATAAATATATAAATATATAAATATATAAATGTATAGAGGTATGATTCATCACAGTGGCCACAGATCCTCTCTCCTCCTTCGAGGGCCTTGGCAGAGCAGAGCACTTGTGTCCCCTCTTCTCTCATTGAGGGCCCCTCCCCAAACCTGCACCTTCTTGCCCCCAATTAAAAACCTGTGAAAAACGAATTTAGCCAGGACTGAGCAAATGGTGGCGGGCAGCTGCTGCCATTTATTCCCCACAGGGGTGGAGAGGTGGTGCCCCGTGAAGGTGCACACAGAGCTCCGAGCAGCCAGGTTGGCACCAGCCCTCCCTCCTGGGGCCCGGCTCGCAGGGATGGATTTATTGGGGCCTTTGCCACTTACCTGCTTTTCCTGGAAAAGAAATTAGTGTGCCTGGAATGGGAGGTGGCTGCAGGGGGATAAAACTGGTCCCAGGGGGGTCCCATGGGTGGTTGGTGACATCTTCTCGTTCTGGGTCCTTGGTGCTTCTGGCCCTTGCGAGGTGGGGATGCTCAGGGGTGCCCTCACCCTGCCGTGGGGCTCCGGGAGCTCTGTCCGTGCTGGGGCAGGAATCCCCTGCTCCCCATCCTTATCCAGCCCCCCACCCTTCCCTCAGCTCCCAGCCTGGCGCTGAGCACCCAGGGCATGAGCACCCAGGGCATGAGCCTGCTCTGCCTCCCCCCTTCTTTTCCTCCTTCCCCGTGCAGATCTGGGGGAACCCCACGGGCTTTGCTGGGGGAACCCCCGAGCCTGCTCCTGGCCCCCCATCCCAGCACTTTTACAGCTCCGTGTGGGAGAAGGAAGGTTTCGCCACCTAATAAATTTAGATTTAATTTGCAAGTGAAAAAGAGTGTTTTATTTTGTAGCTGATGCTGCAGCCCAAATGTCTGAGCTTCTAGGGTTTAAGTCTAATTAACTGCATTTCACAGCTTATTTAAAGAAAAGAATGGAGGCATTAAAATTGTAAAATCTAATTTTTAAGTAAATCTTTCAGCACAAAATGAATGTCGCAGTCTCCCAGCCGCCTTGGCAATATATCTCTTGTCTTCAAATTTCAACATGAGCTTTTGCAAACATGAAATTATTCATTAGACCGTCTGGTAAAAGGATAAATAAGTGTCGCTTCACATCCAAGATCTCCCGGTTTTCCATTTAGCAAAAGATTGGTTTATTCAGGATTATGCAGAGGGGCGATGGGAGGCAGGAGGGAATGCAGAATCCAGTGGCCACGTGCTTGGTTGGGCTCTGCTGGGCCCTTTGGAGGAGTGGGCAGTGAATCTCCCTGGAATTTTGTCCATTTCCCTGGAATTTTGCCCCCTTTATTTTCCTGGTCCATTAAAGGCCAGCGTCACTGTCCCACAGCCCTGCCCTTGGCTGTCCCCTTCCGCGCTCCTCATGCCATTAAAGGGAGCTTGTTCTGCCCTCCTTAAAAAGAAAAGGATTTTATGGAATTGAAACTATTATTTTAACAACTCTATATTTTTCATCACTTTTAAAAACCCCAGCGATTTGTCTTTTGCTTGATTAAAGTCACGATTAACTGTAGGAGCGAGGTGTTCAATGCTAATGTTGGTCCTGGCCGGATGCTGAGGTCTGGTCTTGGTGTTCCCCATCCCTCCCTGACCGGGCAGAGGTGGGATATGCCCGGGATGTATCCGGGATTTTCCCTGGGATGTGCCTGGGATGTGCCTGGGATGTGCTCAGGATGTGCCCCGGGATGTACCCGGGATGTGCCCTGGGATGTGCCCGGGATGTACCCAAGATTTTCCCTGGGATGTGCCCGGGATTTTCCCTGGGATGTGCCCAGGATGAACCCGGGATGTGCCCCAGGATGTGCCCAGGATGTTCTTTGGGATGTTCCTCAGGATGTGCCCGGGATGTGCCCGGGATTTTCCCTGGGATGTGCCCGGGATGTGCCCGTGATGTGCCTGGGATTTTCTCTGGGATGTGCCCCGGGATGTGCCTGGGATGTGCCCGGTCCCCCAGCCCAGCCCAGCCCAGCCCAGCCCAGCCCAGCCCAGCCCAGCCCCAGGGCAGGCCGGTGCCAAACCGCGCTGTAATTAACAGTGGGGCATGAACACATGGAGAGGTAATTAACAGCTGAGGAATGCGTGGAAAAATGACGCTAATTAGCCCACCCCGCGGTCCCGGGCTGTGAGGTGTGAGGGATGGATTGGACGCGGTGCCAGAGCCAGGAGTGCCCGGCTCCCTGGGGAGTGGGGGCACGGGGAAGGGGCTCCCCACCTCCCCAGCCTTCTCCACGTCCTGGCAGTGCCAGCCAGGGGCTGCTGCACCGGGGACTGGCACAGGAGAGAGGAGACGGTGTGTGACTGGGACAGGGGACAGGAACTGGTGTGTGACTGGGACAGGAGAGAGGAACTGGTGTCTGACCGGGACAGGAGCCGGTGTCTGACTGGGACAGGAGCCGGTGTCTCACTGGGACAGGAGAGAGGAGCCGGTGTGTGACTGGGACAGGAGACAGGAACTGGTGTCTGACCAGGACAGGAGCCAGTATCTGGCCCGGTACAGCCTGTGGAGATCACCAGAGGTGGAAGAGCTGTGCCAGCAGGAGCGGTGCTGACACCACGTCCCCTCTCTGGTGACAACCTCATCTCCTGCCCTGCACTGACGGACAGCCTGGAGCTGCCTCCTGGATGTGGGGGCATTCCGGGGAAATAATGACCCACACAGGGCCGGCCTCAACTGAAACACCTCAAAAATGACTGGTGAAGTGGGAAGTTTCTGTTTTAGTTTCATTTTGTGCCAGTATCACACAAATGAAAGCAGAGGAGTGGCTGGGATCTTGTTTCAAACCAGGGAATTGAAATCCAGATAGCAGCATGGTCCTGAATCCAGCTCATTCCTGCCAGTATTGCCCAGCTGGGTGCTGAGGGCTCCCTGCAGGGATGGCTCCTCTGGAACTGGGACACACGGGGCCCTAGAGGGGTGTTTGCCTCCAACAGAGCAAAATCTGGGCTGATCCTGGGGAGCAGAGACTGATTTGTCCCCAGCCAGGGCAGTCCCCATCTGATATCTGCCCATGTCATGCCTCTGAGCAGGGCAAAATCCTGCCAGGATGGAGACAGGCGTGGGAGAAGTGCTTTGGGTATCTCCTTGCACTGAGATATTCCTTGTTGGTTTTTAATTCTGAATTACAATGTGTTTCTGCAGGCTCTACTGTATCCCAGAATCACACTCTGTGCTAAATCAGTCTGTGGCAATCAATGCTTTTCTAATGAACTCTGAATTCCTGATGTCAGGACATTGTGCTGCTGCTTGTTTTCTCCCTGCCCTTCTTTTTCCTCTGCATTATTCCTGTGAGCTGCAGAACACTTATTCCATGCATAGATATATATATATATATATGTACACACATACACATACATATATATATGTTATTTTTCCCCTTCCTCCCCTCTGCAGACCTCATTGGCATAGTTAATGGTGTGTTTCTGGAGTAATTAGAATGATTTAAATGGTCTCATAACAAAGTTCTTCTGCAGGAGCAGAGGCTCCTCACCCTCTGTATCTGTCAGGTCCGGGCTGGGAGTGGTGCTGGAGGGAGAAGGTGGTAGGGAATGGAGGGGAGCAGCCCCCAGCCAGGAGAGCTGGGTGTGGGCAGGTGGGATGAATTATTCATGGCAGCAGGATTTGTTTGTACACCTGGAAATCGATGGCAGCAGCGGGGGAGGCTCTCGATGACCCCTCTGTCCCCTCCGCTGGGGCGGGCACAGGGGAGCAGCGCTGGGCTCCCTCTCTCCAGGCCTGGCTGGGATCCGTGGGTGGGTGGGAGGATCCCTGCCAGCACCAGAAGATTCGGGAACGTCTGAGGGCTGGGATTTTGGGCAGGAGGGCGCTGGCTCTGCAGCCAGTGGTGCTTTGGAAGCCCTCGCTGTCCCCAGCCGCTTGCTGCCCCTCACCTGCCGACTCCCTGGGATCAATCCTGCCCCGGCCAAAGCCAGCCCAGGCCTCCCAAAGGGCAGTGAGGGGAGCCCATCCCCACAGGTGCTCCCAGCCCTGCACATCCAACATCTGCGTTTTGGCCCAAGGGATGCTCTTGCCATGGCAACCACTCCAGCAGTCCAACATCCCGAATGGGCACCGAAGGAGCAGCGCCAGGAGCCCCCCGTGTCCCCACAGTCCTGGGGCCTCACCGGGATGGAGTCTGCCTTTGGAGTCTCCTCTTCTGCTCCCAACAGCGCCTCAGAAATTAAGAATCAATCCGATTATTCAAGCCCATAAACAACATCATAAAAATAACATCAATTTGCACAGAAAGGCGCTGCATTAATGCGCCGAAATAATGATGCACTTTTACAACATAAATTTACAATCAATCTTGCTTTTAACACCGTGAAACAACAGTTGGAGGAGGATCAATCCTTCGCCTGAATTAGACGCTTGAGTCAGAGATGCTTCGGGGGTTATTTTTGGAAGCTTTTAGCAGCGGCTCTGGCAGGGCTGTCGCTGTCGGCTCCGCGTGCGACAGCGGCTCCCGCGGCACCGGCGCTGGCGTGGGACACCGGGAGGCCACAGCAGGAGCTGTGCTGGCTCTGCTTTCCCCAGCACAGTCCGTGGGACACTGAGAAGGGCAGCAGGAGCTTTGCTGGCTCTGCTTTCCCCAGCACGGTCCGTGGGACACCAGGAGGCCACAGCAGGAGCTGTGCTGGTTCTGCTGGAGCTGTGCTGGCTCTGCTTTCCCCAGCACGGTCCGTGGGACACCGGGAGGATGCAGCAGGAGCTGTGCTGGCTCTGCTGGAGCTGTGCCGGCTCTGCTGCCTCGCCTTTCCCCGGGAAGGGCAGCGGGAGATGCGGAGCTGCCGAGACCAGGCTGGGCTGTGGCAGCTTCGCTCCCACGGGCGCCAGCCCCACCCGGGGCTGTGAACACTGGGAACCATCCCTGGGGCAGGGTCTGACCCCCTGGTCCTGCAGAGCTGCCCCAGCCTCGGTGCTTTGTGTCCTGGCAAAGTGCCCGATCCTGGATAAAGCCAGGCAACCGCAACTCTACGCGCCAGCCTTGCCAAAAAACCACCCCTGACATCTCCCCCTCTTCCTCTGTCCTGGAAATCACACCAGCACAGCACTGACTGCTGCTGCTGTTTCCCAGAGCTGCAGCCCACCCAGGTAATGCTTCCCAGCACCTTCCCAGTAAAGGCTCCTGGACTCCAGGCCCTGTTGCCACAGCTTTTTAGCATGGCTTTCTATTTTTATTATTTTTACTTATAAATGGGCCCCAAAATGAAATCTCTGCTTACGGAGAGATTGATTAGTGAACCAACTCAATTATGTCTTTAGCCGAGAGCTATATTAAGTAATGCAGCAAAATTATTGCCGTTTGCAGATCCATTTTGTTAAGCAGCTGTTCGCTGGCCCGAGGAGGAGAAGATGGAGGTTAAAATGTTGTTGTTGTTCTGGGGACACTCAGGGACCCCAAAGCCATGAGGAGAGAGATCCCAAGGGAGGCAGGGGGACAGTGTGAGCCCAGGCTCACACTGAGCTGGGATTGCTCCCCCAGGGACCCCAGGCTCCAGGAGGGAATCAAATCCAGCCCTGGGGCCAGGCTGTCCCTCCGTGCCCTCTCCAGCTGGTAATTCCCTGCTTTATGGGCCTGCCTGGCTCTGCCACAGCAAAGGGCCCACAAAGGCACGGCTCGGGAAGGGATGGAGCAGCACAAGGAGCAGCTTTTGTTTCACTTCCTCGCTGATGGGTGTTCCTTGGCGTGGATTCCCTTCCCTCGCTGGTCCCGCTCCCTGTGCCTGCTCCGGACGCTCAGTGCTGTGGTTTAGGGCAGGCTGTTGTCAGCACGGTGTAAATAAGGGTTGGGAGACATTTACAGCCTGGGTTACAACCAGCAGGGGCTGGGAATGCTCCTGAGAGCCCGGGGCAGCCCCGGCTTTCCTGTTAAAACATGAACAGCTTCCAGGGAGCTCCAGCAGGATCCTCTCCCTAGTCAAAAGGAAGCTGCACTTGTCTTCTTATTCCGAGTGTCTTTTAGAGTACAATTAACTTCCACACTGCATTTGCACTTCCCAACCCTAATTTAGCTGTGCAAGGACAAGGGTGCTCCTGCCCAGAACAGGAACCTACAAACGCAGGGGGATCGGGGTCAGGCCTGGGCACAATTAAAGATGTATTTCCTGTGTTCAGGAGCTTTCCTGCACACTGCTCTGCCTGCAGCTGCAGCCCCAAACGCCCCGGCAGGGAGAGGGGAAAGGGCTGTGGAAGAGGGATCCTGACACCTGCTCTGTAGGATATCTCCCAGGTGACACCTGAATTTGGGAATTTCCTCCCCAGATCTCTCCCAGCGCTGGTTTTCCTGTGCAGTGTGGATCCCCAGAGCCAGCCCACCCTCACCCCTGCCGTGCACCCCTCTGGCTCTGCAGGGTGCTGGGGGGGGCCTCGTTACAGCCCCTCATAAAAGTGCCCGCCACTCGTTATGACCCGCAGCCTGGGGTGAAATAATGAGTTTTCATTGCCGTGCCATAAACTTTATGGGAGTTATAAAGGAATGGAGCTCCGTGCCGGTGTGTGCCGCACCCGGGAAGTGCAGGGGGGGCTCAGGGCGGCTTCAGGCACCCCGTGAGGGATTAATTGGGACAATGCAGTAATTGGTGCTGAGGGGCTCCCCTGGCTGGGGCAGGAGGGCTCGGGGGCTCTGTGGGGCTGTGTGGGGCCAGGAGGGACAGGGCACATACAGAGAGAGTCCCTGAATCAAACCCCAGCCCAGCCCTGCTGCAGCTGCACACGGAGGTCACACATTTTATTGACTGTGGCACCGCTCCATCTGTTCCAGCCTGACATTTCAGGTCCTTCCTCCTCCTCAAAGCTTTGTTTTTATGACAGCTCAGTTCCCCAAAGGCAGCTTTTTTTCTCCTGCTGCTTTTCCAAACCTCCTGAGGATTTCTTTCCCTGCTTATGTTTAAAGCTCATCCTGTTCCAAACCTCTGCCATGAGGAACACCTTCCACTGTCCCAGGCTGCTCCAAGCCCTGTCCAACCTGCTCTTGGACACTTCCAGGGACAGGGCACTCACAGATGCTTTGGGGACACTGTGCCAGGGCCTGCCCACCCTCACAAGGAGGAATTCCTTCCCAATATCCCATCCAACTCTGCCCTCTGGCAGCGGGAAGCCATTCCCTGTGCCCTGTCACAGCAGCTCCTGGTGAGCCCTTCCCATGGAGGTCACTCAGCCTTGGGAGAAGCTGACCCCGTGTTCCCGCGGGCCCAGGGGGTGGTGGCAGGCTGTGGCACTGACCCGGTGCCCTCAGCATGCCCCGTGGGCAGAGGGGCTCAGCAGCACAGCCCCGGGAGCTGCAAAGTGCGCTATGAAATATTTAATTCACTTTAACAAGTCGATAGAGTCGGTGCTACCGGAGGGTCGGGGGCTCGCTGCCAGCCTGCTCTGGTTAACAAAGCACCTGGGCAGGCGGGATCTGCTGATCCAGGCAGCCGGGGAGAGGCAGCATTAACGGGGAAGCATCGATTTCGACATTAGCCGGCTTTTACATTCGAAAGCAGACGATGCAAGGACCTTCAATTATCTTCAAAGCAACTGAAGGGAAGGAAATTGGTCTTAGATGTGGTAAATAGACTCCACAAACTCTACTGAAGCATGCAAAGATGTACACAAGGGAATTACAGATCCTCGCCTAACTGGCTGGAGTTTACTCAAAAATGTGATTGGAATTCTCCGGATTTCACGGGAGGATGTTTTGGCGCTAATCCGATCTGGGGCCTTCTTAATCTGATTGGGATTATTGCTGCAGGAAGCAATCCCCACCTGGAGTTTCCTGAGGGTCAGCCCCTGCAAAGGAATGCTCGGAAAGAGAGATTTCCTCCCAGAATAACTCCATGAGTTATTGCCAGCCAGCTCACCTGCTTTTCTCTGATCTCATATTTGTTGCCTGCATATGTGGAAGCAGAATTTCCCAGGAGCTCCGGAGCAGCCAGAGGATGTTCCTGTGCTCCTGAACAAGCCCTCTGTCCCTGCAGGTGCTGTGCATGCAGAAATTCTGTCCCAGCTTCTCCAGAGCCTGGTGGCCCCTGCAGGGCAGGGCTCCCCATTCCTGAGGGGATCACCCCGAGCTCCCCACCCCGCACAAGGATTCCCTGGCACAGGGATTCCCTGGCACAGCTCTCCCCCTGCTTGGCACACGGCTGCTGAGCCCAGTGCAGGATCCCAGCCGGGCTGTGCTGCCTCGCCCGCCCAGCCAGGGCCCTGTGTGAAGCACATGCAGCAGCGTTTTTCCTCTCACCACCCTCTGCCTTCCCTGTGCGACAGCAGCGAGCCTAAATCCCCTCTCTCCCGCTCCCCAGGCACTGCTGTGGAACAGGGGATTAATGCTCCTGAGAGCAGGGCTCTCCCTGTGAGCCACCCCGCTCCCCTCTGTGCCAGGCAGGAGACAGCAGCAGGAGAACGCCGCTGGTACTGTGCCGAGCCTTAAATCAGGAAAGCCTGTGTCAAATGGCTTTTCCTCCGAGCCTCGGGGGTTTCCTCAGCCCCAAAGGTTGCACCGAGCAAACACAGCAGGTCTTTCCAGGCAGGATTATTGACTGGGAGTCACACGCCGTGTAAACAGGGCTGGCAGGTTCGATCTGCAGCGCGGCCGTGGCAGTGCCCCCATTGATCCCAGCCCCGGGCACGCCGGGATCGGTGTGTGGGAGCAGGGCCGGCAGGGATGGCACTGCCAGGGCGGGGATGGCACTGCCAGGGTGGGGATGGCACTGCCAGGGCAGGGATGGCACTGCCAGGGCGGGGATGGCACTGCTGGGCAGGGATGGCACTGCCAGGGCAGGGATGGCACTGCCAGGGTGGGTTTGGCACTGCCAGGGTGGGGATGGCACTGGCAGGGCAGGGATGGCACTGCCAGGGCAGGGGATCCCTCTCCACAGCCAGGGCACACCTGGCACGGCTCCGAGGGCGCAGGGAGGTGCAGGGCTCACGGTCCGTGCGCTGAGGCACCGCTGCCCAGCCCAGCAGGGTTTGTCTCAGTAGGTCGGGCTGGGTTTGCTCTGCCATTGCTTAGCAACACGGCAGGGCCATGGAGCCGGAGAGGAAGGGGAGAACCACAGGGGCTGAAGAGTGGTTTGGCTGTGCTCGGTCACAGCAGGGTCAGAACGCTGTCCCTGTCCCCATCCCGGCCTCTGGTGTGGGCTGGTGATGGAACCGAGCTCTGCGGGATTCTCAGAGCTTCCTGGAGAATATTTTATATTTTTACCCCCAAGCAATCCACCCTCACTCTATAATTACCCTTCGCTAGCCACATTTTCTGTTCTCTGGTAATTAAATCAAGCAGCACAAGGGCAGAAATACCACATGAGCTCCACTCTGGCGTTGCATCAACACCTCGAAGCTGCCAATGCCTCAGTTTTCCTGCGCAGCCTCCACACTGCTCATTGGGAACAGACTGTTTAATCTCATTGCCCATCTCTCGGCGTCTCTGGGACCCTGTGCCCGGGTTGTGCCAGGGGGTGCTGCCCCGGGATTGAGGCGCTGACTCTGCCCAGGGTTCCCCCAGCACTGTGGGTCGGTGGGAGCCAAGGGGCAGGGCTGGGGGCTCAGTGCCATGTCCCCCTCTCCAGAGCGGTGGCCCTGGGCAGGTCACGGTGCGCGGGCTGGCAGCTCCCAGCAGCTGGTGCTGCGGGCACCTGGCCCGGGTTCTGCTCTGCTTGCCTGGGATGTGCTCCAAACCGCGTCCAGTCACAGGGAATTTGCAGCCTGAGCGGAGATTTGGCTCCGTCCTGGAGGAGCAGAAGGTTTCCCGTGCTGCCCGGGCAGGGGCCGCGGTGCGTTCCTTCGGGCAGCAGGGCCTGGCAGCGCAGGCGGCCGTGCCCGTGGCAGGGCAGGTGCCTGAGCTGGGACAAGGACGGGCACAGGCTGCCACAGCCCGTTCCTCGGGGCGGGACAGTGCGGTGCCCCTTCCCGGGGCAGGGATGGGCACGCCCGCAGCGCCCGGCCCGAGGCAGCCCGCCCGGGGAGATGGGCGCTCCTCCCGCCGGCAGAACTATTTATCTTGCGAGAAACAGAGGAATATTTTGTATCTTTGACAAAGCAGCACTTTACAAGCGGTTGACACTTTATTAACTAATCTCTGATACTTGAGTAATTTATTATGTTTAAGCTGGTGCCATCAAGTCTCTCAGCAGTGTCCGTGTGCGCCGGGAAATAAATTAAAGACTGTCCAGAGATACTTGGCTCATCGCTGTGATTGCTGGGCTGGCGAGATGGAGGGCTAAGGTTCTCTCCTCCTGCAAATTGGAAATTAGGAATTAATAAGATGACAGGCCAGAGAGCCCCGCTGGCTGCGTCTGGCAGAGAGCTGGGTGGGGGAGCGGGCACGGCGCTGGCACGGCGGCCCCGGAGCGGGCACGGCGCTCACGGGTGTCCGTCCAGGGAGGCTCCAGGAAGCCTCGTGGCGTGGTGGCAGCATTTCCAAGGAGTCAATGGGATAATGTGGGTAATTACAGCCCTGTCAGGTGGGCATCAGTCCTGGGCAATGTGATAGAAGAGCTGATGTGGGACATCATTAATAAAAAATTAAAGCAGGTGATGCAACAAACGCCAGCCAGCGCGGGGTGTGGAGCACGGCCCTTGCCAGACTGAGCTGGGCTCTTGGATTCCATTACGAGCTTGCCTGATACAGGCATCAGCGCTGATGAGGCGCCCTCGGCTCCGGGAGATGGCCCAGTTGGGCCCCAAAGGTTTGGGAGGGAGGCTGGGGGTCCCCTCTGGGCTGGGGGCAGCGGCTGGGGCAGCTGGCAGCTCTTCCCACGGCGGTGGCACCAGGAGATGCTGAGCTGCCCCATCCGCCCGTTTCCACAGCAACGCACAATTCCTGGCTGAGGGAGAGGGAGCAGCCCTGGCAGGAGCTGCTCAGGGCCGCCAGCCTGGGCTGGGGCTGGGGCTGGATCCTCCTCCACAGCCACGGCCCACACCAGCGCTTGGACACAGTCAGCGGGTAATTAAAATGTGTATCATTAGCAAACAACAACTGAAACTTTAATTAGTCTGCGACTGGGTTTCCCCCTCCCCAAATTGCTCAACTCAGGGAAAGAAGCAGGAGTAGGGAAGGAGGCTGAGGGCAAAACCTGATTATGTTTAATAAGCCAATACAAAAACTCGGTGCTGTAATAATAATTAAATTAATTTAAAAAGCAATTTGCTTCCAAAAATGGGATTTGTCAGCTCGTGGGGTGCTGCTGCATGGTTGCAACAGGTGAAGTGGGCAGGATGCAGCCCCACCCTGACCACCCCACGGTCCCCAGGTCTTTGCTCCGGGGTCTTTGCTGGACTTGTCACACAGCAGGCAGCACAGATTTTGGGGACAGGCACAGAGCTCTGTCCTGCCTTTCCCATCCTGGCTTGCCCCTCAAAGGCAGGTGAGCTCTTCTTGCTCTGCTGGGCCGGGGGTTTTTGGGTGAGACGTGGAGGAAACAGAAGGGAAAGGCAGAGAAGTCGCCGGAGGGATCTCTCCACTCCCTCATCACACCCGTTGGATGCCTGCACTCTGTAACCTGCCTGTGCCAGCCAGGGGACGGTTCGTGGCTTTGTTGAAAGTGAAGAATCATCTGCTGAAAGATGAGAAAAGTGCTGGCTTAGAAGTGACACGTTTTTGGCCCAAACTGCTGGGTCTGGAAAGCTGCTCAGAGGAAACAGATTGCTTTCAACCAGAAAGGGTTTGATTGAAAACCTTGTTTTCCGTGGGAGGGAAAAAGTTTTGACAAAAGGTTTTTATAGTAAGCTGGGCCCTGTCTCGCCGCCGGCTCTGGAAGTCGCTGTCTCCTCTCACTCAGCAGCCGCTGTGCTGAGGGTTTCATTTGGAGGATGGTTTTGCAGCCCGGCACAGGGTGAGGATGGGGCAGCACCGCTGGGTGCTGGAGCTGCCCTGGTCTGGTTTCCCCTCACAGAGGGTCTGTGATCAGTACCCACGGTGGTGTTCCCAAATTGCCTCTGGCTGCCGTGCAGAGCAATGAGCTCTCTGTTTTCACAGCCTGCTGGGTTGTGTTTTGCCATTTTGCCTCCTTTAGTCAAGGATGGAGGTGACTTCTGCCATGCAAAGTAGGTCAGAACCTGAGCAAAGGATTTCCAGGTGCCCTGGATTGGGAAGTGGGAAGCACCGAGCTCTCCTCTCTCCTGTCCTGCTCCTTCCTCCAAAGGCATGCTGGCATCTAACTACTTTTAACCACTGGGTTTGAGCAGCAAATGATAAGTTAAATTATAAGTGCTGCTCAGCTCTCACCGGGCTCTGTCTGCTCTGCCAGTGCAGGAGATGCTCCCGCAGCCCCGCTCTGCATCCAGGCCAGTGCAGTCAGTTTGTCTGTGGGGGGCTGGGCTGCAGCCCCAGCTCTGAAAAATGCATGAGTCTGCTCCTTCCCTGGGAGCGGGGCAGCTCAGCCTTCAGCCTCCTCCTCCTCAGCATCCTCATGGCCCAGAAACGGGCAGCTCAGCCTTCAGCCTCCTCCTCCTCAGCATCCTCACGGCCCAGGAGCAGCAGTGGAGCCATGCTCTGCCTGCATGGGAGACCAAACCCTCCCACTGCTGCTCTTGCTGCAGCCAGCACCAGTTCCTCCCTGCAGTTTCCAGAAAAATCCTGTTTTACCCCAAGAAATGATCCCGAGAAGCCCTGGCACTGCCAGCTTGCCCTGGGTGGCGGCCAGAGGAACGCTGCCACACCTGGGGTGTGATGCTGCTGTGGCATTGCCGCTGTGCAGGGAGAGGACCCAAACCCTCAGCATCTGCTGTGGGGGTCTCCAGTGCTCCTCCATCGAGCAGGAGGAGTGCTCCAGCACTCCTCCATCGAGCAGCGCTCCTCCATCGAGCTGTGGGGGTCTCCAGTGCTCCTCCATCGAGCTGTGGGGGTCTCCTGCTCCTCCATCCTCTTGGCTGGCTGGGGACAGGGCAGCTGGAAGTGCCAGTCCAGCTGTGCCAACATAAAAGCTCCGGGCACAGCACAGGGAGGATTTGTTGACCCGGCAGGAGCCTCCCGGGCAGCTCTCAGGGACGATGGGAGTTCTGGAGCGCTGTTCCCGAGTTCAGCAGAGGAAAGTGCTGGCTAAGCTGCTCCTCTGGCTCACCCCGCGCTTCCCCCGCCGGGTTTCCGTGCAGGTGTAATGGATGGAGGAGAGTGGGATTGAAGGTCTTGGGGGCAGAGAAGACAGTGCGTGAGCCATCAGTCAGGTGCAAAAGCAAAGTAGTAACATTTCAGGGCAGTAATTTTTAATAATTTATGAGTTTCACTCGGTTCCCAGAGTGTTATTACCTCACTTAACATCATTTACAAATTACACATGATCCCATCAATTGTAGTAAAGTGAGGAAGTGTCTGGGAGACGCTCAAAACTCAAACGCTAGAGAGCAAATGAGAATTTACGAACCCGAGCGGGCTGCAGTGAGGGCGGGGGCAGCCGTGCCGTGCCGTGCCGTGCCATGCCGTGCCAGGTGTCACCCACCCCTCACTCCCCGCACTCGCGTGTCCCTGGCACAAAGCGCGGCGGCTGCAGAGGGCGAGAGAAGGGATGAGGGATGAGCTGTGGGACCTGTCCACACACATGTTCTGTCCCTTCCCTGCGAGGAAGGAAGGCAGGAGGTGAGCCCTGGTCCGGCTCTTCTCCTTCTCCATCTTCTCCTCCTCCTCCTCCTCCTCCTCGTCCTTAGCACTCCATCCCAGGCGAGCGGAGATGCGCCACTTCCTTTGTGCCGCCGGTGGCACAGAAACCTTCTCCATGGCAACACAGCCAGCGGCCTGCTGGGCTGCTCTTCCAGACAGCGCCTGGGCACCCGACGGGCAGCACCAGCAGTGAGGCCTTGGGGGGCTCCAGCAGAGCCCCTCGGGGTCTGCAGGAAGGGAAGCGGAGCCCAGCGGCAGCAGCCCGTGGCAGGAGCAGCTCGCCGGGTCCCCTGTGGGATGCTGAGCAGGGCTGGGCACCTTGGTGTGGGCTAAATCAAGGCTGGGAGGAGCATCCATGGGCTGCTTGGCACAGGCAGAACTCCCTGGGTGGGGAGCTGCAGCCCCCAAATTGCCGGGGATATTCGTGGGCTCCATGGCCAGGAACTGCCTCATCTACAAACAGATTATTTTTAAGTGAAGAGACAGTAGCAGCCGCTTAAATGCATTGACTTGTCGAAAACCACACAGATTTGGATACCGATGGCACCGAGTGCTATCGCTGAGGTGTCTCGGCCCATCTGCGTAAAGTAACTATTGATTTTGGTTGATATGCATCGATTCTAAGAAAACTGCCCTGCTTTGAAAATGAACTTCCAGTGCTTTCAAGGGAAGAAGCAGCGAGCGGTGTCTCTCTCGCAGGGCTCCCTCCTTTCCTTAAAGGCGGCTCCTGCATCTGAAAAACAGGAGCGAAGGCAAACAAATAGCTCGGAGGGAATTAAAACGCATCGATCCTCGGGGCAGGGGATAATGGCCTCCGCTAAAAGCTTTTGGAGACGTTAATACATTGCTTTGAATAAAGATCTGCTCCGAGGTGTGTGGGGTGCGGAGCTCACGCTTGTCCTGGAGCATTCCCGCAGGAGGCCGGGCTGGGCCACCTGTCCCTGGGGGTCCCTGGGGGTCCCTGGGGGTCCCTGGCTGTCCCTGGCTGCCCCTGGCTGTCCCTGGCTGTCCCTGGCTGTCCCTTTGTCTGTCCCTGGCTGTCCCTGGCTGTCCCTTTGTCTGTCCCTGGCTGTCCCTTTGTCTGTCCACCCTGTCTGTCTGTATTTCCTCCTCGCTGGCATTTTAATTGGCAGGGCAGGGCAGTGCCTGGGCAGCGGGTCCCGCGCAGCCTGACCTGGCAGAGCTGCACTGTCCAGACCAACAGGCAGAGTCCATCTGGGAGAGCCTATCCCAGCGCCTCCAGCAAGTCCTCTCTGTTAATTAAAGGTATTAATTGGCATGCAGCCTGTTTGTTGAAAGAGGCAGTGGCCTCTGCGGTGCTTGGCAGCAATTAGAGCACAGGAGAGCAGAACTTGTGAGGCACTTTGTCCCCATCCCTGCGAAGGACAGTGCTGGCACCCAAGGAATGCCCATGGGGCTGGATCTGTCCCTGCTGTCCCTGATCTCCCCCAGCCCCTCCGTGCACCCAGCGAGCACCCAGAGCGTGCTGTGAGTGAGACCTGCTGCAAGCAGGAGGGGTGGAATGCCAGGAAAACACATTTTTGCTGAAAGATGTGCTGGGTGAAAGACGTGTTTCCTCCCTTGCACTGATTAATTTGCACCATAAGCCACGGGAGGCTTTGCTGCTGTATTCGTGGTCATTCCTGAGCAGCCCGGACAATCCCAGGAAGGGGAGGGGAAGCAGCATTGACCTGGCACCGTGCCCTGGCCAGGCAGAGGCGGGTGACAGCTCCGAGGGCTCCAACGCTCTGCCCTGACTCGGTTAAAGTCCTTTCACTTCCATTTCTGAGCTCAGTCTGGGAGCGACACGAAAATTAGATCTAATAATGAATGATTACAACTTCCAAGGTAAGTCTAGTTGGTTGACTAATCAATTTGGTTAAGTGAAAATCCATAGCAAATGAGGCAGCCGCAGTACAACATTTCTCCATCCAATTTAAATTAAAACACCAACCATAATAATTTCACAATTACTCTGGGAGGATGCACCAGGGACTTGCCCCTGGAGAAGGGAAATGTCAAGGACTGCAGGAGAGGCCCCAGGAGCAGCCACTGGCATGGCTGGCTGCCTGTCAGGTGCCCACAGCTCCCAGGGTGAGCCCAGCCCGGGAGCTGGAGAGGGGGACCTGCTCCCTCCCATCCAGCTGTAATTCCTCTGCTCTGCTGTGGCAGGAACGTGAGGGATGGGAACATGAAATCCCCTGGAAAGTCGCTGCCGCAGCAGCCTTTAGTGGCCTGAATTATTTATGTGTGTACAGTTGTGCTGTGAGCCAAAATGTGCCCAAAATAAACACCCACGGCCCCTGGGGTCCGCGTTGGGCACGGGGGCTCCAAGGGACGGGGCCTGGAGGGGGACACCAGCCCTTCCTGCTCCTGTTTCTGGCTGTGCCTTCATCTGTGCTGGGATAATGAACACTCCATCCCCTGCTGGCTGCCAGCGTGCCCGAGGTGGCACAGTCACCGTGCTTCCCCAGGGCCTGGGGCCAAACTTTGTAGGACTGTGCTGGTAAATAATGGAGCAGCTTCTTCCCCCCATGGCTGTGCCAACAGTCCTGCCTGGCATGGGAGGAGCCTTTGCGTGCGTTTGGATGTAAAAGGGTCAGGCAGCGGTGGGTGAGAGCCAGGAGACTTTGGTTTCATGCTGGGATGCAGAGGTCCCTGCGCGGGCGCTGGCTGAGGAGCAGCACAGATCGCAGCGCGGCGTCTCCTGGTTCACCTCTCCCAGCCTGGGGAGCAGGGCTTTGTGCCTGAACACACCAAATGGTTGCTACCATTGCTGGAGGAATTGTGGCGTTCCCCTTGGAAAGCTACAGGGAAAAGAGATGATCAGACGTGGCTCGTGTAACAGATGGATTTATGGATTATTTGGAGCCTCTTGTGCTAATTTTGCAAATGCTGTATGTCTGCAGGCTCTTAATAGCTGCATTCCTGGCTAAATGGATAAAAAATGTGTCCTGTGGGGACTGCAGGCTTTGGGGAATAACTTATGCAAATTCTCTGGTGATGCAGTCAAATTTCACCCAAAGCCCAGGAGGACAAGCCTTGCAGCCAGCTCGGTCCTGGCTGGGATGTGGGAGATGCCGTGGGGATGGGCCCACTGCTGCCCTGCGATGGGGGATGCGTGCTCTGACCACAGAGGGACCTTGGTGGGACCCAAGGATGGAGCTCCAGGGCTCATTCCCGTGCCAGCGCCGCTGTCCCGGGGCTGCCCGTGCCATGTCCCGCCCCAGCCGAGCATCCTGCCCGCCCCTGGGTTCAGGTGTCCTGTGAATGTCAAGGCTGTGGGTTTATTGCCACTTTAGCTCTACCTGAGAGGGAGATTGTGGGCAGAGCTGCAGCCCAGCTGGAGAGCAGGAGTCGAGGTGTTGGAAGATGCATTCCAAATGCAAGGTGGAGGGGAGAGAAATTATTAAACTCTCAGATAGCAACAGAGCTTCCTTTGTGAGCACTGAAGATGGGAAATTATGCTGAAGCAATGCATTGCAAATCACTCTCTGAAAGGCAGAGAAGGGCCTTTTATCCTGCGGCCCTGAAGTTTTCCTGGTATCTTTGTATGCAGAGGCATTCCTTCAGGGGAGAAAGAGAAGCCAGCAATTTTGTGCCTGATTGGCAGGCTGTCCAGCGCTGGAAAGATATTTGTTTTTTCAGAGAAGGGCTCACAGGCTGAAATCTCGCTCTTGCATTTTCCATTACAGAGGAAAATGAAACTTGGAAGATGCTCTCGGTGAGCACTGCTTGGCCTCGGAGCGATGGCGGTGCCCCGGCAGCCAGAGAGGAGGGCTGCAGGTCCTGGCAGCGCATCCTCCTGCCGGGCCCGAGGGGGGATTTGGGGCAGCACAAGGGGCTCTCAGCCCCCAGCCCCCTCCTCAGGCCCTGGGCTGCCCGTGCCCCCCTCGCCGGGCTCCTCACGCGAGGCAGGGAGCAGCAACATCTGCTCCCAAACGCCTCCCGAAGTCCTCGAGGCATCTGCTCGGCTGTGGAGTGCAGCTCTGAGTGGGTTCAAGAGGCGCTTCGGAATCAGGAGCAGCGTGGAAGAGCCGCCAAATCTCACTTTCCTTCCTCGCTTCAGCAAAGACACTGAGGTGCTGCAGTGGGTCCGGAGAAGGGCAGCGAAGCTGAGGGGTCTGGAGAGTCAGTGCCAGAAGGAGCAGCTCAGGGGGCTCAGCCTGGAGCCAAGGAGGCTCGGGGGGCCCTTCTGGCTCTGCACAGCTCAGGGGGCTCAGCCTGGAGCCAAGGAGGCTCGGGGGGCCCTTCTGGCTCTGCACAGCTCCTGACAGGAGGGGACAGCCGGGGAGATCGGGCTGTGCTCCAGGAACAGGGACAGGGCAAGACGAAATGGCTTCAGGTTGTGCCAAGGGAGGTTCTAGCTGGACATCAGCAGGAATTTCTCCATGGAAAGGGCAGTCAGACCTTGGCAGGGGCTGCCCAGGGAGGCGTCCAAAGGACTGGAGGTGGCACTCGGTGCTCTGGGCTGGGTGACGAGGTGGGGATCAGTCACACCTTGGACTCGATGAACTTGGAGGTCTTTTCCAACCTCAGTGGTCCTGTGGTTCTCTAATCCTCAAAAAGGCATCGAGTCAGAACTTCTGCCAGGCCTCTCCTCAGCGCGTGGGGAGAGTACCCAGGGATGGGATTCCATAATAACAAACACCTTTGCAGCACCTCATTAAATCACGGCGTTTCTGAAGCACAGCAGGACACTTGTGTGAATAAATAGCGCAATCTCCCCGGCTGAAGTATTTTCACATCTGAGTTATTTCCTCTGCATATGATCAGCTCCTTCCTCGGGTTTGTTCTCTCCCCTGGCTCTGCCACGAATGATTTTCACTGATGAGCACAATTAACAAATGAGAGACAAAGTTGAAAAAAACACATCAGCCCCCCCAGCCTGCCTTTAATGTTTTAAAGTTGAACAAATCGCCCAGGAAAATGGAGCGAGGAGAGATCACGGCACAGCTTCTCCCTCATCTTGCTGCTTGTCTTTGTAGGTGACAAAATGACAACAAAAGAGACAGAGAGAAAAGGGGGTGGCCAACAAACCCCAGTGGAAAGAGAGGCAGGGTGTTTATGGGGCCACTGTGTTTGTGGGTAGCAGGGGATCAGCGGGGCTGCCAGATGAGGGCTGTGAATTGGATTTAAAGGAAAGTTAATTTACTTTCATACAGTTTGCAGCCCGTAAAAGCCGCGTGGGAGTTCTTCTACCAACAGAGAGGCCCCCAGCCCCAACCCCAGCGTGTGAGCCAGGCTCAGTGTGTGCCCAGGGATGGAGCTGGGCTGGGGAATGCAGACCCTGAGGGATCCCAGCACACAGATCTGGGGGCTCCTCTGTGGGGTCCCAGGGCAGCTTTGGGGGGTTTCCCACTCTGGGATCCCTGGGTGCCCCTTGCCAACCCCTCCAGCTCCCCAGCACACCCCAGTGCTCCCAGTCTGCCTCCACAGCACCTTCCACGGGAAGAGTTTTCCAGCACGGTCTAATTACAGGGTGAGTTACGGGCCCTCCCTCGCAGTTAATGTGGTAGGGAGCTTTATTGCCAACAGGAGAGAGATGACACAGAAGGATATTACACACGGCGTCGCTGGTAATTATTTTTATGGCTCCGTGTGAGGTTTATGGCGGTGGCTCGGCGCGTTCGGAGGTGCCACCTCCCATTTTGGGGTAATTAATGTTCCCTGTGCCCCCTGGGCAGGGTGTGCCAGGCTCAGGGGTTGTGCTGGTGCCAGGAGAAGGCTCTCGGGGGTCTGGTGGTGCCAGTCTGCTGCCTGTACCCTCATCCCCAGCGCTGTCACCCCCAGACTTGTTCCTTCCCCTCCTTTTTCCAAACCCTCCTTGGGCAAAGCCAAGCCTTTCTCTTGGCAAAGAACTCACTGCTCCAAAGCAAATGAAGGGATAGAAACATCTTGAAAGGTGATGAATTCTCGTAGCCTTTCTCTAGTGAATTTTGTTTCTCTCTCTTTGTGTCTGCTAATTGGTCTTAGCATTAATTAATCTGATTTCATTATATTCTCTTTAATTTGTCAAGATATCATTTTTTTCTTGGGCAAAGAAACGCTTTAGAGGGTTGTCACAATTGTTATAATTCCCCCCCCCTTTAAAATTACCAGAGAAGTCATTATCAATTAAGCTCATTTGCATACACATTAGAGTAATCATTTTAGCTTAGCCAAATTTGTAAAAATTTACATAGTATATTGACCTTCCACACTTCCACTTAAACACATAAATGCAAGAGGGACTCGCACAGGCCTCAGTAGAGAAGTGGGGTTTATTTTTCAGGCCTCTCGTACTCAGAGAGGCCTAATTACACCAAGTCATTTTTTCTTTCAGCCATAATTGCCAAACAAATAGTTTCTTCTGCAGTTTCTTCCCTTTCCCTCTGCTGAGGGGTGTGGGAACCCAGGGCACCAGGAATATTTCTCCAGCTGCTGTGGGGTGTCCTGACCTCCAGGGCAGCTCTGACTTTGACCCTCACTCATGGAGAAAACTTCCAAAGCCTCAAGGTAAGCTAGAAACCACAAAAGTGTGAAATAGATTGTAGAGAGTAGTGGAGTATGTCACATGGGTGAGAAATTTAGGTTTTAGGATTTTTAGTATGTTGTAGATGGTTTCAAGATGGAGAGTGCAGGGTGTTGTCTTGAATTCCTTTCTTCTTTCTTCTTCTTGTTCCTCTTTCTTCTTGGGTTTGGGTGGTATCTTGTAATTGGGTAGAAAAATTCTCATTGCGGGTCTTTAGGTGTCAGTTATTGGATTAGAAAGGAAAATAATTTATGTGTCACTTCTTAATTGGGCAGCTTAGTTTTTGATTAGATTTAAAAGGCCTTGTAACATGAGGTTTTTGGCCATTTTTGTGCTGTTCTTCCCGCACGCAGAGTCTGGAGCAGCCCAAGCAGGAGTGGGACCCCCAGCGCCAGGCAGGACCCCCAAGCACAGCCGGTTGTATTCCCAGCCCTGCTTTGCCCACGAGGTGCAAAGCAGCAGAAAATTCCTCCTCTTGGCCTTCGAGCTGAGCAGGCCTCTTCCCCCGGCAGCACAATTCTGGCCTTGAGTGGTTTTAACGGCAGCCTTCATGGTTTGATGGAGGATTTTACACTAATGCAAGGCATTACCTAGTTAATTTGGCCAGAATAGAATGTAATTTTGCACGGTCAAAGCCATTGCTGCTTGAGCTGAAGCTTCCATTACGTGCCCTGCCCACACGCGGGGGGAGAGGAGCGGTGCTCTGTTCAGGGGTCCTGGGGAGCCCACCCCTGTGTGTCCATTGTGATGTTTTGTTTGAGGTGAGGGATGCTCCGTGGAGCTGGGGGCATGCAGCTGCCTGTGGCTGCGTGAGGGAAGGGCAGACTCGAGAAAACACCAATTTCTGCTTGGAAAAATCTGGCCACAGTCTGTGATTAGACTTCAAGACACATCTAGCACCACACCAAGCCTGTTTGACACCTCCAAATGAGGTCTGGCAGCCCCCGCCCCATGGGGGTCACACCTCGCTGGGAGGAATCGATGTGGGGGAAGGCAGCGGTACCCGAATCCCTGTGTGCAGCTGGGGGAGGGCTGGCTCTGGGCTGGCTTTGGGCTGCCTTTGGGCTGGCTTTGGGCTGGCTTTGGGCTGGCTTTGGGCTGGCTTGGGCTGGCTGTGGGGTCAATGCAGGGGGTCAATGCACTCATGCAGGGGGACAGAGCCTTCCCAGCCCCTCTGGGCACACAGCAGACCCATCCTGCCAGGACCCACAGCCTCTGGACCTGCCTAATTACAGCGAGAGCGAGGAGAGGTGTCTGCCGAGGTGTCTGTCGAACTGTCAGGAGGATGAGCTCGTGGAAACTGCAGGAGGAAGGGAACAGTGTTGATCAGAGGGCTCCGAGAGGACTCAGTTTCCCCCGGGGCTATGCAGAGCAGGTGCTCATCAGCCTGCCGTGCCTCCGGGCACTGTCGGTCAGGGCACCGCACCTTCTCCTCCCCAGCACCTTCCCCAGGCCAGCCCTGGCTCTGTTCACCCCTCCCTGTGGCATGTGAGGGGTGAAATGTGCCATTGCCCGAGCCCAGCCTGGCCCTGCTGCTCTTTGCATCTTCATCGCTTTATTGTCAATAATAATTACAGGATGATTATTTTGGCAGCAATGCAAACTCTGCACCAATGCGAAGGGTGGGATTTTTTCCATCTGGAAGAATGCAGGAGCTGTCCACCCACCTGTGTAGCGTTTCTTGTGCCCGGTTAGAGATCATTAGAGCCTTTGTTAGCAGAGCTGACTGACGAGGGGAATAGATTAATATTAGAACACCCTGTCAGGAGTGGTGAAAAGGCTGGATTGATTTTGTGGGGCATTTAGTCAGAGCTGCGTGCAGAGCCCTTGGGTGGTTACACTGCGCTGAGCAGTCTCCTGGATTAGCAAACCCCTCCTGGAGCAGCTCTGCTGTTTGGGGCACACACAGCACTGCCCTGGCTCCCCCAAACCCAGCACTGAGCCCTGGTCACGGGGCTGTGCCAGGCTGCTGGGTGCCCGCAGTGCCCACCCGAGGCTCCTCACGCCCAGCTGCGCTCACTCACGCCCTGGCACAAGGGCAGGGCACACGAGTCCCCTTCCTCCTGGCCACATCGGGCCACTGCCCCACTGCCGAGCTCAGCCTGCCCTGGCTGGGACCCCCAAATCCGGATCATCCGCATCCTTCCCCTCCTCTGTGCTTGCACAACAGAAATTCCTGCCCTCGCCCCCATCCTCTGCTCCCACTAATGCTCTTCACTTTCAAATGCTAATAATCCACAGCACTAAAAGGCTCAGAAGTGGTTCTGGATTGTTTGATCTTTGCCCTGTGATCTACTTTCATCTTCCATCTTTCAAACGGTACTTTGGGTTTCCTTTGCCCCATTAAGGCTCTCCGGATGCAGCAAACCCACCCAAACTCTGATGGAGATGTGCAGAGTTAAACTTCGGGACATTGTCTTTTCCTGGCACTCTTCACCCACTGTGGCAAGCACAGGCAGGGCTGGAATGATTCCAGAGGTGCTGCCTGGCCCCCAGGAGCAGGGACACCGTCTGACCCTCTGGGCACCGCTGCCATCCCCCTCTGCCTCCCCTCAGCTGCAGCCCCCAAACTGTTTAATATTTAAACCCAAGCAGTTTAATATTTAAACCCAAGCAGCCCAGGCAAAGCTGCTTTTCTTCTTTTTATTTATTCTTTTAATTAAATGCCAATTAGAAAGGAAGAGAGAGAGGAAAAAAAAAGGCATTAAACACTTAAATACACACTACACCCAGGTTGCTCGAAGTTGCTACAAGCTAATTAGCTACTTAAGTGATCATTTGAAATTCCATATCAAACAATTCATAATCTGCTCCAAAACCTGGAGCTAGCAGGGAAAATCACAGAACCACAGAATCACATGTTGGTTTGGGTCAGAGAGACTTCAAAGATCATCTCATTCCGCAGGCAGGGGCACCTTCCAGTAGGCCAGGCTGCTCCAAGGAGGTGGCTTGTGCCAGCCTTGGCTCCTCCAGAGCTGGCAAAAGCGGTGCCAGCTCAGGCCCTGGCACGGACCAAAGAGCCAGAGGCCCAAATATCCCCGTGTGCAGGGGTTTTCAGCCCATCAGCCCCCCGAGGATGGCTGCTGCATTTCCTGCTGCTGCATTTCCTGCTGCTGCATTTCCTGCTGCTGGGGAAGCTGCTCTGGGGGCTGGCAGCCCCTCGCCTGGGCAGAGCTGATGAGGAGGGTCTGGGCTGAAGCTCAGCTGGGTCGTGCAGAGCAGAGCTGCATTCTGCCCTCAGTTAACAAATGTGCCCAGGGGTTTTTGGAAGTCACTTTGCCCTCGCCTGCCTGCGGGAGGGGGACAGGGCAGAGCTGGGACGGAACAGGGGGCACCGGGAGCGGGGGCAGAGCTGCGGGCACGGGAGCCAGCGTGGCGTGGGGAGCTATTTATTAGTATTTGCATGTGCACTAATAAGAAAACATCATTCCGGGCTTCAGCCCTCATTTGCCTGCCAGCAAACAGCGAGGCAGCTCGGGCGGAGGGGGAGCGTGTTGTAAATGCGCCGGGGAGATTTCAAAGGCACTTTAAAGCGGGAATGTGGTCTGGGGAAGAGGCTGTTTTCAATGCAGATTTGTTTTTGTTTGAATTAGTTGATGCTTATTTTAAGCTCCTGTGGCACACTGTCATCTCTGGATTGCTTGTTTTCCTGTGCCAAAGTCAACCTTAATTTCTCCCCTCCTTTCAAGAGGGAGCCGTGATTTTCCCTCTGCTGCACTGAGCATCAGATGGGCAGGACAGAGCCGGGCTCTCTAAGCGATGCTGACAGGATTACCTACTGATTGCCGGAGTAAAACCCTGCATTCCAACTACGGCTGGGGCAGATGGCGCAGGAAAGCACTGGAAACTCGTCTCTAATTCCTAGTGAAGGACAAACCTCGCAGGGACCGGAGATTCACTGTGGATAAGCTGGAAAACTTCTGCTGCTTTGCCAAAGCTCATCCGGCAATCCTGCGCCTCCGGAGCCGGGCAGCGCTTCCCGGCCTTGGGAAGCCCTTGCATTTGTTCTGGCCCCTGTGGGCCGGGGGGAAATTGAGGGGCCCTCCGGCGTGGTTTGCTTTGGGAAAAGTGAACATTTGGCTCGGCTGTGCGGGAAAGGGAACAGCAGCACCGGCACAGCCCGGCCTGGGCTCCGGGGATGTGCTGCCGACAGGAGGATGAGGATGGTGAGAGTTTTCTTGTCTGAGAGCATCCTCAGCCACCCTGGCAGCTGTGGCACGGCCAGGGCAGAGGGTGCTGTGCCAAAGGCACTGTGCCCGAGCTCTGTGCTGGGTGCAGGGGACACCTTGCAGAGGTGTCACCCCGGCATCACCACGGCCACGCAGCAGGGAGGCACAAAAGGTCAGTGGTGGTGATGGCACTGCCTTCAGCCAGCCCCCGGGACACAAAGGCTCAAATATTAACTAATTAGCTAGTTCGTTTCTTCTTAGCAGCGACTGGCCAGGAACTTCAGGGCCCCTGTGGCCCTGGCAGCAGGCTGGGTGGGTGCTGGATGTGAAGGAGGGCGCAGGGATGCTGCTGCCCGGAGCACCCACGCCCTGCCCGCTTTGTGACACCTCCGTGGATGTGGTTCTGTCCTTGGCACCGCTTCCTTTGAAGATGGGCACCTGATAAATGATGAAAGGCAAGAAGTAAAGCTCCTGACCTTTCCCTGAGCTCGCCCCAGCCGCTCTCCTCCTGCCCGTGCCCCCAGCTCAGCCGCTGCAGCCGGGAGCTGGGCTGACCTCCTTGAGTTTAACAGGATTTCTGCAGCCTGCGCCGGGGCCGGGGCTGCTCCTCACCCGCTGCTGTAATCTGCGCCCTAAGCCGCCGGCTCTGGGCTGAAATCTTCCCTTTGCTGGGTTTATTTGCCTTCCCTCCTCCCCTGCATCCCGCAGCCACATTTCAGGGAGGAAAAGTTAATCTGCTTCCCCTTTGGCTCCAGAAAAAGGCGTCTGCAAGGAGATAGTTGCTGATGGATTTCTGTCTCTGAGCCCCAGGTGGGACAGGGCCACTTAAGGAGTCCCCAGCAGAGGGGAGAAGGTCGCTTGCACAAGATGCTGAGGCCTCACCCGCTGGGTTTCAGCGTTTCTGGGCACTGACGTGGATAAAACAGACAATAACTGGAGAGTAGGACGTGGCTCATGCAGTGACACTGTTGGGGCTGGGGTGGTCCTGGACTCCTGAACCTCCATCCCACACCTGCAGCAAAATGAGCACCCCTGGAAGGGCTTGGCCATGCCTCAGTGTCCCAGGAGCAGGCTGGAGGCTCTGCAGGGCTCCAGTGGCTCTAATTCTGGAGATAAAAGTCCAGCTTCAGCTGGAGGAATGCTCCAGTGAAACTGCAAAATTCAGGCTGTCGGCTTTGGAGCTCCCTGCGAACGCTTCCTCACGGAACCCGAAATGACCGAGATTAGATGGAATTAATATGTGCGTTTTTCCATAAAGATTTCCAGCACAAGCATTTCATAAAAATGCAAATCTCAGCTGAGATTTATAATTAGGAGGGATATGTGCAGAGCTAACAAATGATCAGCAGAGCCCAGCTCTCTGTGGATAATCGCTCAGGGCTGGTGCGGGGTCCCACGGCAGCCTCGGAGCCTCGCGGGGAGCGTGGGTACTCCCGGGAAAGCAGCCAGAGCTCCGCAGGAAACACGGATGTGCAGGGATTAGTGGGGTGTCCAGACCGTCCTCTGCCACTTCCCCTGGAGGAGGAGGAGGAGGAGGAGGAGGAGGAGGAGGAGGAGGAGGAGGAGGATGAGGAGGAGGAGGAGGATGAGGAGGAGGAGGATGAGGATGGTGTCTCACAGACCATTTGTCCTCAGCAGAACAGTGATCCCGGTGCCTCCGCACGCTGCTCCTTCTCTGAGCTGTGGATGTTCCCATGGATGTGGGGACAGGATCCGCTGTGCTGGGCGCTGCAGTCTGACAGTGGAGAGCTGTGCCAGTCCAAGCTGTGGCAGTCCTGCTCCCTCTGGAGCAATCCCTGTGGAAGAGATGAGCTGGCACACATTGGTTTTCACAATTTCAGTTTCAGGGCCATCCCTAAATCCCAGCCCCTGGATGCTGAGCCAAAGCGCTGCCAGGGCTGTGGGGAGGCAGCGAGGCAGGAAGGGGCAGGAAGGAGGAGAGCTGCTCCCCGGGCACTGCCCACACCTCACTGCAAGGCTTCATTCCCTCCCTCTCTGCCATTCCTTGCAGAGGCCAGGAGGAGACCCTGGTGGAATATGAGCTCCACGGTGGCCAAGTGATTATTTATTGCAATCATTGCTTTCAGGTCCTTTGGCTCCTCTCTGTTAATTAGGCTGCAGGGTGTAATAAAGGTGATGGAAAGCGGCGGGAGCTGGAGCTGCTCAGGGAGGGCGTGGAGGAGCTGCCACATCCAGCCCTGGCACTGGGCAGGGGGGCAGAGGGACCCTCTGGGCTGAACTGCCCATCCTGGACCCTGGAGCCAAACCCACTGCCCTGTGCCTGCCACCCTGGCATCCCAGGGCACCCCCGGGGCTCGCTGCCTGCAGGGATGGAGGATGCTGAGCACATCTGGGGATGGGTGGAAGCCGGGCCTGCCCCTGCCCTGCACAAATATCAGGAAAGGAAGTTGAAATGAGCTTGTTTAAATGACATTTGGATCCCCTGCCCCAGGGATTCCTGCTGAAGCAGGGTGTGAATAGAGTGGCTGAGAGCCGAGAGCAGCTCTGCTCCAACAGTTATTGAAAATTTAAACCACAAATGAAACAGAATCTCTTTGATGATGATGGAATCCATGGTCCAGGTCCCCCAGCACCTCCCGCTCTGTGCTGGGGTTCCTTGGACGCCGATGGCAGCTGAACTGTTGCTGTTCACTGCAGCTCTCCCTTCAGCCAGCTCCAATGGAGCCTTTGGGGCCCCAGCTGGGTGCTGAGCAAGGCACCAGCCTCTGCTCCCTGGGATTTTTCCAACGTGTGGGAGAGGTGAGAGATGAGTCTTAAAATATAGGGGAAAACCAGCATCGTTAACCCTCCCTCTGGGCAGCCAGACCAGGCTCTGAAGCACTTTGGCCAGGAGGAATTCTCTATTGACACCTTTCCCTACACAACCAGGGGATTCATTAAATAAATCAGCTGATGAAATGTGTCTTTTTCCCTCCAGAGCTCCCAGATTTGCTGCAAAAAGCCAGACGCCACCGAGCCTTCCTTAACCTCCATCACTCCCCTTCCAGCTGCCCACGGACAATATTTTTGGGTTAGCAGGGTCATCTTTGGCAAAAACATGTCAGTCCTTTGTTCTGTCCCTGCAGTTTTAATGAGTACTTGGGGCTATTTAAAGAAACCTGACAGTTTCTAGGCCTGAACCTGTGCTGTGAGGTCGCTGTGCAGCATAATTTCAGCAGCTCATCTTCCTCTTCCTCCTCCTCCTCCTCCAGCGCGGTGACACTCACCTGCACAGCCAGAGGGGTGCACTGGCTGATTCCAGCAGTGGGGCAGGACGGAGCAGGGCTGCAGCTCCCTGGCTCCTTCCTGGGGCAGTGAGCTGGCTGGGAGTCTGGGAAAAGAGATTAAAAAGGATTTGGCTCCCGGTCCAGGCCTCTGGTGCAGCGCAGGGCAAAAGGGAGAGAGGCAGAAAGAACACCAGAGAAAAGCTATTTTATTTCAGTGCAAAAGTATCCACTTTAAATACCCTTTTTATTACATTATCTGCATAGTAATACTAATAATAGATCTTGTTGGCAGTTCTAATGAGGCTGGAGAATATAAAGTTTCCAATAAAGTTAATTGTTGCCTTTAATACTCTCATACATTTATACGTGGTAAATCTTTAAAGAAAAAGCACTCGTTTCTTTTCCATTTACCACTCGGGAGTGGCCCAGCCTCTGGGGGCCGAAGGCTCATGTGCTGCTGGGTCAGGGGCTGCCAAAAGAGCGGAGTTATCCCCCAGAAAAGCTCTGTCCAGGAGGGAAGCAGAGCAGGCGGGAGCGGAGGGGATTTTCCTTCCCTGAGGCTGACTCCTGCCTGGGATTCCTGCTGAGGAGAGTTTGTTTGCCCTGTGAGAGTCCCCAGGGACCGCCAGCAGCAGCTAATCCTTTCGCTGAAAGCTCTGCTCGGCATTAGCTGGGAAAAACAACCCCAGCCACGCTCAGAAACCAAACAGGACCTTTCCAGCAGGAAAAGAAACGAGGAATTGATCATGGAGCGTTTCCTGGGCGCTGGGAGCATCCCCGGCTGCTCCGGCTGCTGGGGCAGGGACCAGAGCCCCTCCCGGTGCTGGGGCAGGGATCAGAGCCTCTCCCGGTGCTGGGGCAGGGATCAGAGCCCATCGCGGTGCTGGGGCAGGGATCAGAGCCCATCCCAATGCTGGGGCAGGGACCAGAGCCCCTCCCGGTGCTGGGGCAGGGATCAGAGCCCCTCCCGGTGCCGGGGCAGGGATCAGAGCCCCTCCCGGTGCCGGGGCAGGGATCAGAGCCTCTCCCGGTGCTGGGGCAGGGATCAGAGCCTCTCCCGGTGCCGGGGCAGGATCAGAGCCCCTCCCGGCCCCTCCCGGTGCTCCCGGTGCTCCCGGCAGGTCCCGGCTCGCCCTTCCCGCAGGATCCCGCAGGGGAATTCACGGGGGAGGCTGCATCGCCTGCGCTGCCGCTCCTAACAGGTGGTTGGATAATTAAGTGTGCTTTATGCACTGTTTTGCTCAGTGTAATTGCAGACTCCGTATAAATAATTCACATGGAATTATTTTACCGAGGACATCACCCGCCTCCTCATAATTTGCTTAACTGGAATGGGCGCCTCCATCAGCAGCGGTGATTTGCTCCAGGCCCGGCAGTCACCGGCCCTCGCAGGCTGGCTCTGCTGTAAATTGAATTAAGGGCTGCAGGATGTCTGTCCACTCTGCGCTGGGAGGGTCTGAGGCTGCTGGACGGGGCGGTCAGCAGGAAGGGGCGCTGCTGGTAATTATAAATGATGAAATAGTCATGGTGGCGGATGGCAGGGCAGCCCCTGCGGGCTCGGGAGGGAGCCTTGGGCTGTTCAGAGCCCTCGAGCTCTGTTCCATCAGCCAGGGGCTGCCTCCCCACACCCCGCAGCTCAGGGCAGGCCTGGGCTCTGGCTGGCAGTGCAGGAGGTGATTCAGGGGTGATGTTCTCATGTTCAGGCACAGCTGGATGGGAACACGGGGACCAGACCCATCCTGGCACTGGCTGCGGCACCTCAGAGGGCTCCAGCTGCCCCCCACAGCCAGAGCTCACCCCTTCCACCCCAGGAGCTGGCATCGCTCAATTAACATTAATGAAGAATTAATGTTCACACCCACCCTGGGCAGCAGATCCTGTGATTATCCCCACTGTACAATCCAGAAGCTCCAGCTTGGAGTGAGCCAGCGACCTCTCCAAGGTCACCCAGCGTGCTGGTGACAGAGACGGATTCAGAGCCCAGGAGGGGGCTTTAAAGAACATCTCCTTATCTTTATTTTTTATTGCATTTAAAAATAAACCACGGTTATTAAATATCATAATACCCATAATAGATTTCAAACTTGAACCGCTTCCAGAGATGCTAAATGATAAATACAGCTATTATCAGAGGGAGCACTCAGAGCAATGGATAGGCAGCGTTTGTTCGATGAGGGTGTGTGCACACACGTGTGGGGAGCACAGTCCCAGGGAGGGTGGCTCTCATGTCACCCGGGGCTGGCAGCTCAGGCTGCTGAGAGCACCCCAGGAGATCCTGGGGGCCCAGAGCTCCTTTCTGAGGGCTGCTGTCAGGCACCCAGGGGACCCCGCAGCACCGAGGCTGCAGGGCACGGGGCAGAACCGGCGCCTCATGGGCATCACCCCAGGGTGCAGGGGGTGTCAGCCAAGGAACGGGCTCCCTCTCCTTCATTCCTGGCCTGGCTCCCCAGGCCCTCTCTCCCACTTTCTTGCAGTCACCCTTTGGGCACTGGAAATCCAGAACTGTTGGGCCTCAGGACCTGTCTTGCGTGCAGGAACAATGAGAAAAGTTCCATTTTTTAGCCCAGTTTGTCTCCTCTCTTCCTTTGGCTGAGCTCAGCAACACCCCCAGCTCTGAGCGTGCTTCAGGAGTGTTCCTGCCTGGGGTGCCCCCTCCTCCAGCCACCCCTGCATGTACTGACACTGATGTTTCCTCTCTGCGCTCTCTTAATCTCATCTCCTCCAAAAGTGCTTTGCCTTTACTTTTGCAGGCTCTAAATATCTATTTGCATCCCTCCGAAATGTCCTGTTTCAGCTGCGGAGCGCTTACAGTGCAGGAATGAATGTCTCTGAGCTGTGAGAGCAGCAGGGATGGTGGGAGGTGGGAGCTGCTGCTGCTGCAGCTCTCCTGCCTTTCTCGGGGCTCCTGGCGCTGCGGGTGCCAGCAGCTCTGCCCCACGGCAGTGCCAGCCCTCCCTGCCCAGGGGCAGCTCTCTCTCGTGGCTCGGGCCCCTGGCAGGTGGGCAGCAGGGATGGGCACTGTTCCACAAGCTGCACCTCCCACCTGCAGCCTTGCTCCAGCAGGGACACGGCGCTGGTGGCAGCGGGAGCAGCTCTGTGTGGGCTCTGCAGTGGCTCCCCCGTCCAGCCTCGACCCTGCCCCTGCTTTATTTATTTATGTTTGAACAGAAGCATAATACAAATAAAGCACGGCCGTAAAAATGTCAGGGAAAGTTCAAACCTATTCATTACCCATTTCACTCCGATTAAAATTTCCATCGAGGCTGCTTGGTTTTGACTTGAGTTGCTTTCCTTTTAATGAGCTTGATCTAGAAAGTAAAAGATGCTAATTCATCCTTACATCTCTATCATCTCCTGGCTTTTTCTATATAAAGCATCAAGGTCGCATTCTGGGGAAATGTCTTTTTACCAAAGGTGCCATAATAATAATGAAGCAGCAATTTGTTTCAGCAAACTGCCTACAGTAATGAAGCTTAATTATAACCGTGTTATTAATACTGCTGCTTAAGGTAATTCACTTCTGAGCGGGGCGCAGAACAGTAAACTATAATTTAAACAAGAATCGAGACCTAATTTAAATCATCAGATCTGCTGTGGAAAAGGCAAACAGAGCTGGAGCTCTCCCTCTGCCGCCTCCATCACCAGCCGCTCCCCTGGCAGGGCTGCAGGAGCACAGAGAGCAGTCAGCAGCAGCTGCTGGCTCTTCCTGACCTCCAACGTGCCTGTAAAACACAAAAATTCCACCTGCCCTGCAAGCAAGGGGGTGATGGACGTGCTCGGATGTCTGTGTGCTCGTGTGGGCCTCGCAGAACTGCTCCCTGCCAGGCAGGAGCACCCCCTCCGGTGCCCAGCCTCTCGGGAAACCTAAGAAATGCCACTCCTGGAATTATATTTTTATGTTTTCTTTCCACTCTGTGATTTTAGGGCATGTGCCTGGAGGCTCGGGGTTTGTACAAACCGCCAGTGTTCTCCATGGTGCTGCTGTCCCCTCCTGCCTGGCCCCAGCTCCCACCCAGGGGTGCCAGGCGCGTCCCTCTGCTGTGCCTCCCCGCTGCCTCCCTGCCCGAGGCACGCAGCCTTCTGTCAGCATCCCACTGGCGGCTGCTCTGTCCCTGTCCCGGTCCCAGCTCCCCTTTCTCCGTAACGAGCCCTGCCGTCCTCCTTCCTCAACCCCGCATTATTTCTGTCTCCTCCCGCAGCATCTCCCCTGCACCCTGGCACGGCTGCCCCGGCTCCCGCACGCCAAACGCCGCGGGATGAGGGCTCTGCTGTGCCGGTGACAGCGGTGGCAGCGGTGACAGCGGTGACAGCGGTGACTGACAGCGGTGACAGCGGTGACAGCGGTTCCTGGCCCGGGAGATGGAGCCGGGAGCTGCGGCAGCCCCTGCGGGATGCCATCCCAGTGCCCTGCTCTGCCAGGCGCGTGTGCTCAACAGGCTGGCAGCGAGGAGGAGCAGAGGCGCGGGAGAAGTAAATAGGTGGAATGTTTCTTCTTGGGAAGGGGAAAAAAAGCCTCCATCGCTGTTCCACTCGACTGCAGCCTCCCGCAGGCTGTTTCATCTCATATTATCTAAGCTCCAAGGGGGTGTCCAATTTGAGGAACAATAACTATAAAGTCATTTTCGGTCCCCCGCTGCGGCGCAGCACATGATAGCCTGTGTAAAGCGGCAAACAGCCTGGCCGAGCCGGGCTGGGGCCGGGCTGGGGCCGGGCTGCGGGGGAGCCGTGCCCGGGAGCCGCGGGAGCTGCGGGAGCTGCGGGAGCCGCGGGAGCTGCGGGAGCTGTGGGAGCCGCGGGAGCCGCGGGAGATGCGGGAGCTGCGGGAGCTGCGGGAGATGCGGGAGCTGCGGGAGATGCGGGAGCCGCGGGAGATGCGGGAGCCGCGGGAGCCGCGGGAGATGCGGGAGCCGCGGGAGCTCCGGGAGCCGCGGGAGATGCGGGAGATGCGGGAGATGCGGGAGATGCGGGAGATGCGGGAGCTGCGGGAGATGCGGGAGCCGCGGGAGCCGCGGGAGATGCGGGAGATGCGGGAGATGCGGGAGCTGCGGGAGCTGCGGGAGATGCGGGAGCTGCGGGAGCCGCGGGAGATGCGGGAGATGCGGGAGCCGCGGGAGCTGCGGGAGCTGCGGGAGCTGCGGGAGCCGCGGGAGCCGCGGGAGATGCGGGAGCCGCGGGAGCCGCGGGAGCCGCGGGAGATGCGGGAGATGCGGGAGCCGCGGGAGCTGCGGGAGATGCGGGAGCTGCGGGAGATGCGGGAGCTGCAGGAGCCGTGCCCGGGAGATGCAGGAGATGCGGGAGATGCGGGAGCTCCGGGAGATGCGGGAGCTGCAAGAGATGCGGGAGCCGGGGGCTGCCTGGCCACAGGGATGCAGCTCCGCTCCAGCAGTGCTGGGCTGCAGCAAGGATCCCCCCGGCAGAGGGGCTGCTGCTGAAACCACAAGGTGAGCACTTGGGTTTCCTTTGCAGCTGGAAAGGGGCCCCAGGCCAGGAGCCAGGCGGGGTTTGGAGCCTCGTGCTCCCTGGAATTGCTCCCTAGCCCGGCAGTTGCAGGATGAGGCATCCAGGAGCCCCCTCTCTCCAAAGGTGGATTGAGATGAGCATCAGGAGAGCAAATAATACTGGATACACCTGGTAGATGGGATTTGGAGCAAATCCTTCTGCAGGCACACTCTTGCTAGGGCTGCTTAAAGAATAAATGGAGTCAAAATGAGGAACTCCATGACAATTGATATGGATGTTCTACACAATTCAATACTGGGGGAGAAGGATGAACCTATTACAGTAATTAACTTGTTGCACATCAAAGCAAATGTGCTAAAGCAGCTTTTCTATGCAGCAGTTCTATTCAGTGGAGGAAGAACCGGTAGAATAGGGGGAATAAAGTGTGCCCTTCCTGCTGTCACGATCCTCTAGTTTCAAGGATCTCTCCCTAGGGATTTTAAACCTGTGACCAGCTGCAAATCCCTCTTTAGGCCCACTGGGACTCCCAGGAAAGCCCCCATGGCTGTGGGAAAGGTGGTGGACAGAGCATCCTCATCTCTTCAGAGCAGTCCAGTCAGGCTGGATCTAATTTAAGGCAGAGTTTGAGAAGAGGAGAAATAGTAGGTGCCAGGGACTTTGGGAAGAGCAGAAGTTTTAATTGGGTTTTATCTATTAGTTAATCAGGAAGTATTTCAGTGACAATTAGGTCACAGCCTCTGGCATATCTGTGAAGCAGCCATCCATCATTAGCCCTACCCGGGCTTGCAAAGTGGTATTTATGAGTTTCCAACTGGTGAAAAAGCCCTTCTAAGAAATTAAGGTGAGCAGCAAAGTGTTGACCGTGGGGGAGGGCTGTCAGCCGTGACTGATGGCTGGCAGCGGGGAAGAACAGCTGTTTATGGGGTGCAGCAAGGTCACAGAGCCTCCTGCGCCGGCAGCAGCCGGTCCTGGAGTGAGCTGGGCTGGCTTTGTCCTGCAGGGCTGTCCCGGACCGAGCTGGGCTGGCTTTGTCCTGCAGGGCTGTCCCGGACCGAGCTGGGCTGGCTTTGTCCTGCAGGGCTGTCCCGGACCGAGCTGGGCTGGCTTTGTCCTGCAGGGCTGTCCCAGACCGAGCTGGGCTGGCTTTGTCCTGCGGGGCTGTCCCGGACCGAGCTGGGCTGGCCTTGTCCTGCAGGGCTGTCCCGGACCGAGCTGGGCTGGCTTTGTCCTGCAGGGCTGTCCCGGACGCGGTGCTGCACCCTCTGCTCTGTGTGGCATCCCCGGGAGGGGCTGGCACCAGCGTGGCACAGCTAGAACGTGCTGGCACAGCCTCCCCCTGTGCCAGGGTGGCAGAGCCCGGCTCCCCACAGGCTGCTCTGGCCCTGCTGCTGCAGGGTGGGCAGCATTCCCGAGCTGTTGGGTACATCTGGGTCCAAACAGGACCAGAGTGGGCTCTGCACAGCTCTGCCCAGACCTGCTGAAGTCCTTGGAGGCCAGGCAGCTGCTGCTGGCCTTGAGGAGGGGGATGGAAAAGGGAGAGCGGGGGTGACCCTGCAGTCCCCTGGGAGCTGCAGCTCGGGCAGAGCTTGGGTGGACAGAAACCATCCCTGGGGGTCTGTGAGTGATCCCTGGGGGTCTGTGACTGATCCCTGCTAGGTCTGTGACTGATCCCTGCTGGGTCTGTGCAGGACACAGGGACAGCAGGGACGCAGTGGCCATGTGAGCGAGCCTGGTTCTTCTCCCTGACATGATTCTGATGGAAGAAATGTAAATTGGGCACCTTATGAAGAGTTTGTTCTCATCCTCCCGGCTCTCCAAGGAGCAGCGGAGGGATGAGGGCAGGAGTGAGCGAGGAGGGACCCCAGGGATGGACCCACAGTCTCCAGGTGTCCTTGGGGGCAGAAGCAAGGGAAGGACAGCCTGAGCCGCAGCCGAATTACAGAGGAGAGGAGGGGATAATCACATGGAAATGGCAGGTGAGATGAGGCCGGCTTGGCTTTGGGCAGCCTTGGGATGAGCTCAGGCACACGAGGTTCTCCTCACTAAAACAAACACTCGCTGCCAAGGCCAGGCAGGCAGGAGCCCTTCTCTTTTAATTATCTGCAGCGGTGGAGGCTGCTCAGCTGCGAGTTTATCGAGCTGCCAGGCACACTGGGTACATCCCTCCTCCAGGTTAAGTGGTAATTACACCTAATTAGGAGCAAATAAATGTTTTATATGCTTTGGACTACTGCAAGTGACCAGCAGAAGCCTCGAAGTGGTGGAGAACTCCTCAGCAGCTGCAAGTCCTTGCTACAGCCGTCCCGCAGGGTCCCTCAAAGGGCAGCAGGGTGCTGATGCCTGTAAATGCTGTGTGCAGCCCCGGAGCTCCTGCTGCAGCCTCTCCATGTCCCAGGGCCTCCCGTGCCTGCCCTGCCGGCCCTTCACGGGGTCCTGGCAGGGAGGAGGGCGCAGCACCGCAGCTTTGCCTTGATTTCGCTGTGTTCTGCAATAAACAGCAGCGAGTGTTCATTATTATTTAAACACCCGTGCTTCCCAAGCCTTATTTGGGCGGCGTTTTTCCACAGCATATGTTGGAATTTACAGTAAGTGCAGCCGCTCTACAGTCAACATTTGGTTTCTCTCACCCACAGACTGCAGCGCTAATTAGGGGAGGTTTCCCCTCGTTATCCCGGGGAGGTCAAGCGCAGCAATTTGCATTTTGCAGAGATGTGGGAGCAGCGGTGGCAGAGCTCACCCGGCCGGAGCGAGGCACTGGGATCCTGGCGAGGGGCAGGGTGGGCTCCGAGCTGGGCACAGCCGCGGGGACAGCAGCTGGGGCTGGCCAGGCATCCCAAAGGATGCCACGTGTGAGAAGGAAGAAGGGGAAGCAGTGGGAGTCTTCATCTTGGCTGGAGGGAGAGATCACAGAGCCACAAAGTCATTCCACAAAGACCTCATCGGGTCCGAGCTCTGACTGAGCACCACCCTCTCCACTAAACTGTGGGGATCTTGCTCCTGAGCTGTCTCAGCCCCCTGCCCGTGCTCCTCCGAAGGGAAATGTCAGGCTTGACTGCAAAGCTGTGTACCCCCAGCAGCTGAGGAAGGGCTGGCAGGGCTGCTGTGGCTGCCTTGATCCTCTGCCCCCTGGCATTCTCCTGCTTTTGGCTCCCCAGGCACTCCAGGCCGGCCTGGAGCAGGGTGAACTCGGGCACTGGAGTCCCGCAGTGTTTGCACAGCCCACAGCATCCAGGCACAGGCCTGGAGATTGCAGAACCAAATGAAAGTTCCTGGCCTGAGCCACCTCAGAGGGACACAGAGCTCCCTGTCCCCGGTCTCCCTGGCTGCTCCAGCAATTCCACCTCCCTCTGTGAGCACCCACAGGCAAAGGAAAGCTCCTCCTGGGCAGGGTCAGCTCTGTTCCTTGCTCCAGATGTGCTCTCGAGCTGCTCTCGAACTCTATTTAGGTATTTCCACATTAATTCCAAGGAGAAGGGCTCAAAAGTTCAGAATGGGAGAGAGAGGTCTTTGATGTAGGAGGCTCTTGTCTCTGAAAAAAGCTTTATAGTATTATGTAAAACATAAAGGGCATTCGTTAGGAAACTGTGCTGCTTAATTTAGGAACTCTGTCTTCTCAGGCTCTCCCCCCTCCTTTGTTTAATGAGTGAGGAGGAGGCAGCATTACTTGGGAAATGAAATTTTCACTCCCCGGCTCAAAGAGGGGGACTTGTCGTGGAAGCAGAGGTGGCACCACAGCCTGGGGTGGCCCTGAGCAGCTGGGGTTTGCTGCTCCATTTGTTTGTTCTGGTGCTGGCTTTGGGAGCACTCTGAGGATGTTAGAAAACAAAAGTCACCCTCCTCATCCCACAGCCAGCACCGGCCCTGCATCCCCAGAGCCTCAGACACCCTTTTGGGGCTCATCTTTGTTTCCAGACAGAGCTCAAAGCCCAATTCAACAGGAAAAACTTCCAAATGAAGGAACATTCCAGTGCTGAAGGAAGGAGCCCCCCTGCCCCTGCTGCCTGCCTGCCCTCCCCAGCCAGGCCCTGCCTGGGAAATCCAAGCCCCAGTGATTTGGGAATGGCTTTGCCACCCTGCCAACTGCCCACACTGCATGGCCTGCCCGAGGGGAGCGCTCACAGCTGGTGCACATTTGCTGCTGTGTCCTCAAAATAACACCCAGAACTTGCTGGAGAGCCCGTGAGCTCCCTCAGATGCACCCAGGATTGCTCAGAGAGGAGCAGCAATAATCACCACAACCCAAAGACAAAAAAAAAAAAAAAAAAAAAATCAAAGGCTAATCCTAAAAACTCTCCTTTAATCTTTGTGCTTCCAGATGTCATCTCCCTTTCATCTAGGACTTTGCTGTTCACTACAGTTACAGAAACCACAAGGCTGAAAGAGGGGAGGAAAAAAGAAGAGATTAAATTAATGAGCAGGTAAGCGGGTTTATCATTTTGTCTGATCCTTCCTTCCTTCCTGCTAATTTCTCTGAGCCAATTTGGGAGGCAGAGCCTGATGGTAACTTTGCCACAGACTGTTGTATCCCTTTTCTTCCTTACATCATTTATCCCAATGATGATAATGTCTGACTCGTGGAGCTGCTTCGAGGGCCAGTGCAGCAGGGGGGTGTTGGCAGAGAAAAACATTTGCCTGCGTAAAGATAATGAAATGGGTACTTTGGGCTTCTGGTAGCTCTGTCTGGGCTGTGCTGTAATTAGGCTGTAATGAGCAAGGGCACAAGCACCGGGAATGTGGGAAGGGGCCCCTGTCAGCCTGTGGGTCGGTACCCAGGCCTGGCCAGTGGTCACCCAGCCTGGCTAATGGCCCTGCTGGCCCTCCCTCCCCTTCCCCTCCCTCTCCTGCTCTCCTGCCATCCTTGCACGGCTGCTGCCAGGGAGGAAGATGAACGCTTGCTTAGCAAAGCATTTACCAGGAGGCCACTTCACCAGCAGACAGGTGGGTTCATAAATCCCCTGGCCCCTTCCAGACAAGAGCAGATTGCTGCCTGCCCTCGATGAGTTCTGCTCAGAATTGAATTACAGGCTCTGCATAAGCCCCTGTGGGGACAGGTCCTGCTCAGGGAGCCCCCTGCACCCTCCCACACCATGGACAGGCTTCTCCCCTGCCCTGGCACCATCCTCCTGAGCCCTCGCAGCCCCTGGCAGAGGCACGAGGAGGGGCCCAGCCTGCTGATCCTGGCTGTGGGCACAGGGAGAGCCACCCTGTGCTTGGATCCACGCTCAGGACCAGCTCCTCTTCCTCTCCTGAACTTCTCTTCCTAATGATGTTTGCTCCAGAGCTGTTTTCCCCTTGGTTCTTTCCACCTGCTGCCTCCTTCCAGTCCAATTAGTGCTTTGTTGGTGGTTCCTTGAATGTCAGTGCTGGTGTCCGTGTGCCCCTGGCTTTGAGGTCGGTCCCTCAGCCCCCGTCAGGCACTGTCTCACCCATCCCTCTGTTTCATCTTCTCTTGCTGGTGCTGCCTGGGCTGCTCTCGAGTCCTGGAGCTGACTCCAAAGCCGAAAGCTTTTCAATTAAGAAACTTTTATTTTTTTAGGACTCATTAAAAGAGAGAGAGAAAAAGAGAGGGTTATTTTTTTATTCTTCTTTGTGGTAATTATTATTAATGGCCTTTCTTTTTAGCAGAGGTTTGTTACCCCGGCGCAGGAGGGGAGTGCTGACAGGCTCTGGCACAGGGGGGTGTAACTGGAAGTGACGGAACGATGTCTCCTACATGATTGCATTAGCAGGGGAACGCATCTGAGGGAATGCAGATTCCCAGCCGCCAGCCCTGCACCACTGCAGGGCTGGGCAGAGGAGGAAGCTGAGAGCTGGAAAAAGCCTGGCCGTGCCTCCATCCCGCACATCTCCTCCTTACCTCTGCAAGCAGCAATCCTCCTCCTCCAGAGAGCCTTCAGTGCCCGGGCAGCCCTGCCAGCACACCAGCCAAGCTCCCAGGACCTGCAGCTGACCCTGCCCCAGCCCTCCCTCCATCCTCTGCAGGGTCTCCCCTTTCCCTGGCATCAGAGCACCCGTGCAGGCACGGCGCCGTGCGTGACCCACTTCTGTATCCAGAGCAGGCGCTGCCGTGGGAGAGCTCAGCTCGTGGGAGAGCTCAGCTCGTGGTGCTGCAGCGATCCCGGGTGAGCAAAGGCTCCCACACCCACCCCCAGGTGCAGCAAACACCAGCAGGGCCCGGCGAGGGGGGCTCTGGGCAGGGAGCGCCCAGTGCGTCCTCCCCGGGCTCCTCAGAGAGGAGCCGAAGGCAGAAAATGGGACACGTCTCTGGGGGCACCTCGGCCTGCTGGGGAACCCGGGCTGAGCAGGATGGCATCCCTGGGGATCCCAGGCTGAGCAGGATGGCATCCCTGGGGAACCCAGGCTGAGCAGGATGGCATCCCTGGGGAACCCAGGCTGAGCAGGATGGCATCCCTGGGGAACCCAGGCTGAGCAGGATGGCATCCCTGGGGAACACGGGCTGAGCAGGATGGCATCCCTGGGGAACCCGGGCTGAGCAGGATGGCATCCCTGGGGAACCCAGGCTGAGCAGGATGCCAGCTGGTGCCAAACTGCAGCTCCTGGGACGCCCAGGCTGAGCAGGATGGCAGCTGGTGCCAAACTGCAGCTCCTCTGCTCCTGGGAAGGAGGGTGGCACAAGGTGGTGAGGGTCACTCTCGGGGAGAAGAGGCTCGAGGCTCCTGGGGAGGAAGGAGGTGCCGCTGCTCTCACACTGTTTCCTCGTGGTGACCCCGTGGCTTTGTTCTGCTGTGGATAAATCCCATTTTCTGAGCCAAACCTGCAAAATGAGACTGCCCTTAAGGAAATTAACCGCCTCCTGTGCCCCGTGCTGCCTGAGCATTAGCAGCAGTGGCAGTGCCGTGGCTCTTTGGTGGCTGCAACTGCAGAATCCGGGCACTGACCCCCACCCACGGATGGGCATCCCCTGCCCATCCCAGCCTCTGGCTCTCCTCATCTGGGCAATCCTGGTCCCAGCTCTCCGCACACCCAGGTGGCATCAGCTGCCTCGGGATGGCTTTGCCACAAGTGACAGCTTTATTATTCTTCTTTTATGATCTTTTTAATGAAAGCTGAGGCTCTGGAGAAGGATGGCAAGGCCTTTCCCTGACCCCACCAAACTCCCTCGTTGCCCTTCAGGGATGGGCAAACACCCAGTGATAAACACCCGGCTAACGGGCACGGCTCACGTCATAAACATCACCTCCTGCTCGCACTAATTGTGCTCCTTGTCACCGCTCCCTGCACGGTGACAAACGGTCTGGTTTGATGGAGATGGGCTTTCCCTGCCCTCCGAGCCATCCCTCAGCCAGGGAGGAGTCCCGGGGGGAGCCCAGGCGGGCAGGGAGCAGCCCCCCGACAGATCCTGCCCCGTTCCCTCTCCCGGCTCATCCACAACAGCCCGGCCGGACCAATTCTTCCCGCAGGCGTCTTTTCCCAGCCAAAGCCACTCTGTTTCCTGGAGCAGGAGCAATATTTATCCTTCCCTGCGCTGGGAGATCAAGCGAGCGCCTGATAGAATTAAAAGGCGACTCATTTAAAAGCAATGCGAGAGCAGCAGTTGGATTACCTGGGAAACTCATGGCTGCAGGGTTGTTTTCCGGTAATAATTTGCTGTGGGCTGAAACTGTGACCTTGTGTCACTCCTGCTGGAGCAGAGCCTGGCCAGACTCAGGGCTCAGGAGATGGATGGGTGCCCACACGTCCCGGAGTCAGGAGTCTTGTTTGCAGGGCTCCTGAAAGGAAGTATAAAGGAAAAAATCGAATCCCAAGTGCTCAGCTGAAGATAAGGGAAAAATCCCCAACCTCTTAGGAACTTCAGAGCTCTGGAAGAGGAGAAGCCGAGCAGAGCAGACGTGTGGCAGTGAGAGCAGCAGAAAGGAAAGCGTTGACCTCTGGCCCTGGCAATAGCGAGGATTTCTTTAGATATAAAGAAGAAAGAAAGGCTGTGATTGCTGGTAATGTGCTGTGAAAGAAACATTTCTTCTCGGCCTCCAACCTGCCCATTGAAGCGTGAGCTGAGGAGCAGGACGGGCTCGGGAGGCTCGGAGCTGCTGCTGCTGCTGCCCCAGTGCCTCTCCACGCTCCAGGAGCAGCAGCAGAGCAGGCAGCGCCCACCAGGCAGAGCCCTCGCTGCCCACAGGACCCCAAAAGTTGTCATCTGCCTTCCCCAGCCTGGGACAGGTCTGCTGCTCTGGCAGGGTGCAGTGATTGTCACATCAGAGACTTTGCTCTCCCTGGGAAAACAAAAAAAGCACCAAGATTTACCTGGAAGGTTTGTCAGGAAGGAAATCAAACCAGCTCCTAACAAATCCCTCTTCAGAAATTATCTCACTGAGTTAATGATGTAAGAAGACTGCAAGATCCAGCTGGGTGAAAAAAATCTTCCAGCTGAGATTCTCAACAGCTTCCCGTGGTGAGGAAGTTATTAAAAATCCTGCCCTGGAGAAGGGCCCCTCTCCCTGTTACCAACTCCCATCGCCCAGGTGATGATTCAGAGATTTTCTGAGGTGTTTTCAGTAAAGAAAACTCATTTATAAAATAATAGTTTAAAAACCCCTAACTTGGCTGGCCTGCATGCTTTTCCCTAGTCTCCATTTTTTCAGCTGAAGCTGCAGTGAAATGAAACATTTCCCGTGTTTAACGAGTGGGTTTCGTGTTGGAGTGCCTTTGAGACACCTGCTCTCCAAAATAGATGGTACTACAGGAAAAAGACAAGGAAAAAGACAAGGAAAAAGACAAGGAAAAAGACAAGGAAAAAGACAAGGAAAGGTGGCATTAGGCCCCGTGCTGGGAGGAGCACGGGGGATGCTCAGAGCCCCCTTCTCCTCCTCCAGGCAGGTGCCAGGGGCAGGATTGATCTGCTGGGGTTCACACCGACCCTGGAGGAGCACGGGGGATGCTCAGAGCCCCGGAGGAGGGAGGCACCCACAGCCAGGGAGGTTCTGGGCCCCTGGGTGCTGCCTTTGTCCCGGCACGGGGGAGATGTGAGAGCTCCAGCCACGGCTGTGGTTGGTGCTTCCCTCGCTGAGGAGGAGGAGGAAAGAGGATTTTGGCACAGGACTGAGTGCTGGGTGGGCCTGTCAGCCACATTCCCTGAACAGGAGGGAAAATGGGGTCAGGCACTGGCACACGTGCTGGAGCTGCTCATGTTCATGTCTGCGCAGCCGATGCCTCTGAGAGCAGCAAATGGCCCCTCTGAGAGCGCTTTGCGAACTCCCCCAGGCTGCTTCCCCTGCTCCAGCCCCAGCAGCGGGGGGAGCTCACCCTTCCCACCTTGGGGAACCTGAGGCTGAGGCTCGCTGGGCAGGGCTGGGCTCATTCTGAGGGGACACTGGGGCAGAACTGGCTGGAGTCATCGTTATGAAACAGGAGCCATATAACACCAGGAGCAGAGCAGTAAAGGATCCTAAACCTCCCTGACGGTTCTGGTGGGTAATGTCTGCCTGTAGCTTAATTACACCATCAATTCCATTAAATAGCACAGTAACAACCTGGAATTTAATGAATACATAGAAAAGAATAAATTGGACTCACAGTGTAACTGGTATTCCTTTATGGAATCAGAGAAAACCAAAACAGAGGTTCAGTTTCTTTTTAGTGAAAGTAGAGAAAGAAATAAATCAAAATAAAAGGTTTGAGCTGTAGCAGCAGTGGCTCCAAACCTGTGGTGCCTCGGGGTGGCTGTGACACCCCGTGCAGGGCATGGACAGGAGCAGAGGCTCCCAAAAAGGGGCAGGAGTGTGGCAAAGCCAGCCAGACCTGTGTGGTACCCCTTGCCTCAGCTCCCCCAGCACGGAGCTGGCTGTGCCAGCGCTGCCAGGGCGGTCCCGATGCTCTCCCAGGTACAGGCACATCCTTTCCTTCCCTTGTCTTTCTTCACCCCACGTTTCGGTGGAAGAAGTGTTTGCTTTCTTTGCTTAAATAACCACGCTCTGTTTGCTCTCGAGGTGTTGAAGCAGCCGGACACATTTCCCCGGTGTTGACGAGGAGCAAACAGTCCAGCAGAACAAGCAATGTTTGCGCAGGAAATCCAGCGGTGTTTCGGTGCCTTCGGAGCTGCGGCTTCATGGAGAGGGAGCCGCGACCCTGCTGCCTCTGTGGCACGGTGAGTCTGACTGGAACAAGCCCAGGGCCGCCACCTCCTCCTCCTCATCCTCCTCCTCCTCCTCCTCCTCCTCTCGCCGAGAGCAGCCTGAGCCGGTGGCTGCTCCTGTTTCCAGGCTGCAGCCCAGCCTGCCTGGGCACTCACCAGGTGATGCCAGGGCCCGAGGGGAGTGGGGCAGCCCCTCCTGCACTCACCAGGCTCCAGCCCAGCCTGCCAGGGCACTCACCAGGCTCCAGCCCAGCCTGCCAGGGCACTCACCAGGCTCCAGCCCAGCCTCCCAGGGCACTCACCAGGCTCCAGCCCAGCCTCCCATGGCACTCACCAGGCTCCAGGTGATGCCAGGGCCCGAGGGGAGTGGGGCAGCCCCTCCTGCACTCACCAGGCTGCAGCCCAGCCTCCCTGGGCACTTACTAGGCTCCAGCCCAGCTTCCCTGGGCACTCACCAGGTGATGCCAGGGCCCGAGGGGAGCGGGGCAACCCTTCCCGCGCTCCCAGGCTCCAGCCCAGCCTCCCAGGGCACTCACCGGGCTCCAGCCCAGCCTCGCTGGGCACTCACCGGGCTCCAGCCCAGCCTCCCAGGGCACTCACCAGGCTCCAGGTGATGCCAGGGCCCGAGGGGAGTGGGGCAGCCCCTCCTGTGCTCCCAGACTCCAGCCCAGCCTCCCAGGGCACTCACTGGGCCCCAGCCCAGACCCCTGGGCACTCACCAGGCTCCAGTCCAGCCTCGCTGGGCACTCACCGGGCTCCAGGTGATGCCAGGGCCCGGGAGCAGCGGGGCAGAGGCACCGGCGGTGCCCCGCTCCCTGCCCGGCTCCGCGCATCCCCTGCGGTCCCCTTCCCCCGGGGGTCTCAGCGCCCCCAGCCCCTGCCCTGGCCACAAGCCCGGACCCCTCCTTGGCAGGGGCACCGGATTTTTGGCTCCGAACCGCTCGATGTCCGCTGCCAGCTCGGCACGCACAGGGATGTGCCCTGCCCACCTCTCCGGGGCACATCCCGGGGTGGGATCCCTGCCCAGCCCGGCGGGAGCTGCGGGCAGGGGCGGTGGGGCAGCAGCCCCCGGCCCCGCTCCGCGGTGTGATATCCCCTTCCCCCGCCTCGGCCGGGCGGCGGTGACCGATGCGAGGGGCTGATTGCCTGCACGGCGATGCTGAAAGGGGTCGCGACTCCCTAAGTGCTCGTCAGGATGAAGGATGACAGCCTCAGACAGCGAGACACTTCCCTCCTCTCCCGCAGCTAATGAGTGCTCTGGCGGCCGGGGCTGCTGCTGCTTTTCCTCTACTTTCCCTTTGTTCTTTCTCTCCCTGCTTATTTGTTTAATTAATGTATTTGGTTTAGGTTTCTCCCTACTTTCTGCCCCGACCCCCCTCCATCCTTTCCCTGAAGTTCTGCCTCTCTGCCTTTCAGAATTGAGCTTTACCCGGATTATTCTGGGGATGCTGCCCCGGATGAATCCTCGTGCCTTCCATGCCCCCGGAGTCCAGACCAGCTGAGAGCTCCTGGGGACATGGCACAGGATCCTGGGGACCTGACAGCTCCTGGGGACCCAGCACAGGATCCTGGGGACCCAGCATGGGATCCTGGGGACATGGCACAGGCTCCTGGGGACCCGTCACAGGATCCTAGGGACATGGCACAGGCTCCTGGGGACCCAGCACAGGATCCTGGGGACCCGGCACAGGCTCCTGGGGACATGGCACAGGCCCCTGGGGACCTGGCACAGGCTCCTGGCAGTGTCACCTGCGCTCCCAAAGCCCCAGGTGCAGGCCCAGGCACCTGCAGGTGCTGTTCAACTCTACCTCAGGGCATGCCAGGCTTTCCTTCCTGCCCCGCTATGCTCACTGGTTTCCTGCCTTTTCTGATTGTGTCTTTTTCCTCCTCCTCCTCCTCACCCCGAGCCCCAGGCTGGCCCTGCCCGTGTCCAGGGCATGAGCCCGGGTCCTGAGACAGCCGCAGGGAGCTGAGGGAGGAGGAGGAGGCTGGGAGGGATGCTGTGGTACCCGGGCAGAGGCAGAATCCCGGAGCACCCCCATCTGTGGTTGAGGAGAAGCTGTCCCAAGGCACGGAGACCCCTCAGCCCCTTTCCATCTCCTATCAGACAAGTGAGTGCTTGGGGAAGGGCTGCCTCCCTGGATTTGCACATAGAGGCTGGGAAGTGTGAGCAGGCACTAATAAATTACTCCCTGGATTGACAGTGTGAGGCATTTTTTTTTTTTTTCCTACTGTAAAACAAGTAAAAAATATGCCAGGCTCATTCTTGCCTCTTTTTTTTTTTTTTTTTTAAAGGATCGGTTAGACACAGGGACTCCAGAGTGAATAAACTGGGATTTATGTCCCCGTCAGTCGGATCCTTAAACTTCCTAAGTGCTTAAAACATACACATTTTAACTTGAAAAATTACCAGGTTTGTCTAAGAGAAAATTTCAGCATAAAACAGGAAACTCATTTGAAGGGAGAAATTCTCCAATGAAGCGAACCCAGGCAGTCATAAAAAAGTTAAACCAGGCATAAAGGGAAATGTCAGATGTGTGGGAGAGCCAGATGTCTCTCTATTTTTCTCTTTTTTTTATATTTTTATAACCTAGATCAGATTATAGGAGAATATATGAATGTATCTCACAGGGAGGGGGACGCGGTGAGAGGAGGAGGATTTTGTTCCCAGCCTGTAACTTGCTGTAACGTGGAACACTCTACAAAGAAAAACATTTTTTTATTTCTAAATAAAGCACTTTAGAGTGACACATTTATTGCTGGCAAAGAATTACTCAAATAAGAGACATTGTCAGCTATTTATTTTAAAAGCTTTTTTTTTTTTTTTTGAGTTTGGGGAAAGAAGAGAGATCAAAACCCCTTTCCATTCTTCACAATATTCCCTTAAAAGCTTTAAAATAAAGTGGGTTTTTTGGCTCCTGGGTTGCCTTTTTGGTGTCTCCAGGGCTCTGCAGGGGGCTGGAGCGTGGTGATCCCACGGGAGGGCCGGGATGCAGCCAGGGCTTTGCTGGGCTGCCCATGGACCCTGTTCTGTCCCAGCTGCTGCTGTGGGCATTGCCAGCAGAGCCAGAATGGAATCTGCTCTCCAGGTGGGAATGCAGCCACTTAACCTCCCCCTGGCACAGCTTCAGCACCTTCCTCGGCCTCTGATGTGTTTCCCTCTCCCTCCTGGGGACAAAAGGAGAAGGAAAACAGATCTTTCCGTGGCAGGCTGCAGAGAACATCCCTGGCTGCCCAGGGCAGCGTGGCTGGGCACAGGAGGGCATCCCTGGACCCCGGGCACGGTCAGGGCTGCCCCCTTCGTGCGATGGAGCCCAAACCAGGTGGAGATGCAGGAGCCCAAGGGACCCTTGCCTTGCCCTCCCCTCCCTGTCTGACTCCAAACCACCTTTAACTTGTCCACACTGCTTTGGATTGGTTGTTTCATTAGCTTTTCATCTCAGCTACCTTCTTTCCCCCACAGATTATTCAATTCCTCTTGCTTTCCCCCTTTTCTGTTCCTTTTGCTCTATAATTGGATCATTTGCAGTTTATAGGAAGGATGAGAAACAAAAGGTATTGACAACGTGAGCATTCAAAATTATATGTCAAGCTCAAAAAAAGGAGATGAAAAGAAAATCTGGATCCTCTTTCTTTGCATTCTGATTTCTGAACTTGCAGAGCTCATTAGTTTCCTGTGATTGGGGTTTTTCTTTGTCTGTGGAAACCAGAAACCTACTTTTAAGAAGAGCTGTAGTCAGTTGACTCCAGTGATGAGAAACAGCAAGGTAAAAGCTCATGGTAAGTGCTCAGTATTAAACTTCTCTTCTCTTCTCTTCTCTTCTCTTCTCTTCTCTTCTCTTCTCTTCTCTTCTCTTCTCTTCTCTTCTCTTCTCTCTTCTCTTCTCTTCTCTTCTCTTCTCTTCTCTTCTCTTCTCTTCTCTTCTCTTCTCTTCTCTTCTCTTCTCTTCTCTTCTCTTCTCTTCTCTTCTCTTCTCTTCTCTTCTCTTCTCTTCTCTTCTCTTCTCTTCTCTTCTCTTCTCTTCTCTTCTCTTCTTCTCTTCTTCTCTTTTTTCCCTTCCCTCATTATCAGGCACAGTTTTACATCCAGGCCCAATGTGTTTTCCCACTGGCCCCTGACAAACCCCACCAGACACTCTCTGGAAGAAAACAAATGAAGTTTTCATTGTGGATCCCTTCTACTTACCAGCAGCTCTCCACCAGGGTGGCACGACACAAACCCCTAATTCCCAGAGAAATGGGAGCTCCCTGTAAAGGCAGCTGCAATTCCCAACTTCCAGCCTGGCTCCCTGCTGCCCCTCCTGCCAGGCTGTGTGCTGGGCACTGCCAGGGCTCCGGAGAAGGGAGGCAGGGCTGGAGCACAGGGATGGAGCACAGGGATGGAGCACAGGGATGGAGCACAGGGATGGAGGCAAGGATGGAGCACAGGGATGGAGGCAGGGATGGAGCACAGGGATGGAGGAAGGGCTGGCTGCATTTGGGATGCCCCTGCCAGCGCCTGACCGAGACTCAGGCCAATTACTGCTGGCGTGAGCCCAAGCCATCCATCTCAGCAAATCTCCCTCCAGGGGCCACCCCATTAGTAGCAAATAACTAATTATTGCTGTCAGCTTTAATAAAAAAACATCAGTTGAAAGATATTCCCCCCCTTCCCAACTTTCCATTGCTGTATAAATTACAGGAGACAAAACTAACTTCTAAATTGAGTAATTCCAGACATTTGTCAGACTCCAAGAAATGCTTTAATTAGCGTTGGTTAATAAAGTGTTTAGGTAATTAGGAGAACATTTGTCCTGCCTGTGCAGATTTTTTCCCTCTTGCTTACGACAACTCAAAAAAAATTAATTGGAGTCCAGGCTTCAGGAATTACAAGGCTTTTCTTGGCGCTTTCTTGGTGAGGCCGTTAATGATTCTAGGGGGAGTTGCCTCTAGTGATGAGCTCTGGAATTTTTCCCTCCTCCTTCTGGCTGTTGTGTCTGACGTGGGGAGCAGGAGTGGAGCTCTGGGGCCGGATCCCAGCCAGCCCAGCAGCTGAGTCCCCGCGGGCACTCGGAGCTCCTGCGGCTGCAGCGCGGCCGTGCCAGCGCCAGCGTCCTCCTGGCCCTGCTCCGGGGCCGCAGGAGCGGAGTGAGCTGCCAGCCCAGAGCTGTCACCCCGCCAGAAGCTGGCACCGACAGCGCCTGCCCCACCCTGCTGCTGCCACTGACAGCTGCTGCCGTGGCACAGTGCCTGGCACAGCCTGGCACAGCCTGGCACAGATTGTGTCCCATCCATGGCACAGCCTGGCACAGATTGTGTCCCATCCCTGGCACAGCCTGCGTCCCATCCCTGGCACAGCCTGTGTCCCATCCCTGGCACAGCCTGGCACAGTCTGTGTCCCATCCCTGGCACAACCTCCATCCCATCCATGGCACAGCCTCTATCCCATCCCTGGCACAGCCTCTGTCCCATCCCTGGCACAGCCTGTGTCCCATCCCTGGCACAGCCTGGCACATCCTGTGTCCCATCCATGGCACAGCCTGTGTCCCATCCCTGGCACAACATACATCCCATCCATGGCACGTCCTGTGTCCCATCCACAGCACAGCCTGGCATAGTCTGTGTCCCATCCCTGGCACAGCCTCCATCCCATCCCTGGCACAGCCTGTGTCCCATCCCTGTCATAGTCTGTGTCCCATCCCTGGCACAGCCGCTGCAGCAGCCAGTTGGAACCAGCTGTGCTCACCAGGCCCTGCTCGGTGCACAGCAAAGGTGCGGGTGCTTCTGCTTCAGATGTTAAAAATTTAATAACTAGTTAGTCTTGAAGATGTCCTCATGGAAAGGTCTTTGCCTTGCGAGTTTAAAAAATCCCATGTAGGCGCAGTTCACATCCTGCCAGCCACTTCTGGGGGGAGCTGCATCCTGCTGTGGTCCCGGGGTCGTGTCCTCGCCAACTGCTTGGCACCGCTCCCTGCACCTCATCCAATCAATGCATTAAGTGACTCTGCAATTAATTTGCTCGTCTGGGTTACAGCAGTGTGGGAGCAGTGAGAGCCATGCCATTTTCTGCTCTGCTTCGGGCTCACCGCAGAGGGTCTGTTTGCAGCATGCCCTGCACCCCCCAGGCCCTGCTGCCCCAGCTCCCTCTGCACAAAGGCTGGGCTGGCCCCTGTGTGCCCTTCCCCTGGAGCAGCTCCGTGCCCTGTGCTGCTCCCTCTGGGGCAGGAGGGCTCGGACAGGCTGCTGGGCTCTGGCAATCCCAGCTCCAAGCTTTGGGGTAATGCACAACTCGGAGGACACAAAACTCTGCAGAGCCCTGGCAGGGAAGGGCAGGATTCCACTTCTGGCCCCTGACCCAGCTGGCCAACACAAAGGCTCCACGGGAGCCAAAGCCAAAGCACTTCAGCATCCTTTAACCCGTGCTGATGTGTCACTGATCAGCACATTGGTTCTAATAGCTCCCCAAGTAGATTTGGGAGAGCAACGAGTTGAACATAAAAAATCCCTTTATTATTGCCATTTTGCTTTTATATACCCATCAAGCTTTCATATTTAATCTCCTACATCACAATAGCTGATCATTTTTAACATTTGACATTGATAAAGTGCCCGCTGCTATTATTCTGACATCCTATAAAACATTACACCCATTTGAGATAGAAAAAGCAAAGAATCAATACTCAGCCCCATTTTCCAGTGCAGCAGTAAATCATGGGGAGACTAACAAATTGTTTTAAATATAAGCACCTTCAAGACCAATAAAGAGCCCAACAGATCCCCGTGCATTGTCACAGCTGTCAAACATCTTTACTGCTAAATGGACATTGGGGGGTGGCCCAAAAGAGCTCAGCCCAAGCCCGGATCGCCCGGAGTCGGAGCTGGGGCTTTGCTGTGGGATGTGCTGTGAGTGCTTTGGGCAGTGGAGGGGCATCAGGGCTGCCTCACAGCTCAGCTCTGCCAGGGCTGCAGGGTACCAAGCCCAGGGGCTGATCCAGGAGGTGAAGCTCCTGGCCCAGGGGTGAAGAGAAACTGCTGCCCCCAGCTCTCCCCAGCCCCAGCAGGGCTGTGAGGTCAATCCTTCCAGGGTGGCACAGAAAACGTTCCCAGGGCGCTGATCTTGGTGAGCTGTTCGTGCTGGAGGACAGCGCCCTGGCTTTGGGCGAGGGCACCGTGCTGTCCCCGGGGGTGGTGACACCAGCTGGGACCCGGGCACAGCTGGGTGCTGGCAGCTCCTGCCCGGGGAAGGCTGAGTCAGGCCACGTCTCCTGTCCCTGCTGGCACATCTGGAGGTTTGGCAGTCCCGGGGCTCACCCTGGGTGACCTCCGCCCATCCATCTCCTCCCCGTGCTGCTCCCGAGTCATGGGAAGGTAAAAGGAAAGGGAAAAGTGAACAATTTCACATCTGAGCTGATGCAAACCTTGTGTGCACAGTTTAAAAATCTCTGGCATATCTGCTGTCAAAGAGCTCCTAAATAACATGGTTTACTTGGGTTGACTGATTTATAGGAACGGGGCTCCCAGACCCCAAGGATGACATTTTAAACACATCTTCCTTTCATTTGTAAGGGATTAAATGAGCATGTTTTGACAGGATTGATCAGATGCAGGTTCAGACGATTGCTCTTTGCAGCTTCAATCTATAGCTGGTAGAAGTGAGAGCATATTCCTGTGTCTCATTACAATAATGCACGGCTGGCACCTCTGGAAATGAATGTTCAGGGAGTTCCCTGTGCCAAGGCTGCCCTGGAGAGGCGTTGGCAGCGTGGGTGATGCAGATCCTCAGTCATGTCCTGCCCAGGGAGGTTCAGCCACTGCCTCCCTGCACATTTATTTCACAGCAGCCCTCAGTTCTGTGCTCCGAGAGCACTGCTGAGCCACACCGAGCACTGCCAGCAGCTGGGAGCACCAGGAGGTTCCAGCTCCTGATGCTGCACAGGGAAGTGTTCCCTGCTCTCCCCTCCTGGCTGGAATGCTCTCCTTGCTCTCACCAGGACATTCTCTCCATCTCCAGGGGGCTGTGCTGCTGCGGTGGGGATGCCCCAGAGCCTGGTTTTATCCTTCAGTCCCTCATTCTGTAAAGCATTCCAGGCTGTGGGCACTGAGGTTTGATGGCAGGGGCAGCTTCGCCCCTGCAGGATGAGGTTGTTGGAGTTTATGCTCTTTGTTTTACATTCACTGACTCTGTGACCACTGGCGTGGGCTGTCTGCCCTGCATAGCCTCAGGAAAAAATGAAGGAATCAAAACCATCTTTGAATTCAGGCCAATGTCTCCAAGCCCTGAAGCCTCGGAAGATCCAAACCTGCCTGTTCTCGCCCCAGAAACGCTCCAGCCTTGCAGTGCCTGGCACAGAGGGGGCAGGAAATCACCGAGTGCTCCTTATGGAGCCGGGGATTTGCTGATCTGGCAGAGGCAAAGGCTCAGCGAGGAATCACCAGACCTTGGCAGGGCTGGGCTGCTCCTGGTTCTTCCCACACGAGTGGTGTTTCCCCCCCTTGCCAAGCCACGGTCAATTGTGATGCTGCCCTTAGGCCCTTGGCCAAATGGGACTGGGAAAGGACTTTCCCCCACCCTGTTCTTGGCCGGGGACACGGTTTCTGTCCTCCCTGCCTCCTTCCAGGCTCAGGAATCCCTCAGCCTTGGATGGCAGGGGAAGCAGCAGTCTGGGCACTGGCTGGCAATTTGCATTGCTGCATTATGCATGGGCAGAAAACACAGGAATAAAGCACGAGGAACAGGAAATCACTGCGGTGTTTTTAATCTGAAAGGTGAGATCGAAGCACTGTTTGTAGGCTGCCTTTAATGGCCCTCGATTGGCAATTAGTGCTATATTATCACATATCTTTAATAGAATATTGATGCTGTTGGCAGAGATATAATCCCAGTGTCAAGAGTAATTCCCCTCTTTGCAGCGTGCTGCACTCATTACGTGAGGGCCCAGCGGAGCCCCCTGATCAATCAGGATCAGCACTTCCACCACGGCTGAGGCCATGGCAGGGATGCATATTCATGATTGGTAATGATTATTAATTACCTGCCTGGGGAGGGAGGTGCTCCGACTCCTGCCAGCTGTGTTTTGGACCAGGGAGAGCCTCGGGGATCCCAGGTGCACCCGGATCCCAGGGATGGCCCTGGAGCCACAGCACAGCCAGGCAGAGCTCCTGGATCCTTATTCCTTTACCTTGGGTGGAGCAAGAGCAAACACCAAATAACAGATCCCATCTCTACCCACAGCGCTGTGAAAAATGGGGAGTTACACAGAAAATCAATGCAGATCGGTTAATTCTGGGCACTCCCGGGGCTGCTCCAGAGCAGAGCCTGGCCCTGGTGGGATGCTGCAGCTGGATCTCCCCTTGGGCACGGGCATTGCCAGGGCATGGGGTGTTACTCCCACAGAGCTGCAGAGCTGCACCTCCACAGAGGCTTTTCCTCTGCAGGAAACCTTGAACTGCTCCTTCTCCCCTGAGCCACAGCCCCAGCAGGATTGAGGGAGGAATCCCAGCACCAAGGCAGACCCCCAGAGGAAGCTGGTGCCCCCTGAGGAGGATCCTGCCTCAGGCTGAGCCCAGCAGCGGTTCCTGGGGGAACTGGGATTCTCTGCAGCCTCAGCACTTCTGCTTTTCACCGGGACGGAAGAATTGGATTGCTGCAGACACCACAGTAGCGAGGCTGCCATCCACAGCATCTCCTCCTCCATGGATCCCAGACCCTGCCAGCTTCTGGACTGGTAAAACTGCTTCTGGGGAGGACTGTGAGGATTTCTCTCTCCATGGAAGCCAAAGCCCTTTACCCAGTTTTGGGCAGGCTGTCCCCTGTCCCCCCGCTTCCCTCCAGCAAGGGGAGCTGCAAACCCATCTCAGAAGGGAGGAAGGTCCCAGCTCTGGGCTCAGGCTGGAGCTCCTGGCTCCTGGAACCCCGGGGCCATCCCCAGCCGTGGCTGTGCGGGCAGTGCCCCAGGCTGACCCTGCCCTCGCACCCAGCCCTGCTCACTCCCTTCCCCAAAACTCTGCTGTGAACAGAAGCCGTGGCTGCTCCACCAGCCAGTGGGGCCACCTCCAGGAGCCCCAAACCCACTGCGGTTCTGCCACGTGCCTGTGTTTTCTCCCTGATTTATTTCTCTTTTCCCTCTCAGTGCTCCAGCCATGGATTTCCACCCTGCTGCTCCTCCTCCTGCAGGAACCCTTCCAGAACTCCCTTGTCTCTGCTGCTTTCTGCGAGGCTTGGCGTGCGTGGCCTCAGCTCCATGGATTGGAAGGGGAGCTGGTGAAAGCTCGCCCTGACTGGGTTCACAGGTGGGGCACGGGCCCTGGCACAGCATCCCACTGCCACCCGCCCCAGCAGCGCTCACAGCCCCTGGAAAACTGGTTTGTAGTCTCCAAACAAATCCTGGAGATGGGATATGGTGCAAGGGGAGCCACTACCGGGAGATTTCAGCTTCAAAGCCTGGATGTATTTAACTTCTAGCAAAACATCACGACCTGAAATCTTTCCTTGGAAGGCACAAAGGCGTCTGCAGCGAGGGCTCCCGGATGGTGACGGAGCAGCACATTAGCATAAATTTTCTCAGGAACTGAACTGTCACAAGGCCAACCTTGAAAGCTATTTGGAGTATTTACAGCTTTTATGAAGCCCCCCGGGAGAGAATAATCTCAAAGTACTGCAGACACTGCTTGGAAGAACCGTGAAAAACATTCAATTTAGGAGCAGTTTTGCCTGCATCTCTGTCTTCTGTAAGCCCTCACTCCCACCACCAGTTCTGTCCCCAGCTGGGTCTCCTCTGCCAGAGCAGTGAGTCACGGCAAGGTGATGATGATGGCACAAGCAGAGAATTACCAGATTGGGCAGGGAAAAAGCAGAAGTGGGTGGAAGACTTTGGGAAAGAAACTGATGTGTTCCTGTGAATCTATTTGGGAATAAGAAACAGAGGGAGAAACATGGAAGAAGACAAAGCAGCTGAATTGTCTCAAAGCAGCCTGCTTTTCCTGCTTTTCCTGCTTTTCCTGCTTTTCCTGCTTTTCCAGGAGGCATCAGTGGGTTTCTGAGTCTACCCAAACCCATGTATCTCCTGTTACCCCGTCCTCAGGATCCTGTAACCATGTCAACCAGAAGAGAAGAAATGGGAAGCCAGCAAAAAGGAAAAGAAAAAAAAAAAAAAAACAGGAAAAAGAAAAGGAAAATTCAGCTTGAAAGCCACTGTGCTTTGGATTATGCAAGCACATGAGTACCTGATCTAGCTCCCGAAATTACAGGGTTGCAGAGTGTTCTGTTTACAGTGGGATGTCACAGGCTGTAATGAGCTGCTGTGTCATTATGGGAGCAGATGCCAAACAGATCTCGGTGTGTTTATGGAAAGGCTCTCTCTTGCTGCAGAGCTGCACGGGGGTTTCAGGCTCCTGGCAAATTCAGAGGACAGAGATAATGCTTGTCCCAGGGGTGTGGGTGTGCAAACACAGCCCAGAACACGGAGCTGCTCCCCTGGCACAGAGAGACAGGCGCGGCTGGAACATGCATCCCATCCCGTCCCGTCCCATCCCATCTCATCCCATCCCTTTATCCCATCCCATCCCATCCCATCCCATCCCATCCCATCCCATCCCATCCCATCCCACCCCGTCCCATCCCATCCCATCCCATCCCATCCCATCCCATCCCATCCCATCCCATCCCATCCCATCCCATCCCATCCCATCCCATCCCATCCCATCCCATCCCATCCCATCCCATCCCATCCCAGCGCTGCCTGCTCTGTCCCCATCGCTGTCATTCCCCTGGCAGTCGGGCTCCCCTGGGAACAGCAGCACTCCCAGCCCCGTGTGGCTCCACGCTGGGAGTGCCTCCCTTGGGAAGGCAGCGCGGAGCAGGACCCACGGGTGGCTCTGGGAAGCTCAGGAAAGCGGCAGCGTCGTTCCCTGCATGGAACCACCTGAGAGGAACAACAAGCGGGGCCCCTCTTTGCAGGTGTTTGCCAAAAAAATCAGCGTGTGCATGAATAGAGAGAGAAATAAAAGGTTTCTCGGAGCTCGTCTTCGGGGCGCAGCAGCGTGAGCACATGTTTTATTCAGCGAGGAGCAGCTGCACTACCTGGAGCAGAAATTCAGCTTGTTGAGGCCTAATCTAGGTAGATCACTGAAGCTTTGGAGAGTCTAAGCAGCCAGAGAGCAGCAGACCTCGTCTTTACTGCAGGCAAGTGCTTCTGCAGAGGGGCTCGGTCCCACCCGGTGCCTCCCACGGGAATTCCCTCAATGCTGGCAGTCCTGTGGGGCAGCTCTGCCCTCCAGCCTGGCACCCTCACATTGACTGGCTGATGGTCCTGATGAGGATGAGGATGAGGATGAGGATGAGGATGAGGACGAGGACGAGGACGAGGACGAGGACGAGGACGAGGATGAGGATGAGGATGAGGATGAGGATGAGGATGAGGATGAGGATGAGGATGAGGATGAGGACGAGGATGAGGAGGGTAGCTGGATGCTCAGGGATATGGGAGGTTTCACTCACCAAAGGCACATGGCACAGCACAGCCGGGTCCTGTCCCTTGGCATGGACATGAGAGGTTAAATAATCCCCATGGGAAGGATTCAGGAAATGTTCTGGAGTCCCTTTCAGTAACCAGGAGTAATCTGTGAGGATGAAGGAAGCAGAGGTCTGCGTGTGTGGAAAAGGAGAGAGGCGGGGGGGAAGGGGAGATTTTATTACTGAAATTTGCCAGAGAGGCTCTTTAATAACGTCATTCATCTTTCTGTCAAATACATCACATTAGTGTAGGGAAAAGGGACTTTGAGAAGATGAATTAAGACTTAAATACATTAAAATGACTTAAGGAATATTTAAATACAATACAATTTATTTTTGTGTAGGCTTGTTTCATGTCAAGCCGAGCTGTCTGAGGCTGTATGAAGCATGTGCACGGCTGTGCATCAGCAATGCCACTTCCCATAGACACGGGGCTCAAATCAGGCTTTGCTTTGGACCACAGATGATGTGGATGCAATTAGCTGGCACGGAACTGCTGCTGGCATTGCACAGAGCAGCCAAATTCCCTGCAAATCCCCCCTCAGCACCGCGGGGATGCTCCGGGAGGGAAGAGAGCGATCATCAGGCCTGGCTGCTTTCACATTCCAGCCCACAGGTGACCTTCACCTGAGCGCCTCCACCTGCGGCTGCATCCGAAGGCAGAGCAGGAACGGGGGCGGATTTTCCTCGCTGTGTGAGACACCACCTCCTCTGCTGTGCTCTGGAAAGGAAAACAGCTCCGTTCAGCTGCTCTGGGATCCCGCAGGGCGCCAGGCACAGCCCCAGGTGCTGCTGGAATGTCCCCAGCCAGTGCTCGCAGCCCCCTCCTCCTGAAGCAGCCCTTCTTCCCCGGCTCCCCGGGGAAAGATCTGAGAAAAGAGACAAGGAGGGGAAAAAATAGAAAGAAAACAGACAATTGCCTGGAGCTGCTTCTTGTTCTGCAATGTTAGGGCTAAAAATAGCTCGGCAGAGCCTTTCTGCCCGTGGGCGCTGCGCAGGAGCCGCAGGAGCCACAGCCTGCTCCTCTCGCAGGAGCCAGAGCAGGCCCTGTCTGCCCTGTGGCAGGGCTGTGCCTGACTTCTGCTCCTGTTTTGCTTCCCAGGCCCGAGTGCTTCATCAGAGAGAAGCCACAGGACAGCACTGAGGGTAATTTGGCTCCTTGGGAATGAGGAGTGGGTGGGATGCTGAGGCAGATCCCGGTGAGTGCAGGATGCACCATAACGATTGAACTTTCCCTGCCAGAGAGGGTTCCTTGAGAGCTTTCTGTTTTCTTCCTGTGCCCACAGAACTCGTTGGAACTGCTTCCCAAAGTGTTTAAAGGCTCCCACTATGAAAGGCACAGGGCTGCTCTGTGATGGAGGAAATTAAAACTCCTCAAAGCAGCCTGTTTGTCTGCCTGGGGGGAGATGGATCCAGCTGGAAACATCCGTGCCTGCAGTTTCATCCTGCTGTCCCCACAGCTGGAGCGCAGGACCGCTCCGGGCTGGAGAGCACAGGAGGAACATGTGAGGCCTGTGCTCAGTTCCTTCATCTCTGCCGTAAGTCAGATCTGCCAAACCCTCTCGGACTTGTTTCCACTCCACTTTACTGCTCTTTTTTCTGCTTTTATTGAGACACTTGGAAGGGCAGCAGTGCCAGAGGAGCGATAAGCAGGAGTAGCCCTGCAGCGACAAAGTGACCAGCCTCAGGCAGCACCTCGGACTGAGCTCTGCTGCGTTTGGGAAGCCGGGGTGGGGACAGCGCTCGTGGCCCTGCTGTGAGCTGGGGGACAATGCTCAGGACTCTGCTGCGAGCTGGGGGACGATGCTCATGGCCCTGCTGTGAGGTGGGGGATGATGCTCATGGCTCTGACAGGGAGCAGGGGGATGATGCTCAAAGCTCTGCTGCGAGCTGGGGGACGATGCTCATGGCTCTGCCAGGGAACAGGGGGACGATGCTCATGGCCCTGCTGCGAGCTGGGGGACGATGCTCATGGCTCTGCTGCAAGCTGGGGGACAATGCTCATAGCTCTGCTGCGAGCTGGGGGACGATGCTCATGGCCCTGCTGCGAGCTGGGGGACAATGCTCATGGCTCTGCTGTCCATGGGGCAGGGTCAGAGGGTGATTACCGAGGGGTGAGCAGAGGGGTGGGGTGGGTGACAAGGGACCACTCCCTGCCCTGGCCGGAGCTGCAGGGGTTCCCTCGGGGCTTTGTCCCCTGGCCGGGCAGGTGGGAGCTGTTCGTGGCCCCCCAGCAGCCGCTGCCCGGCTCCTTCCCCGGCCTGCTGGCTCCGGGCGAGTCGCTGCGCTAATGAGCTCGCTGGCAGCAACAACTGCATGCGCAGCACTTTCGGATGCAGCGCCGACTGGAAATGAATTTTCAGTTCATCCAGAGCAGGGCTGTTGGCCCCAGCCCAGAGCTGGATGTGGCAGCAGCAGGAGGTGCGGCCGGAACCAAAATCCCTGCATGGGGTCAGAGATGTAAGGACTGGGATATGGGAGAAAATGCTCGTTTTGCTCCCCAGTGTTCCCCAATGGAGGGAAAATGCACATTTTTGTTTCCTGGATGCTGTTTGCCAAGCTCTTGTCCCCCCTATCAGGGGAATCACCTGTGACCAGCCCAGGAGGTCTCCATCCCCCCAAAATCCAGGTCTCACTTCTGGCAGCTCTAAGGAGGGGAAGCAAATCCAGGCTGGCAAACAAGACTACGTCACACCTCCCTCTGCAAAGAGGTTTTTAGAGCTGGCTTAAATGGATTTTGGGAAAACGTCTTTGGGATTGGAGCTACAAATGGCTTTTTGATCAAAACAAAATCGTTCATTTTAAAAACTGAAACTGTTTCATTAAACATGTTTGGGCTTTGTTTGTTTATGTCAGAAGCGATGGGTTTGCCAGGGTCTGAAAATTGGAAAGTTTAAAGTATTCTTCTATTCTGGACTTTGAATGTAAAAGCACTTCAAAGGTGTTATGGAAGAATAAGAACAATTAAAAATTTATTTCCCAGGGGGGAAAGGAATGATTAGAACGATCGGAATAAAGATCACGCCTCTATTTTCAGGCAAACTTCTCTCGGCTTTAAAGGCTGGAGATGGTATCTAGGCTGAATAGAATCGTGCAGGGGCCTTTGTGCCACTTGAAGCGGAGAGGGAGCGGCCCGGGGCTGCAGAAAGGCTTTGCTGACACCTGACATTTGCGGCGCTCTGACTTTTTCTGAAGGCAGGGGCCTCCGAGGTGTTTTCATGATCGGTGCCGATAATCAGGCTGCAATCCCAGCTCCCCAGAACACACGGGCTCTCCTGCAGCCGCTGATGGGGCCGGTGGCTCCGTGCTCTGCAGGGCTGGGTGGGCGCTGGGGAAGGAGGGAGGGCTGTGCCAGGGCTGGCTGAGGAAGGGGGGCTCAGGCACGGAGCGTGGCAATGCTCAGAGCTGCTCATCCTCAGCCCTTTGGCTTGGAGCCTCCATCCCCTTCCTCCTCCTCGATGATTCCTCTGGTTTCCATCCCGCTTCCCAGGGCCAATAATCTGTGGAGCAGAAGGTGGCTCTCAGCTCCAGTTCGAGGGAGAGGGATGGAGAGGGGCTGTATGGCAGCTCCGAGCTCCGCTGTGACCCAGGCAGGCTGGAGGCCCGGCTGGCAGCGTTGTGCAGAGCCCGCAGCTCCAGCCTGGCCCTGGATCCAGCCACGGGCACGCAGCGCTCGCAGGAGCGGGGCACCGGGCTCTGTGCCTCTGCTGGAGCCTGCACGGATCCTGGGAACAAAGAAAGCCGCCTTTGAAACCAGGCAGAGCTGCCCAGCCCTTTGCAAAGCAGAAGCAGCTGGCTCGACTAATTAAATGTTAAAAATTCCAGCAAGACGAGTGTAGCAGAAAACAAACAGGCACGGGAGCCAGGACGGAGCGAGCTGGAAGGGATCCGTGCGGGTCCCTGTCTCTCCCATATGTGTGTGCACAGACGCTGGCACCTGTGCAGCCGTGTGTTCACCCTGCCCCGCTGCACCCACCGCTCCCACACCTCCCGGGCCAGCCCACACCACTGCCCTGTCCCCACCCGAGACCTGTGGCTTCGGGACCCGGGGGGCACGAGGTTCCTGTCCCTGTGCCAGGCTCTGCCCGACCCATGGGGGCAGGAGGCGGCTCCGTCGGCCTCTGCTCGATGGTTTGGGGGAGGCGGGTGACTATTTGTTAGCGGCGGTTTTGCAAATCGCCACTTTGCGGAGAGGAAATAAGAGCCATCCATTTGTGCTGGTGCTATTAAAGATTTTCTATAAAGTGCCTACATTTCCAGTGCAGCTGAATGGATTTCTCTGCAGAAAACTGCCAGGACAGAGAGGCACAGTGGAGGAAAATATCATATACAATGATTCACAAACACATAAAAATACCCTTCCCAGCTTGGCTATTCTTCCACCGCACAACAAACACCTTGTGAGTCATTCTTGAATGTATGGACGCATTGGAAAATGAAAGTTGGATTTGAACATTATTCATTAAGACCTGGGATTAGTTCAGTTCTCCATTTAGCTCCTCAAAGCCAGCATGCCAAGTCAAGCTAAAATGCATTCTAAGGCTGTCTCAGTCACCAGGCAGCTCTAACAGCCACAGCGGTTTTCTACATCAATGTTTCTGTATTGAGCTTAAAACCCCCCCAACTTTATTCCTTGCTCCTTGCATTGAATTAATCAGATATCTGAAGGTAGGTGGAGGCAAAAAATCAACATTTTTCTTGGCAGGCACATTTAAGTTGAAGGGCTGTAGCTCTTGCTGCAGACGACAAGATTGCAATGTTTAGGAGATAAAGAAAGGGGCTGGAGGGCATCCACGGAGTGACAGCGGCGTGCACGCCCTGCCGCCGGCGGTGGCAAACAGCCAGGGACGGGGACAGGCCGCGGATGATTTACAGCTGCACATCCCTCTACAAACACGTTCACTCCCACCTCGGAGGAGCTGTTAATGAAAACTTGCGTCAGCTCTTCCAGCTCCTGTCAGACACAAAGATGTGTCTGGATGTGTGGCCGGAGCGGAGCAGAGGTTGCAGAGGTTGGGGACAGCATCAGGGCCACCTGTGTGGCCGTGGCTGCGTCCCCTTGGCTGCCCCACGGCTGACAGCAGGCATGGGACCACCAGCCCGGCCCAGGGACCGGCCCAACAGACACGAGGCACACTGCAAACACGGCCCAAAGTACTGCAAACACAGCCCAAAGCACTGCAGAACACGGCCCAAAGCACTTCAAAACACCTCACAGCTTCCACGGCGAATTTGGGCCAGCTCCTAACTGGCACGATGGCCACGCGTGAGGCTGCAGCATTTCCTTCTGCTGCCAACGGGGAAAAACATCACAGCTGTGGTTACTGCTGCTCCTAGGCATATTGAGCCTCATGTAATGACAGTGTGGGGCAGTTTGGTACAAACACAGGATGATGCTGCCACGTTTCGACAATTGCTCAGCTGCTGGGTTGTTGTAGCTCCTCTCTGGATGCCTAATCCTGGACTGGGGACTGGGAACCACTGTCCTCTATGTGGGGACAGCTCCTGCTAACAACACTTACCTGCCCTTTGAGGCTGGACATCTCCCAGGCCACCAGCAGGACAAATGCCACACGAGTGAGGCGCCTGATGGAGGAGGACAAGTCCTGGGCCAGCACTGCCGTGCTCAGGGTGTCCTGCTCGCTGCCAGCTGGCTGAGCCAGCCCCAGGCCAAGGCGGCAGCTCCCCTGCATAATTTCATAGCACCAATACCTTGGTGAGCAGCACAAGCTGCTTGTGGGCAAAGAATCAAAATTCATAGAATAAATTATACGCGCTAAATTATTTGCCCAGCTTTGTTGATTATCTGCAGTTAAAAAGTTGGAGGGAGCTGAGCGGCTCTGCGCATAAACACCAGACAGATCCGTGCAGGCAGGAGGTGCTCGGCTTTGGCACAGGGAAGAGGAGAGCTGCCAGCCTGGAGAGGAGGGGCTGCCTGCAGACCCTCGCCCCTCCAGCATCCCATGGGGTTGGGATGGGCGGCAGCCCCACCAAACAGGCAAAGAAGCTGCTACAAACCCGTTGGTGGGTTTACTACAGAGTTACTCAGTGAGCTGCAGTTTGGCGGTGCTCCTACGCGTGAGGGATTTACTCTTTGCTGGCTGAATGAAATGACATTTGTGACGCTACAGAGCATTTAAGGGCATAAAGATGGTTCAGTGCAAGGGCCAGAACAGGTGTTTGCAGCCCAAGCTGTGTGACCCGTGCATGGAGGAGAAGAAGGACCCTGCTCCTCCTGTGCCTGGCCAAACTCCTCTCCCCCTGCCAAGAGGAGGAAGCTCACAGTGGGTCAGGGTGTTGAAGGTCTGTGATTGAGCTCGATGATGAATCGCAGCTTGATGACTTCCTCTACATCAATGGAGCTGAACTGGCTTGGGGAAACTGTTTGATTTAAGAAGAATAGGCCTAATTTTGGAAGTGCTTCACACCCATCAATCTAAGTGAAATTCATTTATCTGAGGCACAGCTGATACGTCTCCCATTTACATAGCACTAAGTGTCTCACAATCCTTGATATATTGAAGCTCACAGCAGGGGAAGAGGATAACGCTGCTATCCCCTTCAGCAGGCGGAGAAAGGATTTTGCAGCGTAATCCAATGAGTCACGGGAGCCAAATGGGCGCCAGGACCCGGCCTGGGAGCAGCGGCCACTCCGGCCCCGCTGCAGGGTGGACAGGGCCAGGGCACGCCTCGGGCCTGGCGTCTGCAGGGAGGGGGCAGAAGGAGCTTCAAAGCATTTCCCATCTCCCATCTAACACGGTTTTATGAAGTGTTTGCAATACCGTCTCAAAGGCAGCGTTGGGAGGCAGAGTGGGAATCACAGCGGTATCTGATGGAAGAGATATTTAGAGGGAAGAGACATATGGCATCTTAAATAAAAACAACCTACTCAGTGGTTAATCTCCACTTGAAAAACCTCCAGGATGGACTCGTCCGTCTCCCCGCCACGCCGCCGGCTGGGCAGAGATGCAGCAGCCGCAGTCAGCGCTGCAGGGCTGGGGCCTGGGGGAGCCAAAGCACTCTCCCCACCTCTCAGTGGGTCCTGCACAATTCCAGCCTGAGTTGGAGAGGCCAGGGGGTCGCTGGGGCGATGGGACCAGGACCCCTGGCAGCAGCCCCCATCCAGCAACCTCCTCTCAGGCTCTGTCTTTGGTGGGCTGAAAACAGAAGCAGGCAGGAAAAACAAGTGCCTTCTCCTGCAACTCTCCATGGGCACTCAGGACAATGATGGAATACTTGGGCAATCGCACAATGTTTGTTTAATGCCAAAACTATCCTGGCCACTTTACAAACAAGCATGAGTAATGGCAGAGCGGGGGGGCAGAAGTTTCTCTTTCTTCCTCTGAGATCCTCTGAGTGTGCACTTCTGCCGTGATTTATCCTTGTGGCAACCTTATCGGCTCACTGGGGATGTAAATCAAGCAACCCGACATTTTACCCGGAATTCCAGTTATTTATACATAGATTGAAAGGGTATAATTACGCTGCTAAAAACGGCCCGGCAGAGAGGAGGGACACAGGTGTCGGTCTCCGTGGAGGTTGGAGATGGAAAAGTCCGCGCTGGCTCCCTGCCTGGCCCTGCACACCCGAGGCCTCCTGCACCTCTGCAGCTCTGCTGAGGAGGAGGATGGGCAGCAGGGATGGAGCCACTCTGGCCATCAGTCCCCTGGCCTTTGGGAAGGATCTGACCGGGGTCTCTCCCCTTTCTCCATCCCGTATGTCCAGCCTGGGGCTGGAAAAGGCATGCCAAGGGGATCCCAACATTGCTGCTCCTCCAGCATTGCTGCTGGGAACCCGGGTGATCCCAACATTGCATCCCAAGGGCTCTAACATTGCTGCTCCTCCCGCCCCAGGGGACGCAGTTAGGCTCAGGCTCAGGCTCAGGCTCAGGCTCAGGCTCAGGCTCAGGCTCAGGCTCAGGCAGTGTTTAAGGTCGTGGTTAGGACAATGGTGGGGTTCACTGGCAGGGTAGTGGTACCCCATCCCAAGCAGCCAGCACAAGGTGTGCTTGCAGGCTCTGCCTGGTCCCCATCCCACCCACATTCCAGCCAGGTTAATTCCATGACAGCCTCCTACACAAGTCCACTGCCAAATTTGCCTTCAGCTCCAGGCAGCCGCTGCCTGTTTCATCTCTAAGTTGCCATGTACTTTAACAGCATCTCCCTGATCCCTTGTAATCTCGTTTTTTTCCACTGCTCCCAGACATCTCTCCCTCCCCTTCCCTCCCTCTGGCAGCTGCAGAGCGAGCAGCAGCCCCACACGCCTGTTAAAGGCTGGAGAGCCTCCTGGCCGTGCCCGAGGTCCCTGAGCAAGCCCTGGCCAGGCCAGCAGATGAGCAGAGCCACATCCCTGCAGGACCAGGGCATGCAGCGCCCGGGTCACCTCTCCAGGATGCCCTTCAGAGGCACAGCATGAAAGACATCTAAAATTCATAAATGTCAAGGAGGGAAGGAAGCAAGGACAACTAAATATAGAAATCCAAACACCTCCTTTTAGGCTACAGAAACAGTGTGATGTGCACGGCCCAAAAGCCTCCATAGACTTGAGCCTGGCTTAGACTGAAGGGCAGGGCAGTGACTGTGGAAGGGAGGTGTGCTCATTTTCCCAGAGCCAAGGCAGCAAGGCTGACTCCAGGAACATGTGCACACCTTCTCCCCTTCTTCTCCGCTCAGGGAAGACCCCAGCTGAGCACTGCATCCAGCTCTGGAGTCCCCAGGAGAAGGCAGAGATGATCTTCTGCATCCCGACCAGAGAATAACCACAGAGATGGTCAGAGGGCTCAGCATCTCAACAGCCCATCCTCACCCCTCTCTGCACACACTGTGGCGCTCCTGATCCCAGATCTTTCTGTCTCAGGAGCTGCAGGGAGAGGTCTGCAATGTCTTGTTTGTCCCGCCCAAGTTCAGGAGCTTCCCCAGTCCCACACGCTCCCACCAGGAGCCAGGAGTCCATCCACGTCACAGGTCATCCACTTGGGAGATGGAAGTGAAACCCCTGTTGTTTCTGAATTTAGAATGCTTTTTCTTTCTGTTCCACAGGAAATCTCACTGTTCACTTCTCCATTCTGCTGCAAGGGGAACAGAAATGGGTCCTGAAATGTCTGTGTTTGCTGTGGAAGGAAGATTCAGATTTTCCTACAGGGAATTGTGTAGCAGAAACAGCTGAAACCCAAGAAGAAATCCAGGGTTGTCAGAATCTTCAGCTTCTGTTTTAATTATTAGTCTGGTGGGATTTTCTCAGAAACTGCATTTCCACAGTGATAACTGTTATCACTTTATTTTAGAGTCTTGGCTATTCACAAGCCAGGAACGAGCAGGATCCGTGTGGGGAGGAGCTCCCAGGGCACATTCACAAGCAAGAAGTGTTGGTTTCCCTCTGCGCAGGGCAGCCAGGCGGGCAGTGCCCCATCCTGGAGCACCCCACTGGGGCTGTAGGGCCGGCTGGCAGGACCCAGCCCCTGTTCTGTGGAAGCCATGTGGAATGGAAATGGGATGCCAGGGACAGCCCGCGTCTCTCCAGCCCCATCATTTTTGTTGGGAAGTTCAATCTTTTTAATTTGTTGCATATCATGCATTGTCTGATTAATGATTGCCACTCTGCAGGGAGGGCTGGAGTTGACAGAGCAGTCCAGCAGCAGCGGTGCTGCTTTCCCCCCCAGGCTCTGCTCCGTGACAATAATGACCCAGCACTGGCTGCTCGGTGGGCACCTCTGAAGCGTTTTATCAAGCAGCACACGGCCCATGCCTGGGCAGTAACTCCAGGCAGGCGCTCATGCCCGCTCCGAGCTGGCCCTGCCTCGCCTTCATCGCCGCTCGGCGTGGCCAACGGGGCAATAAAATTCCCTTTACAGCCCCATCTCTCCGTCAGCACAGCCAGAGCCTCGCCCTGCCCGTTCGGCCATGGGAGTGCTTGGGAAGGTGCTGCGGCAGGACGAGCGGTAATGAAATGCAGTTGAACATTTCCAGCGCTGAGTAAACCATATGTCTTCATAATTTGATTGTGCCCCGGTCCCCCAGGTACCTCCCAGCTCTATTGAACACCGATGGAGTTATTTGGAATCATAAATAATATTATCAAAGAGGGTCTGCTGGGTAAACAGAGCTGGTGTATAAATTGTTGGCGGCGCTATTGATTGTTCTGAGCTGACTAATGAATTATTCTGTTTAAGGGGCTGTGCAAGCAGCGCTCAGCATTTTCAGGGAAGGCCCTCTGGATGCTTCCCCTGGCGCTGCTGGGCTTTGCTGCCCCAGCCCGAGCACAGCCCCCGGGCAGAGCCCCAGGGCACCGTGAGGCCAGGGCAAGTGCCCAGGGGTGTGTTAGCTGCAGGGGTGTGATTGGAAAAACATCGCCCTACCCTTCAGTTCCACCACCATGTCCTCCCTTCTCATCTCCCCTCTCCCTCCCTCTTTACTGACGCAGCAGGACCCGCTGTGGGGTGTGGGGCTGCTCTCAGAGGGCACCAGAGACTGGCCACAGCCCACCCAAGGCTTCCCACCCTGTCCCGGGTGAGCTCTGCTCCCCTCCTGCAGGACCCCAGGCACTTCTCCCTTCTCTTCCCATAGCTTGGCTGTAGGGCCTTGCATCTCTTTCAACTGGGGCTTTTTCCCAGCTGCCTTATGCCCTGCCCCAGAAAGAGGAGAAAAGAACCATCCTTTTTAACAGGACTTGCCTATTTTCCCCTCACCTGCATAATGGGTTCTGTTAAATTTCCAGTTTTCCATCCCTTTGATGTGCGGGACTCCAAATGCTTCCCGCTAATCTCATGCAGCAGCCCTGAGCCGCTGAAGGCGCTGGCGGGGAGATGGCAGAGAACCAACCAACAATTACTGGCGTTTGGGGGCTGGGGCAGCACGGAGAGACAGCTCATTTGGAAATAAATTGTGCCATTAAAACAGTTCTGTTCTTTTTCCCTGCTTTTTGGGCCACTGCTCAGCAGGGAAGAGGCAGAGCAGGAGCATCCCGGGGGTGCCGGGGCTGTCTGTGGCAGGAGGAAGAGCAGGGTGGCTGTGCCTGGGAACAAGCCCTGGCTCCTGAGGAGGGTGGCTCCTGCCCACCAAGGGTGTTCTTCCTATTTTCCCGGGAATGTGGCTGTTCCTGCTGTCCTGAGGGCAGAACATTTAAAGGAAGCCTGGTTGTTTTCCCTCCAAAGCAGAGCAGGATCATTTTCCCCTGCCCCTTTGTCAGACCATTAAGTATTACTGAATTCATAATTTTCCCTCTTGTCTCCACTCATGTTCCCTTTCTTCCCAAAGCCTGGGAGGACCCTTGCTCACAGCTGTGGGTTTAGCATCCAAGGAATTCCAGCACTCGCTTCAACTTCCATGAGAATTTCAATGTTGCCACGTCCTTAGCAATGGGCAGCGTTAGCACAGCCCCAGCTCAGCATCTCTTGGGGAGCAAAGCGAGCTGGTTCTCCTGGTGGGATTTGTTTAGTGACTGGAGGTTTTGGGAGCTCCTTAAGGATGCTCTCCCCTCAGCTGGGATCAAGGAATGCTCCCACGGAGGGCTCTGCAGCAGGATGGAGTGGGATGCCCAGAGCACACCTGAGCACGACAGCATGAGGGACAGTTGTGAGGGACGTGCTCACCAGTTGTGAGTTAGATATGGGAGTCAGAAAAAGTAGGTTTGTAGTTTTAGTATCTCCTTTAAATAGTATATTAATGTATTATAGCATAGTTATAATAAAGAAATCATTCAGCCTGCTGAGCTGGAGTCAGACATCAGCATTTCTCCCCACCGGTTCACCTGCATTTCCAACACCCATGTGCTCCAGGTGTGGAGGGCTGGGAAGGGTTAAGCCAGTGCCCGGGAGCTGAGTGTCCAGCATGATTCAGGCCATTTAATTAGTGTCCCATGCTCTGGAGTTCGATAGTGTTTCCCCCGGGAGGAGCGCACCGGCTCACATATATTGCCTGTTATCTTTCAAGTACTCTGAGCAGAATGCTTTTTCAGTAACCTCATCAAAGGATAAGCCAGGATTCAGATAAGCTTTTCAAGGAGGAAGTCAGGGTTATAATTTTCAGAGACTTCTGAATGTCACCTCCAATTTTCGGCTCCGCCGTTGGAGCGGCCGTTTTTGGAAGGCACCCAGCCTCAGATATTGAAATGGGTGACCTGTGGACTCGGGCCTCCTCAGTTCCTGGTCATCGTCAGCCTGGCAGATCTCGGAGTTAAAAGTGCCCGAGATTTCTGACTTTATAATAATGTGGTTTCTCAGAAGTGCAAATTACAGAGGAATTGGTGCTAAACTCCCCATTAACTGTAGAGTCTGAGAAGTCCTCGGTGTCCCAAATTACCTGTCACTTTCTCTGTAACGTGGCATAACTTTGTCGCTTAAAAAGAATGAAAAAAATAAAGGGCTGTGATTTGCAATTTCAGTGAAACTCCTAATTGAGTGTGTGGCTCCCTTTGCAGGGGCTGTGCCCCCTCAGTGGGTTTGGCATCCCCTGGGAATGCTGATGCTCCTCGAGGCCCTGTTTACAATCCCCCAGCAATGCTCCCCCCGTGCCGGGGTCCCCTTGGGGTGCTGGGGGCTCTCCGGCAGCCCTGGGGCTCCAGGGAGGGCAGGGATCCCCGGGGCTGAAGGGAGCAGGGGGCAGGAAAACTGCAGCTCAGGTTGGCTCCAGGGTTCAAACAGCTCCTGTGCCTGCAAAATACCTGTGTCTGACGGAGAAATCAGCTCATTACCTTTGGATATGGGAAGCTGGATCGCTTTGCAGGCAGGAGATGGAAAACAGATACAGTCGGTGGCATCGACAGGCACGCAGGCAAGCAGGGTCTGAACTGATGGGCTTTTGTGAATTACATTTTGTTGTGAATTACAAACAGCTTCTGGCTGCTTTTCCAAGTCCACATTTTTAGCTTTCATTCATGACCACAAGATTTACCCCCAAAATTACCTACACCAATTAAAAAGGACTTTTAGGTAAATGCAGTGAGGGAAGAGCCAGGGGAAATCGATGAGCAAGGTGCTCCCAGCACAGCACCAGAGCTCCCTTCCCACAGGAGGAAGGGTGGGATGCTGCACGGGTTAAAAAGGAGTCAGCACCGGCTCAGTGCCTTTTCTTCCCCTCAGGTTTTTTCTCTTCTTTTTCCCTCCTGGCTGAATCAATAATTAAGCATATTCTAAGTAGTACAGTTTTGCTTGAAATTTTCCATTTGGCTTGGGCATCAGTTGGAAATGAAATATTTAGAGGACAGAATATAGTAATAAAGCCAAGACACATTTTCTGCTAGTATATTTTATTTATTTTCTTTAATAATGAGGTTCTGTGTCTGTCTCTACCCCCCTCCATATCAGTGGCTTTCTCCTCTTCCCCTTTCCTTTGGAGGCAGGAGATAATATCCCCCTTTTAAAAAAATAATAAAGTCTGGCTTGTCTAACAAATCAGGCCCTGTGCTCTGATGTTGTAAGTGTTCAAAGGAGCTTCCCAGAAGGCTGAGGGAGGGAGGAACCCAGCGCCGGCTCCTGCTCCGCTCGTCTGTCTGCAAGGACAAAGCGAGAGGGATTTCTCTGCTGGGAATGGTTTGTTCCCCGCTGCAGAAGCTTTTCCAGCTGCCTGGAAGGCAGCGGGTGCGAGTGGGGCAGGAGCAGAGCCGTCCCTGCCCAGCGCCCCTCGGCACCGCTGCATTCCCCCTGGGACATCTGTTCCAGCTCCTCGGCCCTTTCCTGCGAAAGGGGAAAACCTTTCGGGGTTTGCAGGCAGCTGCTCCCCGGGAATGCCGGGGTGCATTCCAGACGCTGCAGGGAGAAGGGCTGGGATGCTGAGCGGGTGCCAGGGGAGGCTGCGGGAGCTGATCCTCCCCATGCCAGCTCCCTCAGCCCCTGTAGGTGGGAAACGCCTGTGCTGCCCCTCCAAACCCTTGGGGCTTCAACCCTTTCCCCCCCATTCTCTTTTTGGGATGTAAAAGCAAATGTAAATCCCTCGAATAGAAATTACTCCCAGGAAATTCCTATCATGTACAGAGGAGCACTTCATCCCAACAGCTTCAAAATGTTTCCCTCTGATTTTGATCTTTTCTTCAAAACCTGTTTACAGTTTAAAAAAAAATAAATAACTGTGTCTGTATTTGAGATTGTGAGTATTTGAAATGGAGTTTCTTGGTGTGCAGCAGCTCTTGTCTGAAAAGCAAATGAAGTTTCCCAGCAAAGGAATAAATCCTGGAGCTTTCCTGGCTCCAAGGAGGCAGCTGGTCCCGAGGGGTGTCAGGGCCTGAGTTTTGAGCCCTGGATGTCACCAGGCCCGGGCTGTGATCCTCTCCTGTGTGGCAGAGGCCGTGGCAGGGCAGGGGTCTGTGGGGTGGCCAAGCTCTGTCCTGGCTCCAGGGCTCCTGGTGCATCCCAGGCTGGGCTGTCGCTGCCCCCTCCCACAGAAGGGTCCCAGCTCCCACTTGGGTTTGCTCCTACATTCAGATCGATATTTTGTGTGCATTTGAACTGGAAAAGAGGGTGGAAGCTGAGCTCTGTTGGGTGGGATCACGCTGTGTTTGAGAAGTCAAATCCGTTCTTCTCAGCGAATTATGGGTGCCCAAAATGGAGTTTTCTGATATTTGCTCAGGCCTGCGTCTCATGCCACGCACTCCCAGGAGGAAAGGCTTGTGCAGGAATTCAACCACGGGATCCTGAGTGAAACAGAAAGGACTTAGAGAAGTTCCCAGGGCCTGATTCTCGTGCTGCTCGGTTGGGATGTCCCTCCTGCCTGTCCCTTTGCAACCTCTGTGGTTTTGCAGCAGCCTTACCACATGATTTCCTTTACTGGCCCAAATCTTCACCCTGTTTCGGGCAGCCCGGGTGAGTTTGGGTTCTTTCCCTTTCCTGTGAGCAGAACCAGCGTTTTGCACTCTCCAGGGCAGTTTGGGGCTGGGCTGAGCACGAGGGAGGCCGGGAGAGCAGGGCCAGCCCTTCCTGGAGGCTCGCTCTGGTTAATTCTCGATAATAGTTTTCCCGTCGTTAATATTGTTGTTGAACTGCTGCATTCTCACTCAGCCAGAGCTAATTATAATAATTAACAGACAACTCATGAACTTGTCAAACTGGTAATTATAAACCACGGAGACTTTTATCATTAAGAGATTGCTCAGGAGGGGGAAAGGGGTGCGAAGCCTCTCGGGATGAGCTCGGTGCCTCTCCCGGAGCCGGGTGCAGAGCTGCAGCTGCACAAAGCCAGCTCCCCACGCCTGCTGAGCAGGGAGCTGGCGCTGCCGTGTCCAAAATGAAGAAGTGACAAAGGCAAGCAGTTGCCTGCAGGTCCCCAGGCAGCCCAGGACAGCCGGGCAGGGCGCTGCCAGCTCACGCTGTGGGCCTGGCTGGGCTCCGGCTCCGGGAGTGTGGGAGGATGCTCAGCTTGAGTTCCCTCAGCTTGCCTTCCCTCCTTTGGCCATCTTCTTCCAGCTGAGGTCCCTGTGCTTCCATCCTGCCCGAGATTCGGGCTTTGCTCGTGCCGGGCTCTGCGCATCTCCCCAGCTGGGCTCAGACATTCTCCAAGTTTCCTCCCGTGCCTTTTGTCAGCTTCCTCTCCCGGACAGCAAACAACAAATGGTCCTTTTCACCCGGGAGATAAGATTGTTCATCTTCCAAAGTCACCGGCACTCGCAAAGCCGGGTCTGGAGCAGTTTGAATAATGAGCCTTCGGGAGAACTCGTGTTTCTCTTTGTGTCCTTTTCTTAACAAAGACCTCAGGCTCCCAAGGCAGCGGCGGCTCCAACGCGAACGCGACAGGGGCTGCTTCTGAAGGGCACAAGTTACAGAGAAGATTTTCTTTTCTTCCTTATTTTTTTTCTCCCCACTTTTCCAATTGTATTTTTGTCATGCGCCGTCGCTGAACAATCGGTCCTTTATAGAAAAATTCCCACCAGGAGCGATAGGAGTGCTGCTGCCAGATCCCCTCCTCCCTTACAACCGCTATCTTGCAGTGCCTGGCATACACATTTCAATCTGAAAAGCGAACCAGAAGTTCCCTGTGTCCTTAAATCCTTGCTTTTGTGGCACCCACCCTCCCCTGGCCTCTCCTCCTCTGCATTCCCCAGCTCCTGTGGCATTCCTGCTGGACGCCTGCAGCATCCCTGGGGAAAGACACGGCTCTGCCCAGTGATACTGGGAAAGGCAGGAGAGGGAAAGGCCTCCAGCACAGACTGGAAACCTTCTTGGTCTCACCCTCACCCCTTCCTGTCCTGCTTTGCCTCTCCTCTGACTACCAGGAGTGTAACAAGAAAAACAGAGCTGTTCTCTGCAGCTTCTCCCGAGCAGGATCAGCACCACAAACTGCTCTTCAGACCCCCAGCTGATCCTGTTGGGCCCTAAAGCTGCCTGGAAATGTTCCTACCGCAGCCACACAGCTTTTTGCATCAGCTGCCTCAGAGCTGGGACCTGTTGCTGTCCCAGAAACAGAGAAAAATGAAAATGTGGAAAGTACAGGGAGGCTTCTCCAGCAGCGAGATCCGTCCTCCCCTCCTGGTGCAGCCACAGAAGAGCAGAAACAATTCACTTCCCTGACACCAAACTTGCAGAGATGGGTGTGAAACTCCAGCTGGGTTTGCCTTCCTTTGGTGCCTCCCAGAAGTGGGGTCCCCACCTTCCCCAGGGCCCTGTGCCCTGTGGGGCTCAGGCAGCAGGACAGAGCCCGGTGCAGGGCACACGGGAGAGGACAAGAGCGACCCTTGGCTGGGCTCCTCAGGGCATCCCCACGCCACAGAGGCTCCCCAGGGCTCTGGGCTCCTTCCAGGGCTGAGGACAGGAGCAGAGCAAGGGGCCAGTGCTGCCCTTGCCAGGCTGCTGCACCGAATGGCACGTTGGAGCATTTAAAATACATTAAAGGAGCCCTCCCTTTGAAGTGGGAAACTATCTCTATTTAATCAGAGAGAAACAACTTTTCAAAAGATTTCCCCCCCCCCCTCCTCTTTACCTTCAGCTGTCTGGCTTCTCCTGTGGATAGTACCATGAATAAAACATGCATATCCCAATTAAATCTTGATTTAATTTCTCTTCTTTGCAAAGCTGATGAACTCGAGTGCTTTCATAAAGACACGAGCATTAGCATTCTTTTGTGCTGCACCAGCCAGTCAGAGGAACAAAGGACTGAAATAATCACCCGCCTCTCTCCTGGCCTTGCCAAGCTCTGCACTGGCTGGAGAATAAACCCTGGGCTGGGAGCATCCTCTGGAGCAGCAGCCGGGCTGGGAAAAAGAAACTGGTAAATGGTGCAACAAAGTTTAGTTTCTGAACCGAAACTCATACAGCAAAATCACTCCTGGAAAAGGTCTGTGTTTTCAGGAAGAAATGAAGCCCTAGCAAACCAGCACGCCTCAAACTTTCTTTGCTGGAGACCTTTTCCTTTAAAAAAAAAAAAAGTCTATAAGCTCTCTCAGAACAAATTTCCCCCAGAAAATTGTTTTTGCCCTTCCATTTTTAATAGGGATTTTTGAAATTCATTTCCTGCGTGGCTCTATATGGAGCTGCTGAAATGTCACCATGGTGATTGTCCTCGTGACATTTCCATTCAGGTTTTACAGCAGGAAAACAAATCCATTCTGGGCTGGGACGGGGCTGGAGGTGCTGGGGAGAGGCTGGACCCCCGTGGCCATGGGGACAGCGGGGCTGGACCCCTCAGCACCCCCTGCCTCAGCATCCCCTGCCCCTGCCCGGGCTCTGCTGGCAGGTCAGTGCAGGGTGCCTTGTCAGGAGCTCCTGATGGGAGCTCCTGCTTTTCCCCACAGAATCCCCCCGTGGGGAGCTGCCCCCGGTGCAGGGGATGGCTCCCGTGGCTCCAGCTGCCCCCTCCTGCTGGATCAGTATTCCAGGCAGTGTTCCGATGCATTCTGTACCAGCAGCTATTTATTTACACCCGAGGAAAGTTTTGCTCCGAGTGGGTTCTGATTTACGGCCGCGCTGCTGTGTGTGCGCAGCCTTGGAAATATTGGATTTATTGGCTGTGCCAGACCCCATGCGCTGGCCTTGGCAATGCCATCCCTTCCCAGAGCTTCTCGTCTCTGCTGTCACCTCCTTGGAGGGTGGGGGACCTCCCTGTGCCCCCTGATCTCGGGGGGACACGGGAGGGGAAGGGCAGCCTGTCCCTGCTTCCCCCCCGCAGCAGAGAGGGGCAGGAGGATTCCTCAGCACCTGCCGAGGAACGGGGGGTGGGCAGGGGAGAAGGCAGGGAATGAGACCCTGTCACCTGCTCAGATGGATCAGGAAATCTGCCCCAAGCACCGCCAACCCGCCTTTCATCACGGCTACAATCATTATAAAACCAGAAAGAATTAGCAACAGAGCCTTATCAGACGGAGAAAAACATTAATAGCAGAAATGGGAGAGAGAGGGGAGGAATTTGGGGTGAGTTAATTAAAGCACACATCCTCGATTGCCTGTGAGGGAGCTGGACAGGCCTCCTCAGGCTCCACTGCCCTCGAGAGCACAAGATTCCATCTTGGAGGGAGGAATTTGCCACCTCAAGCAACTTCTCCTTCCAAGGAGCAGCACACGGGTGGTGTTCCCAGATGTGGAGCTGCAAGAGCAGCACACGGGTGGTGTTCCCAGCTGTGGAGCAGGCTGGGAGCTCCAGGAGCAATCCTGGATTCCATCCTGGATAAATCCTGTCACTAGCTCCCAAGCAATCCCCTGGCTGTGCGTGTGAGTGGCCGTGGAACACTCTGCAGCCTCCATGGGGTTAATGAAGAGAGGCAGCCTCGTGCTAAGTTACAGGGCAAAGCTCGATGAAGTTGGGAACTGAAATGGATAATTCCATTAAAATGGATTTATTCACTGTGCCGCTGCCATACCCGTCATGCTGAGGGAGAGCTTCAGTGGGAGTTTGTGTTTTCCAGCCTTGCTCAGTGTCCTTGCCATGCCTGTTGGAAGTGGAGGAGCCATCAGGACACGTGGCAGAGCTGGAGCTGCCGTCCTCCCTTGCCCTGGGCAGGACCCTGGCTCTGCCCAGCCCCGGCTGTGCTGGTGCAGCTGGTACAGGGCCAGGAGCTGCACCAGGACCTGTCTGAGCCCCTAGCAAGGAGGGGAACGCGCACAGTGCTGGTCTCTGTGCTGGAGGAGATGAAGCTCAGCACACGAGGACCATGAGCTGGGTGTGCTGCAGCTCCTGCCCCACCTTCCTTGGAACCAGCCTCATCTTGGGCTCTTCATTTGTCGTTGGGCCTGGCAGGGCACAGGAGGAAGGAAGAGCTCAGAATGCTTGTATGGGAGAGCGTGGCTGTCCCCATGCCAGCCCCTCTGCCCTGGCACAGCTTCAGGAAAGCTCTAGAAACCCTCCTGGAAGCCCTGAGGCAGAAGGCATCGCCCAGCCCCTGCTCTGCATCACCGCTGCTCTGGCCACCACTTCCACTCATCTCAGGAGCGTCAGGCTGCACAGAGGGAAATAAAAAACAAACCTTGAACGCTTAAGGAAGGGAATTGTTTCATTCTCTCCAAAGGTCAGCTGCTTTAAACTCGGTTCAAGCCACCGGGGCACCTTTCAGTTTCATTCCTTCTGTTTAATCCTCAACAGTTCGTTAAAGTCTGACCCTGCTGCTCTCAGCGATGGCTCACGATGGCCAGGCAGACACGAGCCCTTCTGCTTCCCGGGCCGTCAAATTGCCAGGGGTATTTTAGGGTCTCTTCTTAATATTTCTGGCAGTGACTCAGTCGCTATCGGAACCCTTGGCAAGAGGCAGAGAGGAGAAAAAGCAGAAGATAATAGGAAAGAATAGAAGAACGAAGGCACCCAATGCCATTTCTTGTGAGCTGAGGAAAGGTCAGGGGAGATTGCGGGCAGTTATCTCCCTGCTGCCACTGATAAAGCTCAGGAGAGCTCACGGCCACCAGCGGCTGCTTCAAACAAAGAGATATTTAATTAAAGCCCACAAAAAGAAAAGGAAGGATGAGTGCTTTAGAGATAAATTCCTATCACCCAGCCGGGCTTGAAGGTCCGTGAAAGCTGAGATTTAATCCTCCTGCAGGTGCCTGGGCACCCGTTCTGCGCTCTGTGCCCGGGGGTGGCCCGGAGGCACCCCGGCTCGGGGCTGCGAGGTTTGGGGAGCGGGGCAGGGGCTGGATCTGGATCTGGCCTCGCAGGGACACGGCCATCAGTGTCCGAGGCAACATCCACACCTGGGCCGTCCATTCCTGCACCCCCGGGCAAAGCCTGCCGGAGCATCCCGGCCCTTCCCCGAGGCGGGTCGTTCCAGCGGAGCCGGGCGCGCCTGGGCAGGCTCTGCCCGCCGAGGGTATTTAGACATCACGCTTTCTTTGTTTTCCTAATTAAAGCAGATGTGGAAGTGGTGCTCCCCTGCCCGCCTGTCCACGAGGAAGGTGTTGATTGCTCGACGGGGGCTTTGGGCAGAGCCAGGTCCCCCAAGAGCGGCAGTTTAATAAAAACACCAGCATGATTTATCATCTCTCAGGCTTGGGAGCAGCCTCTCTCTCTCCGGATAAAAAACATCCTCGGAATCCGCTCTCTTAATTTGCATAGGTAATGGTCATATCATTAACAGCTCATTAGGAGGAGAGCGGGGTGACAAAACAAAAAGTCGGAAACGCTGAGCTAGAGAGGAGCCAGGTCCTGGGGAGGAGACACGAGGGTTCTCCAAAGCGAGGGTTAAAAAAGCCAGAGACGGGAAAACCAGGAAGATCCACGGGTCATTTAGACCTTATGAAATGTAACATATGAGCAGTGATTGCTGAGTGAAGGTTAAAATTGTCCTGTTGTGCCCATGGCAGCCCTAAACGGCTTGTGCTGGGGAGCGCCGCGCTGCCTTCAAGGTGAAAGGGATGGGAAGGAGATAATTGAATTGTAGCGCGGGGAAGGGGCTGGGAGGGAGCTGGCACATGGATGGGCTGGCACACGGTGGGGCTGGCACACGGTGGGGCTGGCACACAGATGGTGCTCCTGGGTCCCTGTGCGGGGTCCCCGCAGCCACGGGGCCGGCGCAGATGATGAGCAGCTGAAATGTCGGGGCAGATGATGTGAAGCTGAAATGCCACCTCCCCGCCAGCCCTCTGCTTCTCCAGGTGCCCTGTGGGTACCCGGGAACCGACAGAACGGGAGAAAGCAATAATCAGAGTATGAGGCAGCCCTGGTGGGGAGGGCCTGTGTCCGGAGCTGATAAATTAACCTGCCGGGATTAGGCTCCCCTGCCGGTGACGTTCCTGGGGTGCCTTATTGCCATGGTAAGAACTAGAAAAATAGCCAGAGGAGAAAGCAGAACTGGTTCTGACAACTTTCAGGAGAAGCTGGATGTAAAAGCAGGAACTGCCTCTTCTGTCCTAAGAGGGTCACTCCGGTTGCTCGGCCTGGGGATTGGTGTCTCCCCTTTCCATTTTGAGCCACCCCTTTCTGGGAAGCGCTGTCACCCAGGAGGGGTCTCCTCACTGACACTCTGCTTTGCTCCTGTTAAGTGTCACTGCTGCTCTGCTGGCCTTTAGCTGTGATTATTCTGGGACAGAAGTGCAGTCGGGGGATGTGGCACTCACTCGCTGCTCTGCTGCCCATCGGCTGTGGCTGCAAACCAGCAAACCTCTTCATGAGGAGATGCAAAACAAAGCAGATACACTCGCAAAATCAAACTGCTCCCAGGCGCTGCCCATCAAATCAGACTTTCTCTCTCTTGGTGCCCGAGGGGTGGGTGAGGAGTGTCCATTGCCTGTGCAGCGCGCGGAGAGCCCCGGGCAGCGCCGCTCCTGCACCAGGCACGGGGCTGTGCGGGTGGGGGCCGCGATTTCTCCTCTCTCCCCTCTCCTCTCCTCTCCGTCCAGCACCGTTTTGCGTTTTGCTCACTCCCAGTGGAGAGGAGCATCATTCCTTGGCGCTGCAAGTCCCCTCCAGAGCCAGAAAGCCCCGACGGCTGCCACGGCTTCTGGAACCTCCGGGAGGGCCCGGCCAAGGCTCCTGCTCCTGCTCTCCGCTCCCTGCATCCCGCTCCTTCCTCGGGAGGGAAGTTTCCGACACCTCCGAGGGCGGAGGAGAACTCCAGGTGGGAAAGTCCTGCTCCACTGACTGGCTCGAGAAAACCAGGCCTCTCAATGCTAAGCTCCAGCCCGTGTAACACAGAAAATGGTATTAAAGGATTTGCTTTTCATGACCATAATTCAGAGTTAGCGTACATTTGATGTTTAATGTATGAACCACAGGTGATTTCAGACTGGCATGGCCTTTTCTAAATAGTGTTTTAATCTTAGGGGGTTTTTCAGTTTTTTAAGGTTTGGCTACTCAGCCTGTCAGACGAGAGGAGAACAAAACCACAGCAAAGCTGGGTATGAGAATCCAATGTGGGCAGAGGCTTTTGTTCCGTCTTTTATTGAGGTTTTACCTCTAATCTCTGCCTTTTGATGCAATTTAAGATTAAGGAAATGAAAGGCAAGGCTGCCTGCGAACAGTTATCCAAACAGGACAGCCGAGGGGCGCTTCCAGGCACTGCTGTAAGAGGCTTTGGGCAGCTTTCCCCAAAGGGAGCAGCCACAGAGGTCCTGGGGCAATGGGAACGGGGCCTCTCCCGCTCTGCAGCAAAGCTCCTGCCGTCCCAATCCCATCCTCACCCCTGGGAAGGGATTCCTGCCCGAGCAGGGGTTGGGATGGTGGTTCAGGGACCTGCTGGGGGCTCCGTGAGGTCCCAGCTCAGAGTGACATGTGTGGGAATAAATCCTGTGCTGGATGCCCTTTCAGGGATGCCCCAACCCCAGACAAAACCCCATCACACCGTGGGAAGGAATCATATTTGCATTCCCAGCTGGTGCACACCTTGAATGGCTCAGAAAATGGGGGAAAACCAAATTCCTGCCAGGAAAAACAAGTCAAATAATCAAGCCCCTTCGTGTGGCAGCGGTGATAAATTCGTGCTACTTACCCTGACGAGCTGAAAGGTCACGAGCAGACCTTCCAAAATAATTATTAAATAACTTTGCCATTTGTTCAGGATCAGTTGTGACCTTATTACTGGGAGCAGGAGATGATATCTCCACATCCTGGGCACAGATCCAAGGAGGTCATTAGTAACAATGCTCCATCCCAAATTTTGCAAGGGGAGGGAGGATTTCTCTTCACCCAACACATGGAGCTTTCCAGGCTTTTGTCTCGCTGGCAAACGACCTGTGAGGACTCGGAAGATCCATCTTCCCTCTCCTGATCATATATATGTTTCTGTAGCCTTGAAGGGGGCGGAGGGCAGAGCCAGGAAGAAATGTTCTGTCACTGCAAATCTTCTGGCTCAGCAAAGAATCAAGAACCATAAATAAAATCCTCTTTCGTGCTCGGACATTTGCCTCACTGTGTGCCCGTGGTGGCACCAGTCACACACGGGACGTGTCTTTAAACCCAAAATGATCCCACGATCAGAGATGGGAACCAATGCAGCAAGAGTTGATCTTTTCAAGTTAAACAAAGATTCTTATGGCCCTGTGCAAGCTCATTTCCAGGCAAATTAAACACTATCTGGGCAAAAACTGAGAAAAAGCAGCAATTCTATGCAGCCTTGCCCCCGCAGCTCCTCTGTCACGGTGAGGACACAAAGAGGATGGGCTCGGGTAAAGGAGGTGTCAGGTCTGCAGGGATGGCATCAATAACTGGTGCTGTGCCCTCTGCCCGGCTGGCTGCCTTTCCTGCAGCTCCTCAGCCTCCTGGATGTCCCCGGCGTCCCCCTCGGGCCCTGCCAGCCCGGGGCCCTGCCTGGTAATGGGATCAGCTGCTGAGAGCCATTAGCGGAGCCGTTTGCCCTCCGCTTTTATTGTGCTGAAAATTTAATTGGCTGATGATTCAGAGGAGAAATCCTTTCTCTTTACTTTCATCTGGCAGCCGCCTTTGTCCTCCCGGCATTCCAGCCTCAGCCACCGATTCCTCGAGGACAATCAAAACGGTCTTAGAAGAATTTCCAATACTTTCCAATGCTCACTTTCTAATAAAGCGCGTGGCACACGCAGACAGCAGCACTCCCAGCCTGGCATTCAGCTCCTGGCGGAGCCGGGTGCAGCTCAATTGCTCACCCTGATCATTATCCGAGGGCAGCGAGGTATAACCCGTTTGGAGCGAGGTATAACCCGTTTGGAGCGAGGTTTAACCCATTTGGAGCGAGGTTTAACCCGTTTGGAGCGAGGTATAACCCGTTTGGAGCGAGGTATAACCCATTTGGCAGTGAGGTTTAACCCATTTGGAGCAAGGTTTAACCCATTTGGCAGCGAGGTTTAACCCATTTGGAGCGAGGTTTAACCCGTTCGGCAGTGAGGTTTAACCCATTCCCAGCTGGCTCCCGGCTCTCCCAGCACCGCCGGCTGCTCTCCATGGATATTGCCAAACAGGGCTTGGGCCACCAGCGCGGGAGGTGACAGAGCTGTCCCTGGCTCCAGGGCTCCATCGTGCCACCAAAGCTGCTCCTGCCATCCCTGGCACCGCTGCCCTCCCGGCTCCGGCCCCAGGCCAGAGGCAGCCGAGCCTGCGGCAGCGCTCCCGGAGCCTCAAAGCCTCACCTCGGCATCACAGGCGCCTTTCTGATGTCGAACACGAATGTTCCTTGCTGCAGTTTATGTTTATCTTGTCATCCTCATAGCAAACATGAAAACCTGTTTATTCTCTCCCTTTTCAGAGATTTCCTTTAAATGTTTGAAGGCTGTTTGCATGTCTCGCCTCGTCGTTCTTTTCCAGAATAAGTAAGCCAAAATTCCCTCTGCTTCCATTCTGTGTCAGTGTTTTAATCTCCCTGCCTGTCCTGCTTGCTCTCCCCCAAACTGTCCCAAATAATTCCCGACCTCAGGAGTGGCATTCTCTCTGTGCAGCAGGATGGGCAGGGACCTGGGTGGCTCTGGGAAGTGTTGGCATATTGGCATATTCCTCACTGAAAACCACACATTATTCCTGCTGATTCTGCTTTTTTTTTTTTTTTTTTTTTTCCAAATTTACAAATTAGGAGTGTCCCTCCCTCCCACTTGTGCCACCAGCACGTGGAAGTGGTTGTTGGTGCTTTGCCGTGGTGCTTCAGGGGACCAGAGCAAAGCAGAGCTCTGGGAAAAGCTGATGTTGGGGTTTCTGGAGCTTTCCCCCAGTATGGTGGGGAAGATGCAGTGCGGAGAGTGGAAGAAGAGAAGGAAGCTCGGAGAACACACTGCTGGGGCTTGCATTTAACTAAAGAGCAAAGTAACATTGTGCTCCATTGATTACACATTTTTTCTGCCTGTTGTGACATTTGCAGGAAGGCTAATTTATTCAAGCATGGAAATCTTTAAAAACTTAATTAAGTTATTTCTGCTATTTCCATGCCTTATTGTTTCGACTTCACATTTAACTTTTTATATCTGTTTAATGTCTTTGAGAGAAAAAAAAACAACCAGAAGGAGAAAAGCAATGGAAAGGAGAGGGAAGATGTGGCAGGGATCCTGGTTTGTGCCTCCTGTGGGAGCTGCTGGTGGGGTCTGTCCTGCAAGAGGCTGTCTGTGGGTGAGCCTGGCACAGGAGCACATGGAAGTGTCCCAGCACAGAGCTGGGCACCTGGGCTCCGGTTTGCTGCCAGGAGGATGGAGCGGGTGCCGAGGTGTTGCCAGGCTCCTCTTTGCTGCTCCCAGCACCTGTGTGTTCCCTGGAGAGCTGTGTCCCACTGCCCCTGCAAACAGGGCAGCGGCACAGCCCGGGCGCTCCTGCGGGAATAATGGCAGGAAAAGCCCCCGAGGCCCTGGGAGCCCGTGTTTCTCTACACAGGAGGCTCTGAAGGGCGCAAGACGCTGCCAGCAGAGCTAAATGCTGCATTAATAAAGTTTCTGACAGTAAATTCACTAATTAAGGCTCACAGATGGAGCTGGGAGGAATGCTTGTGGTGAAACTCAAGGAGTGTGAACATTGCCTGCTTTGGAGGCAGGCTGCACGCCTGGGAAAAATGGGGAAGAAAGGAAATCCCTCAGGGGTTTCAAAAAGCTTTACCTGCATCTCCAGAAATGAGGTGAGCCCGAGGGTTGGGTGTGGGGGCTGTGAGCAGGGCTGGCCTCGGTGCCATGGCCCGGCTTCCACTGTGGGTTTATGGCCAAGCTGCCCAGGAGCCGGGTTTGAAGCGAGTCCCGGTTTGTCAGGCCCCGGGCTGGTGCCCTAAGCACCAATCTCCTCGTCCGTGACAGCGAAGATGGATGCAGGGAGGAACCACTCTGGCTATGAAAGCCCCCAGAGCCATAAAGAGCTCCAGCCATAAATGACAAAGTGCTGGAAACTCTCTCAGCGACAGCAGCGGGGCCCGGGGGAAGAGTAATCCCCTCGCTCTCCAACATTTGCCGAGCATTAGGCTAATTTCCCTTGGGCTTCCACCAGGCATTCTGAGTTCTTGCTGGGTTTCTGTGTATTATTCTTAAGTCGTTACCCTGCACCTCGTGTTCCTGCGGGGAGCTCTCGCAGGATGGATTTATGGCAGTCATTCCGCGCCCGCGCTGATGGATGCGGCTCCCGATGGCTTTTCCCCGCTGGACAGTGCTGCTCGGGGGCAATGCTCGGCCCTTCTGAGGGGGTTGAGGGTCAGGGCTCCTCAGGGCTCCTCAGGGTGCTCCAGCTCTGCCCTGGGTGTGCAGGGAGGGACGGGAACGGCAGCTCCGGGAGCTCTGGAGCCGCAGGTGCCGCTCCCAGCCGGGAGAGCGGAGGGAACGGGAGCCGGAGCCAGGCAGGGAGCGCAGCCCTTCCTTCCTCCTCTCTGCTCTGCTCCCCCCGTGGCTACGGCAGCATTTGTATTTGTCAGCCTATGGCAATCCTCTGCATATGGAATACATTTGCTCTGGGTGTTTGCCATTAACATTTTCATTTCTGTTTAGCGTCAGGAGTTTTCAATTACCGGCCTCGCAGAGCAGGGCGAGCTGTTGTGTTCATGCTCTCTTTGTTTCCATTTGCACATCACAGTGAGCTGCAGGACGGGAGCCCTGCAGAAATCCGGTCCCGGTGCTGGGTTCGGTGCTGGCAGGGGCTGGCATCACCCGGGAGCACTCGGGACCGAGGTGAGCAGAGGGGCTGAGCACAGCCCCGGCCCCTCTGTCACCCCTCTGGCAGTTCCTGCTCCTCTGGCACGTTCAGGGGGGCTGAGAGCTCAGAGCAGCTCGGGCCCTGGAGTGCCCAGCCTGGCAGGGCTGCAGGGCTCTGCGGCACAGCCCCAAATCTGTCTCCTCACCTTACCCTTAACCCGGCCTGTTTTACTCTGCTGTGACTTTACACATCCACCTTCTAACTTAACTTAACTTATAACTTATAAGAGGATAAATCTGCTTCAGCCAGTAAGGAAGTGAGGGACAAGTAAAGCACATCCTGGCTGAAACAGCAAACTCCGCATTTCCGAAGTGCCGCCTTCCTAAACTCTAAGTGAGCCATAATGTTTAGAAGGAGCTGTTGAAAAGCAATAAAAGGCTGCCAGGCCGGGCAAGCAGCAGAGTGTCAGCAGAGCTGGACGAGCCTGGGCACCCGAGCTGCTGCTCCCGGTGATTGCAGCACTCTGGGAAGTCCCCGGGGACGGGGAGGTGGTGGCGGTCCCCAGGCCAGCCCCGGGGACATGGGCTGAAGGACGAGCTGCAGACCTGCACTGGACAAACAGATAAAGAGGTTCTCCTGGTCATCCTGCAAGTAACCAATTCCACCGTGAGCCAGAAAAACTCTCTTTTCCTGGAGTCTCAGAGCAGGGAACAAAAGCCTCCGTGCGTTTGGCACCAGCCAGGAGACCCCGAGACCCACCTGCAGCGTCCCCAGGCCCCTGAAGTGCTGCCTGGCCCCCCGGCCGCCCTCCGAGGTGGCTGACAGGATTCTAAGGGGATGCTGCAAGCTGCTGAGGCTGAGCAGTTTTGCAAGTGTCCCAAGTGCTGTTAACCTCAGATTTAAAATCCGGGTTTCCTTTGATTTAAAGTGATTTTAAAGATTCCAGCACTCCCGCAGTGTAATTATCCCAAAGATTTCTGGGAGCCTTCTTTTCTGCCCCTTTGTTCCTAAGGCGGCTCTACAAGAATGGCACGAGGTTACAGCCATTATGGAGTGTAATGCAAACAGGGCCATTTATTGCCTTTTTATGAGGGTAATGCTGCACCACCCAATAAATTCTGCGGGAAGGATTTGATGGAGAAAAGGCTGAGATTCAGCCACAGCAGGGTCAGCCAACGGGAGTTCTAATTTCACAGGAAAGCAGTTAAGGGGGCAAAAGGCGTATTTTTCACTCTCCTCTTTTGGAAGGAGTAGGGAAGGATGGGAGCTGAGGAAAAGCAGAGGAGGGAGCAGCTACAAAGGCACTAACAAAGAGGAGGAGGAGAAGGTCCCAAGCTTAAGGGAAGCTGAAAAGATTGGCCTTTCTCCATGTGTCTGTCCTCCTGAGCTCCGAGAGGGCTGGCTCCTGATGGAACGTGCTGCCAGGAGGAAACTCGTGTCTGCTGGGGACAGAGGTGCTCGTGTGGGCTGTGACTGAGGCTGGGACCCACGCGTGGCCAGGGAGCCGCACAGGGACTCGTGCCCGCGTGGGACCCTGGCTGTGCCTGCCAGAGGCACGGGCTGAGCGGCAGCAGCTGTGCTTGCCTTAATCAGTTCATTACGGGGAGCAGGGAATCGATGGCTACAGGGTATCGATCACAAATTCATACCTGAGGATCGCGCTGCTGCTCCTGGCTCATTTCTCCCTGGCAGAGATTAATCTGTCCCTCCTCTCCCGGTGGCATCCCCATGCAGAGCCCGGTGTGACCACCCTGGCGCTGGGGTTCAGCCCCTGCCCGGGGCTGGCCGAAGCCCCTCGGGCTGTTTCTGACCCGGTGCTTTGGCCAAGGCGGCCAGAGCAGCTCGGGAGCTCCGTGTCCCTCGGTCCGTCCCGCCAGCTGTGCCCAGCCAGATGTGCCCAGCCAGATGTGCGCCGCCTCTGGAAGCCGCTGCCGCCCGTGCCACAGCCCAGCCAGGCTGCAGCTGCCGCCTGGCAGCCGAGCTGCTCCTTCCTGCTTCCCTTGTTCTCCCCGCTCGCAATTGATAGATCAAAATTCCCCGCAAACGACCGCTTTCATGGGCCGTTTCCTCTGCTGTCAATACAGGGAGCTGAGAACTGTCAGGGCCGTCCCTCCCCGTCAAAGAAAAAATTCAATTATTTATCGCTGCCTCTTAGAAAACTAATTGTATTGCTAATTGTTCTTTTCCTGTGAGGAATGTTACATTTTTTTTTTCAGGTGAATGGCTTTAGGCAGTTTAAGGGTTTGTAAAGAGTCTTTCATCAAACATGTGACTCAGAATGAACTCACTGAGATGACATTTCCCTTCCAATTTTCTGTTTATGTTTTTGGAGCGGGAGGATTGCAGGGAGCCCAGGGCTGTAGCTGCTAACCTGATTCATTCCCTGCACAGGCACGGGACTCGGCGCAGATGAATTTTACGGAATTGGCCGTGTTTATGTGTAATGGTGACAATAATGCACTTTATTTATCTCCCGTTGAACTACAGTCGAGTTTTCCCAGGAAGTTTGACAGAAAGAGGATCAAGTTGCTGCTTAAATTTCTCCTTGGAGGACCTCAGGGTAATTTTCTTCCAGCACTTCAGATACCAAGAAGGGTTGGGAGCAGCTGTAAGATCCTCGTGCATCCCCTACCCAAAGGAAGATGCCATGGGGAAAAGGGAAGGAATGCGGGGGGCACTATTCTGATAGTCCAAGGCAAGGGAATAGCAAATCCATCTTGCATGAACACTTCAGGGTTGAAATGTCTCCTTTTCCAGCAGGCAGGAGCTCTGCTGTCACATCCTTTACCTTTTCGGGACCATGATAAATCTTCTCTCTAACACACCCTGGAGAATAACAGCATCAATCATTTATTACTGGCACAAGTTCCCAAGATTCCTGACCCCTTCTGTGCTTGGAGATGAGACACGGAGCTTGGCACTGCTTGTCCACGTGCTGCATCTCCAGCACCTCCTGGTGCTGCCCCATCCCTCCCCGCTGGAGCTCCATGGCAGCTCTTGGAAGGCCCGAGCTCCCGGGGCCAAAGGAGCCTTTCCCAGCCTGGCAGGAGCAGGAGGGATGTGATTCCATTCTCAATTTCCACAGGGAATCGGGAACCTGTGCCAGGACAAATCCCTTCCCTGACTATGCAGGATGAAATGCAGCAGCGGGGGAGGCATAACCCATCAGTGCAGCAGCGATTTACAGGCTGCTCCTCCTTTAATGGGGCATCCTTTAATGCGCACCTGAACGTGGCAACGGGCATGAAAAGAAACAAACACTCGCTTATCCCCCAGCCCCTCTGCTCCAGGGCATCCCAGAGCCTGAGGCAGTGTCACAGGACAAGGACAAGGCCGCGTTCCCCTCCAAGGCTCAGCTCTGGAGATTCAGCCTCAGGCACAATCACAGACCCCTCCAGCTCCAATCCCTTATCCCCATCCCCCCTCCAGCGCTCTGGGTGCTCCGGTCCTGCTGCCTGGCTGGGCTCTGCCAACCCAAGAGGAGCTTCTCCGAGTGGGAGCACAGCCAGCGATTCACTGCAGCAGCCTGATCCCGCATCTTACAGTAAATCAATGAAACTTCCGTGCCTTGACAAGCCCTTGCCACTTAAATAGACAAGAAACAGGTAGGGATGGATGCTGCAGGTTCCTCCAGATCATGAGGCATAAATCTCAAGAGAACAGCAGCGGAAAGATAAAACACTGCTGGAAGCACAGAACAGGATTTAGGATTTGTTTAGAGGTTGTCATTTTGACAGTAAGGAAAATACATTTCTCCTGCCCAGGGTTAGCAATTAGTGTGGCTGCAGGGAAAGGTAACGCGGTGATGAGCACCGCAAAGCCCTCGCTACAGGTGCCTTGATGGCAGACTGCTCTGCTAAAGATGATAATTTCTAAAAATCTTTGAATCGTTTAGGTCTGAAAAGACCTTTAAGACCGTTGAATCCAACCATTAGCCTAATGCTGTGGAAAAGCTGATACGGATCTGGTGGTGGTACAGCAATGGTTAGAGGGCATCGGCTGCTGAGGTAGTGAGCTTGGTGTAATCAGCCTTGATGGACAGGGAGGGAGATAGAGAAGTGTAAATGGGAATTAATAAATTCAACAGCCAGATTAGCTGCCATTATTTCGCAGCTCCCGCTGACCCGGCTCTCCAGCTGGGAGCGATCTGTCCCGGCGAGCTCCCCACAAAGCCGCAGGGCAGAGCAGCCACCCCTGGCAGCCGGCCCTGCTGCTGCCCGCGGAGGAGCAAACCCCGCTTGTTTGGAAGAACAAATGCTGAAGCCATCGCGTCCCTCTCCTCGCCCTTCCGAGGGAGCCGGGCTGGCTGCTGCGAGCGCAAATGCCATCTCCGAAATGTAATTTGGCTGGAGCACGCTGCAGGACAGCAGCAGCTGCGGAGGCAAATCCAAATAACGCTCGGCACTGTAATTGCATATGTAAAAATGGGAAAGAGGAGAGCGAGAGGAAGCGGCCTCCTCTGCTCTGCTGGGTATTACAGATGTAGCTGTCATCCTCTCTCCCTGCCGCAGCGGTTGTAGGTGTTCAGCCCTGCTACTCCGCTGGGTGTTGTAGAGATTGCAATATCATTTCCAAGGTACAGAGGTCAAGCCATGAGGCTGTTCGGGCGCCTTGTGCCTCCGACGAGGTTTTATCCGGCTTAGAGCTTGATCCGTCCCCCTGCGAGGCGGCTGCCCCCGAGCGGGGCAGCGGGAGAGGAGCTGCAGCTGCTGGGGTGGGGCGGCCACGGGGAGCTCAGGAACCCCCGGCAGCAGGAACCTGCCCAGGAGCTGATTCTGGCCTTTGGCTGCGCTGGGATCACCCACCGGGCTCGGCGTCCTGCACAGCCTGCCCCGAGCTGCTGGGCCCGGGTGCCCTGAGCTGCTGGGCCCGGGCTCCCTTCTGCCCCCTGCTCTTCCCTAAGAGATGGATGGATGGATGGATGGATGGATGATGGATGGATGGATGGATGGATGGATGGATGGATGGATGGATGGATGGACGGATGGATGGATGGAAGGATGTGCAGATCCATCCTCATACACACTGACCTTCCAAAATAACCGAGCTCCTCTCCCTGGTCTGCTCTCCTGACTGTGCCACCTCTGAGTCCCTGGCACTTGCTCTGTGCTAAAGTTCCCTGTGAAATCCCTCAAGGTGCAGAAGAAACACAATATTGTTTGTGTCCTAAATGAGGCCCTTGCTTCATACAGACATTGATCAATACATGAAGGAGACACCATTAGGGAGGACAGAATCCTTTGCTCTCAGGTGAACTCTTTGCCCTCTTATGGCCCAGACTGTGAAAACTGAAATCAGTTTGTCAATCTAATGTTCTCTTTACAATAATGCTTTTAATTTTCAGTTTGCTCTTATCAGGAAGAAGAGCTGAACAGAGCAGTTCCCTCTGTGAACTATCCGTGTCCTCTTCCCAGTTTTCCTGGTTCCCAAGCCCCAGTGTTCAGCGGGGTGAGCTCTGCCAGGTGGGACACAGAACAGCTGGTCCCTCGTGCTATGGGATTGTTAGGGATTGTGTGTTATCCTCTTTGTGAGGCTGAGTTATCCTGCTCCGTAATTTCATCCAGCTTCCCTAAATTATTCATCTTTTTCAATAGGCCACAGGAGCCTTCTGCTCCCTCTCCTAAATTATTTTGCAGCAAGCAGAGCTGCTGCAGAGGCAGCGGTGGCTCTGCAGAGGGGGGACATCTCCACAGATCTCCTTTTTCACGAGGAGTGCTGTGGGCTCAGATAAGTCCCTCGTGCACCCAGAGCCTCCCAAGGAGCAGGCTGTTTTGGGAAGGGTAAAGTTTTCCTCTGAGGGACTGAACATTTCTGAACATTTCCTTTCCAAGGCATTCGCCAGAGAATCCCCGACGGCTCCACGTGGCTCCAGAGCTCACTTGCTTCAGGTTGTAAATGTTTTCTATTTCTTACAAGCTGTGAGTCTGATGAAAACGTAGCAAAGTCAGGACCCAGCAGCAGAGGCAGCAAACTGTGCAGCACGCGGCGCCGTGCTCCTATAGGGTGTCTTCAAGTGTGGCGGGTAATGATCCGGCAGCTGTGAATCCATACAAACCAGCGCTGCTCCGAAGGGCTGTAATTATTAATCTGCTAACGCAGACACAATGCACTCAGCCTGCTCTCAGCCTCTCCCAGGAATGGGAAATAATGCTGCAGTGGCAATTACCTTAATGCAATTATCTCAAATGTGAAATTCCACCGCCGCACTTTGCGTCCTGGGCTGTGGAGGACGGAGGGGAAGGGGCTCTCCCCTGTGCCCTGCTCCTGGTGCCAGCAGGGTTTGTGCCCCTTGTCACCTGTGCTGTTTAACCCCTGGCAGACGCGGGACCTGGCACTGGCACATCCTGCAGTTCGGGTCCTCAAGGGAGGACAATGCCAGGGACAGGAGCAGAGCGTGTCCTGAGTCAGGAACCTGAACCAGATGGCATCACACGGGCAGCTGGGGCAGCCCTCACCCCAAAATCCCACTGCAAGGAGCTTGGAGCAATCTGCTGTGTTTGGACCCGCTCTCTGGAGCCTTTCCCAGGATGAAGGAGTGCCGGCAGCCACGCTCAGGGTGACCCAGCAGGGTTAATGGCCAACACCAGGGCAACCTCCCACTTGCAGGCTCCATGGGAACCCCACACTCAGCATGCAGCAGCAAGGCCTGAGCCGCTCAAAGTTCCTTGGAACCCTCGTGCACACCCAGAAATCAGGAGAGAAAATACTCCACAGTTTGTTCAGGATGGACCTGGAGACTATTCCAGTGTTCTCGTCTCTCAGGGAGGAATGAACTAATTGCAAAGGATTTTTAAAAGGAAGATTGTAACTGGCCCGAAGCAGTAAATGGATTTTACTTCCTCTGCTCTGATAAATATTTAATTACTTAGTGTAATGCAGGGATTGAGTTTGGTTCTTGCTTGTTTTGATGGGCTTTTGTTTGTTTTTACACATATATTTATTTATATTCTGTACTTCCATTGCAACTGCCATCCTCCTGTGCCTTCTCCACAGTGGTATCTCTTAAAATTAAATGGAATTGTCTTTGCACTCCTCTAATCCACACTACCTTCATGTCCAGAGCCTGTCTCTGGGAGCAGCAGTCCAAAAACGAGCCACCACTGCAGAGGACAGTGTGTCCCTCGCCTGCTGCCTTGACAGTCACTGGTTTGGACTTGGTTTGCTTTTCCCTCCTGCTTTCTGCCTGTCATCCTGCACAATCTCTAACATTTTATTTTTTAAAAAATCTCATCCCAATAATGTAATCGCTTGAAAATGTTTATTTACTTAAGGGACTCTTTAGTGAAAACTCCAGGCTCTTGACTACTAATATCATGCATTTACGTAATTGTGTAATTACAGCTCAAATGACAAATGTGTCTTTGGGCTCCGTTTCTCTCCCGGGCCCATTCCAAGGGCAGGACAGGGGTGTCCAGCTGCTCCCTGTGCCACAGCCCTGCTCCCAGCACAGCCTGGCAAGTGCCCGCACTTCAGCTCTCCCTGGCCCGTACTCCCAGCTGATGAATTATTGCTCATGCAAAAATCTCATTAAAATCCTGGAGAATGTGCCCAGATGCAGCAGCCCGGGGCCTGGCAGGACAGTTGTCTCTGCTGTGCTGGAGCTGTGTCCCTGGCCCGTGTGCTGGTCCCGCTGCCCGCACTGACCCCGCTCCGTCCCGTGCAGCCGCAGCCTTCCCGGCTCTCATTCCAGCAGCAGGGCTTTTCCCTGCAGGACTGGCAGTGGTGCAGCCTCATAAATAATGTTCCTGACGGGATGCTGTGCTGCTGTCAGGCCATTAACGCTTGTGTGTTTCTCCTCATACCATCCCAGGGCCTTATTTGTGCCCGAAGGGCCGGGCTGGCTCTGTGAGAGGGGCCGGAGGCGGCTGCTGCCAGACCTGCTGGGGTTTGGAGCTCTGGCTTTGCACTGCAGTGCCTTTTGCTGCCAATGTCCCTTCGTGCTCCCTGCTGGAACATCTCTGCTTCGCTCTCGGGCCGCATGGGAGGCTTGTCCCTGCAGAGGTGACTCTGTCCCCACGTGCCACAGCACCCACGGCGTTCCCCCTTGGCACCCAGAGCATTCCCGAAGCTGCAATAAACCTCCAGCCCCAGCTCCAGCCCAACTTCTCCAGGCAAAAAGGTCTCTGTACATGGCATTTGATGGCCTTGGCTGTAAAAGGAACCATAAAAAGGTAAGGGCAGCTCCACCTGCAGGGGATGTCCCCCCAGCCGGTCCCTGGCACGGGTGCAGCATTGCTGTGTGTCACCAGCCACCCCGGGCTGGGCAGAACCAGGACCAGTCGTACAGGAGGGGATTTACAGGGCTTCTCCTCTTTGCTCTCCACTGGAAGCCACTCTGCTGATAAGCAGCATCCCCTGCAGCACTCAGGTGGCTGAGCTGGGGTTTCCACAGTGGAAAGGCTTTGGGGACACTGCTCAGCACTGCCCAAGCCCCATCCCACAGCGAGAGCAGGAGGAGAGGCAGGTCCTGTGTTCCAAACACGCTGGGTCCCCAGGGAGCCATAGGAAGAGCCTTAAATTCGGAGGGTATGTTCAATGTCAGCTTTCATTGCTTCACAGATCCCACTGAACCCACATCCATCAGTGAGAGACTTCCAAAGTACAGGGGAATAAAACTCCTCATGGATAACAGCCCCAAAAATGCCTTTTGGCAGCTTTATTGCCTGGCACACAGGGAAAAGAGCAGATGCACTTTCAGAACCAGAAAGAACTCAGATAATTCCCTTAATGGGCCCCCCAAGGCAAGGCAAGGGGAGCTTTGCTTTCCCCACGGAAGGGAGAGCAAGCTGAGCTGCTGGGCCTCTCCAGAAGAGAGCAGGCTGGGGTCTCAGGCTGGCCTGGGTCTCCACACTGGTGCTGATGGGAGCCCAGTGAGAACAGAGAGGTTTGTACCAGCTGGGGAAACTGTCCCCACACATTCCATGCCAGAAATCTCCAGAGAGGCTGTGCAGGCTGCTGGGGTGCAGACCCCGCTGACCCTGGGGCTCCCAGCCCCCGGCTCCAGCAGTGCCCACGTCCCCCTGTCCAGCACTGAGGCCACTCCAGCAGATGGGCTCCGGTATCCAGATGTTGTCACCGGGAAGTCCTGTCAGGGGTTACTGGCCGGGGTCTCGTTCTCGCCTGTCAGACTTGACATCTTCAGCGTATAATTAAATGCCAGGACGCGAGCAGTAGAGCAGGTGCATGCTAATGAGGAGATCAATTTTAATTATGATTTTAATTAAACACCCAATCCGGTAGGAAATATGACAAGCAGGCTAGAAATGCAAAATTTATACTGGGAAAACAACAGCAAGAGGCAGAGAAGATGGGACTGAGGTGTGTGTGCCTTGAAGCACAGGCTGGGTGGGAGGGAGGATAGACAGGTGGCCATGAGCCAGGGTGGGCATGGAGGGCATCCTCTGGTTCCTCTTGTTGCCATAATTTGATGAGGAAAGTTCACATTCACCACCCTGGTTATTTTTCCAAACTCTTGGTTTTTGCTCTCTGCCAGTGCTCCAGAGCTCGTGTAAACCACGGGGAGTGCAGCCACACGGTAGAAATCAGCTGTAATAGGAATTACCACTGAACAGAGATATTTGGCAAGAGGCTTTACAGCAGCCCGTGTCACAGGGGGCTCGTGGTTTTGGATGGTGGATCAAAGGGAACTTTTGGGATCCCTCTGTGCACAGCCCGGTACATTTGGCTGCTCCAGATTAACTCCTGCATGAACTCCAGCAGGCTTCAGAAGAACAAATCCCTCCCCGAATTTCCAGAACAGGAAACCCTCCATCACTCCTGCCGCGGATCGCTCCCACCTCCTGAGTCATCCAAACCTGTCTGGCTCAGCTCTGGAGCCTCCCCACAGCTGCAGGATGTCTGACAGGGACGCTGCTGAGCCACTTCCATCAGCTTTGCCTCTTCCCAGCACAGGCTCTGCCCCACCTGCCCAGTCCCTGCCCCGGGGATGCGGTGGGGCAGCCTGGGCACCGCGTTCCCTCCCTGGAGGAGGTGCCGGGTGGCACAGCCCGTGGGGGACAGGAGCCTGGGATGCTCCACAGGAGCCTGGGATGCTCCACAGGAGCCTGGGATGCTCCGCAGGTCCCGGCCGGAGGAGGAGCCGGGGAGCACATGCTGCCTCATCCTGAAAGCTGCCGGGCAGGGATGGAGCACGAGGCCAGAGCCGGGAACGGGGTTTTTAAACTCAGTGGTCACCTGAACTCACCCCTGGGCCCCCCCTCTCCCCAGCCTACCCCGACCCCGCAGAATTATTGATTTTGCTGGTTTTTCACTTTTCCATATCATAAATTGGCTTCGGCGAGCCTTTTCCCTAACTAACGAGGCCATAAGCGGTGGGGCCAACGGGCGGCTCACGCAGATCAGTCAGACACGGGAATGTGTCAGTGCGGACAGGGGGTGCGGACCCCACAGACGGGGGTCTGTGACCCCTCCATGCCCCCGGCGGGGCAGAGCCCGGCGGAGCTGGGGCTGGAGGGAGCAAACGCCCCGCTCGCCCTGCAGCTCTGCCATCAGCTCTGCTTCTTTCCCGTGGTTTGGCTCCCGGCCTCCACGCTGGGAGTTCGGGATAATCGGGGCTGTGGATGGAGCCGCTCGGTGAGCCGAGCCCCGCTCCCACTTGTCCCCAAAAAACAAGGTTCAAAGGAGAAAAGGGGTGTCCTTCCCGCAGCCCCCGCTCCTGCCAGGCTGGCTTTGGTTTGCTGGCTGGAAGTTTCTCTGCGGCTTTGCCCCTCCCGTTTAATTAGCGGCTCCGGAGCTCCGGCAGCAGCCGCAAAGCCCGGGCTGGGTTTTTATAGAGCATGTTTTTACCTTTCACCCTCTGGAAATGTCAGAGCAGCGGGGAAGCCGCGCCGCTTTGTTGGCCCCGCTGTTTTAATAACTTTGTGGCTCGCAGCGCTCTGGCGGCCCGGCTGCCTTCGGGAGAGGGCCCGGGGAGATGAGAGCCCCTCGGAGCGGCGGAGCAGAGCCCGGGGAGGTGAGAGCCCCTCGGAGCAGAGCCCGGGGAGGTGAGAGCCCCTCGGAGCAGGGCCCGGGGAGATGAGAGCCCCTCGGAGCGGTGGAGCAGAGCCCGGGGGCAGCCGGGGTCCCTCCGTGCCAGCAGCCGCTCCTCCGGGCCTTGCTCCTGCCCAGTGGCCTGGGAAATCCTCCTGGCCAGATGAAAGCGGCAGCCGGGGCTGCTCACTTATCCGGGGCTGGATTTAAAAGCCGGGAGCTGCGGAGAGGGGAGAGGCTGGGGCAGCTCGGCTCACCTCCGGAGCGGGCGGTTGTTACAGCGGAGGCACCTCGGGCCGCAGGAAGCAATTTGTCTCCCGGAGGCTGACAGCAGCTCCTTTCTTCTCCACTTACTCCTTGCTCAGAAATAAAAGGGGCATCCGCTCACATGAAAAGCGGGGAAGGCTCCAGGTTTCCCTTGTGAGGTCTCTCCCAAGCTGGCACGGACGGGCAATTTGTACAAATGACACTTCCCTGGGAGGGAAGAAAGAAGGAGAAGAAGAAAGAGCCACCCCGGCTTCCAATTTGTGCCGCAGCAGTCTGCTCCAGCTCCTCCTCTCCCCACTTCCAAGCTCCTGTCCGCTGCTCCGGCTCTGCTCCCGGCTCCCAGGGGCCGCAGGACGGGCCGAGGGGCAGCCGGGGGTCAGTGCTGTGCTCCGGCTGCTCTGCCCGCCCGCAGTGCCCCTTGGAGCCAGCCCTGCCCGGCCCAGCCTCGCCCAGACCTGCCCAATGTGTCCCAAGTCACCTCTCCAAGGGGAGCGCTTACACTTCCACGGACTCCTCGGTGGGCGTTTTGTTCAGTATTAGAGTGGTTCTAATTCGATTTATCTTAATTCACTTGCAATTTGCTTATAATTAAACCACTGTGAACCAAGGGAGCTGATTTACCCGGCGCACTGAAATCTGATGAGGATTGTGAATCAGCCACCTCAGTTCACTGCACAGTGTATTAATATAAATTGAAGTCAATGGTGGTTTATATTAATGCTTTCTTGAATGTCCCTATATGTGCAGGTCTGGGGGAGAGCACAGAAAACGTTTGGTTTCGGGGGAAAACACCATCTCTTGTGCTTTGTGTTTGTCCCGGGCACTTAGGGCCAGGACAAGAATCAGGACTGTCACCCTGCCAGCCCGCCCCCATCCAACCGCAGGATAACAGAATCGTTCCTAAAGTGGTGGACAGAAGAGGAAAGGGAGGATTTATTCCCCCAAAAGCCCCCTTAATGGCCCTGGCACCTGGCAAAAGGGGGTCGTTAGCCCCAGATAATGGACCTTGCCAACATTAAGCCATTCCGCACAGTCAATTATCTCCTAATCAGGGCCGTTTTGTCAGAGGTTATCGCCCTAAGGACTCAATTAGGTTATATCCACGTCATTAATATTTTATGGAAAAATCATTCACATGAAGTGTTAAACACCTTCGCAAACTTCCTTCCCCCGACCCCCAGGGAAAAGGGGATTTGAAGCTGCCGGGCCGGGCCTGGCAGAGCCGCTGGTGAGGGGAGGCAGGGGCAGCCAGAGGGGACCTGTCGGAGCTGCTCTCCAGAGCATCCTCGTGTCAGCTCCCTCTGCGTCTGCTCTGCGGTTATTTTCAAGCTCTGAGTTATATTTAACTTGAGGTGTAGCAGTCACCACGCCGAAACCTCTGTTTTATTAAGGCAGGCGTTTGGGTGCACACAAGTAGAGCTGCTTAGAAAATGGAGAAAATTGCAGAGAAAGTAATTTCTTCTGATTACCATTTATTCCCAGCGGAAAAAAAGGTTCCTTGTCCTTCATCCAGGACATCTGATGGGCAGGGCAGGAGGTGGTGGGGGCAGAGGCTGCAGCTGGTGAGCATCACCTGAGGAATGGGGCTGTGGAGTGGTAAAGGCTGCAATGTGGCCCTTGGGGAGCTGGCAAAATAACTGTAATATTGGTCCAGGGTGCCAAATGTCCTCAGCATCCCAGAGTTCAGTTCCTGAGCAGCAGTCATTGAAGTTAATGAATAAAAACCTTTGGAAGGCTTTTCCAAAGGTTTCTTTGGTGGGCTCACACTGTTGCTGTTCTCTCGGGTGGATTTTCATGCTGGCAAAAACACAATGAAAAGAATAAACTCAGCGGAGAAAAAACATGTAGCAAAAGCCAGTAATGGTACAAAATTTTGCAATGTCCCTGCACCTCTGAGATTTCCCAGTGTAAGGAAAGAACCTGGCTTCCCTCCGGAACCGCTGGATCCTGGATGGGATCGAGCCCCTCTCGGAGCAGTGATGGGTTTGAGGGTGTCCGAGGGCCCTGGAGGGCAGCAGAGCCTTCCCTGGGCTGGGAGGAGCAGAGGTTCCCTGCAGTGCTCCTGTCTCCGGCACTCCAGGCAAGTGTTTCCCGTTAATGGGGATTGACACGGAGTAGGGCTGGTTTTTGGTTTTTTTAAAAAAAGTTCTCCTCCTTCCCCAGGCAGTTTTGATGTGAATATTAATATTAACATAATTTCATGATGATTAGAGAACACAATTAGGGGCTATTAATAATGACACAAATAATGACATTTAAGGCCTCGTTTTCCTGTGAGTAACACTCTGTCTGGTGGTATTTAAACAGCTCTGTCTGGCACAATCACTGCCGTGCCAAGGTGAAGCCACGAAATCGTCACTGTGGTGTCAATCACTGCCCTGCCAGCAGCTGGGGTCCGGGAGAGGGAAAAAAGGGAAAGGGAAAGGGAAAGGGAAAGGGAAAGGGAAAGGGAAAGGGAAAGGGAAAGGGAAAGGGAAAGGGAAAGGGAAAGGGAAAGGGAAAGGGAAAGGGAAAGGGAAAGGGAAAGGGAAAGGGAAAGGGAAAGGGAAAGGGAGAGGGAAAGCTGCCATGAGCAGGGATGCTGCTGAAGATGCTGGAGCCATGGCACACTCAGAAGAGGCTGAGGGCTGTTCTCCAGGAGCTGACCCCACTGCAGGGCACACTCCAGCCAAGACCTCATCTCCTCAGGCCTGGGGCTCCTCAGACAGGAGGGGAAACCAGGGCAGTGCAGCAGAGCCCCATCCCAGTGCCAGGCTGGCCCTCCCCAGAGCCCAGCTCCCATGCCCCACTGTAAAAGCAGCTGAACGGGGCTGTTGCAGCCCAGTTCCTCCGAAGTCAGGCCTTGCAAAGACCCCATTTCTTTTCCAACACATTCACTGCCAAGCTCAGCCCTTGGAAGAGGCCGTGCTGTGCTAATGTCACTTAATGGAAACCTCGGAATCAATTTTTTGCTCCCTGAAGAAAATCCCCCTGGTTTATGCAGCAAAAGCTGTAATACTGGAAATGGCTTCAGATTTTTTTGGGAAAAAAAAGGGAGGGGAAGAGAAGAAAGGTTCACTGTAGCTGCACAAAAAGGAGGTCAAGTAAAAGGCTGCCAGTTTGGTGCTTGGTCCAGCTGTGCTGCCCTGGGGGAGGTGTGAGGCTGTGCCAGGCTGTGCCCAGGGCTCTCTGTAGCACTCACCCTCCCAATTACAAATTCCCATTTCTCTGGAACATCCCAAAATGTGGCTTCCTCCTGCCATGGAGAGGGGGTGGCAAGCTTGGAGGGCAGTGTTACCCCACACTGGGATGGGGACAGGGACAGCACCAGCCTGCAAAGGGCATCCGAGGGCATCTCCCACTCCTGGATTCAGGCACTCGGGGCACGAGGGTGACTGCAGAGCCTGAGCCCAGAGCCACAGGAGGGTGGCTCGTGGCCCCCAGGACCAGCTCTGATCCCCGTGAAGGAGCTCAGGCTGAGCTCACCTGAGCCCAGCCTGCCTGGGCTGCCGGTGTGGGACAGAGCCCCGGGCCTCGGGGGATGCCAGAGGGAGCAGCTCGTTGGGCACCACCCGCACCTCCAGCTGCCAGCTCCCGCCGCGATAAACAAAGCCTTGCATTCCATTCTGGAGACAAACAGCTCCGGACATCCTCAGCTCAGCTCAGCTCAGCTCAGCTCAGCTCAGCTCGGCGCACAGCGGGCACTGAGCTCGTTCCAGGCAGGGCAGCCCGGGCTGCGCTCCTGCGGAGCTCCGGCCCAGCACGGCGGGCACGGGGCTTTGCTGCCCAGCTTCCAGAAACCTGCAATCTCCCGAGATGGAAGGGACCCACTGGGATCCTCCAGTCCAGCTTCTGCCCCACTCAGACACCCCAAAATCCCACCCTGAGCATCGCTGGCAGCGCTGTCCAAGCTCTCCTGCAGCTCCGGCAGCCTCGGGGCCGTGCCCGTGCCCTGGGCAGCCTGGGCAGTGCCAGCACCTCGGGGGTGAAGGGGAAGAACCTTTTCCTGAGCCCCACTCTGCAAACCAACCCTGCCACCTCCTACCCCACAGCCCCCCACAGCCACCAGAGCTGCCGGCGGGACGGACAAGGCTCCAGGAGAAGCCACCAAACCAGTTATTAAATTTTAATCAAACAGTGCAGAGGGCTACAAAGATCACACTAAAATTTAATGAGCCGGGCTTGTTGGCTTCCCCGAAGAAGCACATTACAGTAAAAGTGTGGCTCCAGAAAGGTGCCTGACTTCCAGGTATTATCCACAAACCCTCCCCGTTCCCTTCTCACCGGGGAGAAACGAGGCATGAAGTGGTTCCTTATGGCTGGTTAAATGAGGGTTTGTTTTTCGCCTTCCTCCAGACACCAATTTCTTTTCTTTCACCATCTCGTCTTGCCACAATTTATTTATTCTGGAATTTTGACTCTTCAGAGCACACAGGCAGAAAGGCCTCACAGGAAAGCTGCTCTTCTTCTAACAACAGGGATGTTGTGTTGTTGAGCACCCCTCCTCAGCCCGCAGTGATCTGTGCTCTGGGGTCACTCTGCTCCCTTCTTCGGGACCACCAGAAAGGAAACCCCCACCCAAGACTGTTTTTTTATTTCAGCGGCTCCAGCTCCCAGCTTAGGATGCAGGCAGCATCGCATCTAGAACTGCACAGCTGCATGCAGCAATTCAAAAATTGTCTTGTTGGACTACAATGTGCCAATTTTTCACATTTACAGCCATTTTCAGTATTACAGCCTGTGGCACTGAAGCCAGGAGGCTTTTCTTCGGGGAGCAGGAGCTGCTGCAGAGGTGACCATTAGCACACGCTGCCTCTGCTGGGCACGGGAGGGTGGGGAAGGGCCGGGAGGATGCGGGGCCGGGTCTCATCGCCCCCGGCCCGGGTCTCACCGCCCCCGGCCCGGGTCTCATCGCCCCTGGCAGATGCGGGGCCGGGTCTCATCGCCCCCGGCCCGGGTCTCACCGCCCCCGGCCCGGGTCTCACCGCCCCCGGGCCGGGTCCCACCGCCCCTGGCAGCTGCCGGCACCGGGAGCGCCGCGCCGGGTCCGAGCCCCCGTCTGGAGCCGGGGCTGGCAGCGGCTCCCGCTCCGCTCTGACGTGCCTGGGCGAGCTCCAGCTCGGGAAAGTGAATTATTCCCTGGGCTGGAGCCAGGGCTGCGCTGCTCCCCTGCTCCGGGAGAGCGGGGGGCTGGGGGAGCGGGGCCAGGGCTGCCCTGGGCTGGGGTGACAGCAGGGTGGGGATGGGGGTGACAGCGGGGTGGGCATGGGTGTGACAGCAGGGTGGGGTTCAGGAGTGACAGTGGGATAGGTCTGGGGGTGACAGCGGGGCGGGTCTGGGGGTGACAGCAGGGTGGGATTCAGGGGTGACAGCGGGGTGGATCCCAGGGTGACAGCGGGGTGGATCCCAGGGTGACAGCAGGGTGGGGTTCAGGAGTGACAGCGAGATGGGGTCCCAAGGTGAGAGCACGGTGGATCCCACAGCACCCACCGCTCACAGGGGGTTTGGGAGCACCCACGCTTGCACAGCTCCCCTGTGCTTTGTTTACACAGGAAGAAAATGCCGCCCATTGCTTGGGCAGCCTTTCCCAGAGCTCCCCCGGGAGAGCCTTTCCAGGCTGCAGGCAGGCCGCTCCAAGCTGAGCCATTCCCAGCAAAGCCACCACAGCTCTGGGAGACAAGACCTGCAGCTCCAGTGGAGGCCCTTCCTGCTTCTCCAGACCCTTTGCCCTTAATTAATTAACTAATTAGTATTTACTTGCAAACTTTATTCTTGCTCCTGAGAAAAGCCCAGGTTTTACTCTCCTTTTCCAGTACTTTAGGGGTAAGCAGTGCCAGGCGGGGCAGCCTGGGCAGTTCTTCCCCTGGAGCTGAGGTCATGGAGCGCTGCTGAAGCCACCCTGAGTCTGGGGTGTCTGGCCTTGGAGGGGGCTTGTACTGCTAAGTGCTGACAGGACGTCGCTGTCAACACAATGTTCCGCCTTGGAGAACCTTCATCTAGGAAGATACTTAATGAATTAGTTAATTAATGAGTGGAGTTTGATTGATGGATCATAGGGAGCTCTCAGCAGGGTGAGCCTGACCCTGGGATATTGCTGCTGTTGCTTAAATGCATCCCCTCGCTGGTCCGAGGCACTCGGTGTTCTGGCAATTTGCATGCATTAAATGTAGCTCCTTAATAGGATGTAATGTTAGTGAAAAGCCAAAAGCATAGCAGCTGTAACTTAAAAGACAGCCCCATTACTGCAAGCCTTATAATTAGGGTAAGAGGGAGACTCGCGCTGCCATATGTTAAACTCTTTTGAGGTTAATAGCTCTGTAAGATTTTGCAATTTAAAAAAATTAGTCTTGAGGAACGATGACAAGGCTCGTCAATGAGGCTGCTCCAGCGGGGCTGGATGCTCTGCCCTGCACAGCCAGGCCTGGGGACAGGGCTGCTCCCAGCCACCCCTGCCCGGGCACCCCTGCCCTGCCCTCCTCCTGCCCAGCCTCCTGTAAAACCTCCCTTCTGCCCCCGCCGCACCCAGGGGTGCTCCCGGCTGGCAGAACCCGCAGCAGGCGCTGGGCAGCAGCAGCTCCTCCTCTGCCCTGCTCTTCAGGGGCCTGTTCAAATTACACACAACAGCAGCTGCTGCCTCCAGGTCCCCAGGCCGGTGTTTGGCTGATGCAGGAACAAATAACCCTTGTGCAGCGGTTGTTTGTTGAAGCCCTTTTGCCGTGTAATCACTGCACAGAGGCCTCTGCTCGTGTCTCAGGCTCTCAGCACGGGGGCTCTGTGAGCATCCCGGGTGCTCCAAGCGCCCAGGGGTGCTCAGTGAGCATCCCCGGTGTTCTGAGTGCCCAGGGGTGCTCAGTGAGCATCCAGGGTGCTCTGAGTGCCCAGGGGTGCTCTGAATGCCCAGGAGAGCTCTGGGCTTCCAGGCTGGCTGCGGACCCGACAGGGGCTGGGTGGTCTGAGCTCAGCCCTGGCAGGGAGGCAGCTCCCGGGGCTCCTCTCGGCGGGGGCTGAGAGACGGCTCCTGTGTTTTTCCTTCCAGCCTTTCTTCCTTTCCTCTGTTGTGCAGGCAAATCTTTCCACTTCCCAGCCTCAATTTCCTCATCCATAAAACTGAGACTAAAAATGTACTTGTTAAGGGTGTCACAGGCCTTCTGAGCCTGCCAGGGCTTTGATGTCCTCTTGTTAAAGGACCGTGGAAGTGCAGGCATTTATTGTCATCGATACGTGAGGTGGGTGGCTATCGGGCAGCAGCGCGGGCTGGGACCCTCTGGGGACACTTGAGGTCTGTGCACTTGACTTTGCTGCCCAGGGAGGGCACGATTTGGGCACTGCCTTGGCTTTTCTCCCTGCCAGACGATGAGCAAAGCGTGCCCGTGAGCAGCCAGTGAGGAGCAGCAGGGTTGATTGCTCTGGGGAAGGTTCTGTGCCCGGCTGTGCTGCCCCTGAGCTCTCTGAGGTGATGGGCTGGTGCTGGTCCTCACCAGATTTGCTAAATAGGAACTTTCTCAGCCACAATAGTGGGAGACTTTAAGGTCATCCTGAGCTCACTTTAATTGTTTCCTTCCTGCACCCCCCTCACCTTATTAAAGTGTTTAATTGCTTTCTTATTTAAGTGCATCAAGATTTCCTGATAGGCTGGTCCATTTGGCTCACTTGTTCTCTTTAGGGAAGCTCAGGGAATGGAAAAGAGAAGATTATTTTGAAGTTCCAGGTTACGGGGGAGAGATACAGGATTGTCAAATCCTCTCCATTGCTGTTTGGGTATCATGAAGCTCAGGGGCTGTTTTGATATTGAGCTGGGGTTCAGCTTTGTAAATTCAGGATTTGTTCTTCTGCTGCTTGGAGAACGAGGCCTCAGCAGTCCCTGTAGCTGCTGGGAAGGTTGTCAGGTGCCTTCTGAAGAGTCTGGGGCTGTGGATGAGGAGCAGACCTCAGGAGATGCCATTTCAGGGATTGTTCCCAGCCCCGGTGGCTCTCGTGCCCCAGAGCCCAGGTGTGCTGTCTGCCGTGGTACCTGTGAGCAGCAGCCCAGGGTGCTCAGGAGCCTCCCCCTTGGACACAAGCTGCCCTTCTCCTTCTCCCGTTGGAGCTCCAATGTCAAAGGCAAAACCCCCATCTTCAGATCGATATCAAAGCCATTAAAGCACATCTTCAATTTCTGCGGTGCCGTGCCGTGCTCAGCCCTGCTGGCTTTAGAACAGTTCACATCTTGGAGCAAAGGGAATGCTTCACCCTCCTGGCCTCTCCTGCAGGCTGGCCAGCAGTGAGGTGTGGATCCTGGAGCAGGAGAAGAGGGTTCCAGAGGCTCTGGAGCGGATTTCCAGGTGCAGGGAGAGCTGCCAGCCCCAGCTCGCTCGGCTGGGGCACTCAGGGGCGCTCGGACAGGAGCAGCGCAGGGCAGGCAGAGCTGGCTCAGGCTCCTGCAGCTCCAGGGCACTCAGGCATTTACAGGCACACTCTGAGGTGTGACCCTCCTGCAGGGGAGCCTGAAAAGCCCTCCGGAGCCCTTCGTGCCTCCCTGAGCCCTGTGGAGCCTGTCAGCGCACAGGGCTGGGCTGGCACCCGGGGCTGGGCAGCCTCTGATCCCTTTGGCACCGCTCTGCCCCGCTGCTCGCCCAGCCTCTGGCACCTGGTGATGCACAGTGTGTGTCAGGAGGTGCCTGGGGCATTCCTGCCCTCAGTGCCGTGGTGCTGGGCAGTTTTTCAGCACAGCAATGAGAGCTGTAATCCCTCGCCATCCTTCTGCTCTGAAAGGGGGCAGGTGAGGATTCTCTGGTGCGGCACTCCCCTTGTCTCCTCTGGCTGGGAACAAAGCTGACCCAGCAGCTCATTTGAGTTTCCATCTGCTGCTTCCACGCTGGAGGAGAATGGTGTCTTAGTTGTCTGAGGAGAGACTGCTTTTTAATCATGTCTGCACTGCCTGGGGTTTGGGCCTCGGTGCCAGCCAGTAGGAAAAATCAATGTTTAAACTGCTCGATGAAGAGCGCTGGCTGCCAGTTCCTCCTCCCCTGACGGCTCCTGGGGGGAGATGTCTGTGCCACATGTGCCCTGGGGGCTCTGGGCAGCTCTGCCCTTCCTGGGGCAGAGGAGGTTTGGAGGGGTTTGGGCACGGGCTGAGCTTCCCTTTGGCCTTGTGCAAAGCGCTGGAGCTGAGGCGCAGGGCAGCCACCCGCTGCTGGCGCTGGCACTCACCAGCTGTGTCCCCCTGCTGCTCTTTGGGGTCGGGGATATGGCCATTCCCTGACCCTGCTGTGGCAGAAGGGAAAGCTCGCCTGAGCAGGCTGAATTTGCTGCGATGAGCGAGGGTGGGGAGCAGAACAGGAGGAAACAAAACAGAAATCCATCTTCTGGCGCCGGTAAATAATGGTGCTGGTGCTCGGACAGCAGAGAAATGTCCTTTGGATAGCGTGACAGAAAACCTGATGGGGCTGTCAGACGTGGCCTCAGCTCCTCTGAGCACATCGTTCCCTGCCCGGTGAGACAAATCTCCCTGTGCAGGTGCAGCAGCTCCTCCCTGGCCTGGCAGCTGTGGGATGGCAGAATTCCTGCTGGGCAGGGAATGCGCTGGGGCAGGAGGGCCCCGAGCAGCTGCGGGGTGCTGGGCTCGTGCTGCAGAGATGGGGACGGGCGCCCCAGCTGTCCCCGTGCCCCAGACCCACCACGGGCTCCTCAGTGCCCTCCCTGCCCCCGGGGCACTCGGCTGGGCCACCCAGGGGGGACAGACGTGGCAGGGATGGTGGCCATGGGGGGTGCCAGGCTGCAAGGGGATGGTGACGGGTGGCACGGGGCCTTCCCAGCTCCGAATGACCCTCACTTGCTGGTGTGCCTTCATTGCTGGATGCTGACGAGGTGTAAATCCTGGGCTGACCTCAAATCCCATCTGCATTTCCTCAGATTTGCCATTTCAAGCAGTGGTTCAGCTCTCAATCCCCCCGGCAGCCTGGGAGGGGGGTGAGTGATGCTTTGCTCTGTCTTGCACCTCTTTGCAGCTGAAGGTTTTGGAGCCCTTTGCAGAGGTTGAGGAAGGTGGCAGGTGGGATCAGGGGGTGTTCAAGGGTAGACTCAAACCCACAGCCGTGCTGAGGTGAATGCAGAGCCATGCAGGTGCTGGAAGTCAGGGTGAGGGCTCTGCAACCCGCACCTTTGCCCCATTCCAAGCCCCTGCCCCACTGGCACTGGTTTTTGGGAAGCAGATTGCCCACTGGTTCCCCTGTAAGCTGTTATCAGGAACTGCTGCTCGAGGCCTCCAGGAGCAAAGCATCGGGACAGAGACTCCTCAGTACAGAACAACCTGTCACGTTGTGTTTCCTGAGGCTTCATTTCACTTTTTAAATGATTTAATTGATGAGCCCTTTCTTTTTATACATCACATTCAGCTGGTTTCCACAGTAACAACCAAACCTGGAACCCGGAGCTTGGAGTCCTTTCTGAGTAAATAATGCCAAACCAAATCCTCGAATATTTAATTAAATTCACTGTCATGCCCCTTTTATCTTCGTTCTGTGGATCTTCCATAACAGATTTCATGGGAACACGGGGCCTACAGGAGGTAGCAGAGGACAGCCTCAGGGGAGCTGCCCCGGGCCAGGCAGACCCTGGGTGCTGTGACAGCCCCGTGGGGACAGCACAGCTCCCGTGTCCTGTGCAGTGTGGCAGGGGCTGCCCTTACTCACTCTGTGACCATCGGTAGCCCCAGGTTCCTCTGGGTTTTTCTGGCTGCACCTGGCTCCCCTGGATCACATTTCCAGGGTCAGGTCATCATCCATCCTGCAGTGACCTGGTGTGCTGCCACATCTGCAGATCTCATCCTTCCTTCTGTTCCCTCCTTTGGTGCTGCCACATCTGCAGATCTCATCCTTCCTTCTGTTCCCTCCTTTTGGTCCTGAGCCCGAACCCTGAGGAGCACTGGAGATGTTGGGGGACGCAGCCACAGCCACTGAGAGGGATTTTTATTATTTATTATCTATTATTTGCTCAGCTGAAGGTGGGGGTGGGTTCAGTCCTGTCAGCAAGCCCAGGGTGGCACTGCCCAGGGCCAGGGGTTCAGACTGCCTTCATTTCCCCCCCAGACACTGCTGCAAGAGCCTGAGCTCTGATGGCCGTGCCACCAGGCACATCAATTATCCCTGTGCCAAGGAGTGGGGCACAGACACCCAGTGGTGTTGGTTTGCTTACAATGGCTCTCTGGTGCTTTTCTGTGGTATCACAACACATCTTCATCAGATGGTGAGTGGGCTTAATTAGCCCAAGTATAGGTTTTATTTTTGATTTCTATGACTACTTAATCTAATGGTAACACATTATCTGCTCTGAGGTCTGCAGTTTTCCATTCCTAATTATTGCTGCTCTTAATTGATGGTGCATCAGGGGTTGTGGCTGCAATATGGGAGTTGGAACGAGTCGATTTTCTTGAGCACAGATCCCAAAATGTTCCTGTGAATTTCCCCAAGCCTTGGTGTGCCTCAGCCCAGGTTTGAGTTGCTGGCTACCTGGCTATAGTCAGAGGAAGGAGGAGATTCCTTGGAAGGATGAAATCTTTGGCGTCTGTCACACCAGAGCCGTGTATTGTGAAGTTTGTGCCATTTTGTGGTGGAGTTGAGGGAATTAAAATGCCTGGATACTGTAGCTGGAAGCTGTTCAGGTAATGGAAGCAAAACAGCTTATAAATTTCCAAAACGAGGCCTGGCATTTATGACTAAAACCTCACATTTCAGGACATGCAGATGGTGAGGCAGGAACAGCTTGGAGGGATGGGCTAATACAGAATTATTAATTGTAGTGGCTCTGGCGTCTTTTCCCCAAGAAGGTGCCTGTGGGATAGGTGCTGGTTTGGAGTGGGCAGAGGGACGGGTTGGTGGCCCAGGGAGCCTGGCTCGTGCTGGGAGCCACCCTGGCTATTCCGTGGCGTTTCAGGGATGGAGCTGGCTGGGCTCTGTGCTCGGCCTCCCTCGCCCCCTTGGAGGAGGGACCAGGGTGTGCTGCCTGCGGGGCAGTTCCCACTGAGCAGCCGATGTGCCGTGGAGAGGGATGCAATACTGATAGTTGTAGGTGCATTTTGCCAGCCCCAACATCTTCCCGAGGCTTTTGGGTGTTGCCTTTTCCAGCTTCTGCCAGCAGAGGGAATGCACAGAGATGTGCCAATTTTATTTTCTCCTGCTCAGAGGCCCCTGCTCAGCTGGGAGCAGCAGACACGGAGCCCTGGCATTGTCCCTTGTCCTGGGCCGTGCCATCCTGTGCCCGAGACCCTGGCAAGGGCCGCCCTGTGAGCATGGGGAGGATGCTTAACACACCATTTTCAGAGATTCCCTTGTTCCCGACCTGCTCTGGTGACAGGGAGAAGCCTCAGCCTCTTCCCCAGCCTCTCTGGCAGGGTGACCGATCAGATAATGTTCTCTAAGCAAATGCACAAATAACACGAATTGGGGTTGGCACCGAGCAGTGAGGTGTAAAAAAAGCAATTTGAGGTGTTCTAAGGAAACGCCAGAGCCTCTGTGCTGTGATTGCCTGTGGGAGAGCCGTGCCCAGGCTGCGGAGCTGCAGGGACACCGGGGAGAGCAGGAGGGCGAGCTGCGGGGGAGGCAGGGCAGCAGCTTGGGGACAGCATTCCAATTCCCCCGAGATCCCAGCCCAGCCTTTAATCTGCCTTGGCTGTGGCAGTTGGCTGCACGCTGGGAAGTGCTGAGGGCAGGGAGAGCCCTCGGTGCAGCCCCGGTGCTGGGAAAGCTGCTCCAGGCAGCACCCAGGGGAGCCAGGGGCTGGGCCAGGAGAGAGCTGGGTCTGCCTCAGCACGGGGGAACACACAGCTCAGCACCGTGCTGGCTGTCAGTCATGGGTGGCACTGGAAATGGATTCCTTTGCACGTGGCAGGGGACGTGGGCACAGCTTTGAGGTGGGACGTGCCCCTCAGCTGTGCCCACTCTGGCCAGGTCCCCCTTCGGCCGCTGCTCCCGTGGGTGCTGCTCTGTGGCTCTGTGGGAGCCTGGCTGGAGGGAGGCAGACGATATCCGAGATGGCAGCCTTGCATTTCTGCTCCATTTCCCTCCAGCCTCTCCTCCTGTAACATTCATTAGCTGCAGAGAGGCCAGGCTGAGGCACTGAACAGAGGCTGTGTGCAACCCCTGAGTAACCCCTGTGTGCAGCCCCTGCTCTGCACCCCGCCGGCTCCTCAGGAGGAAGGAGCCCTCACCTCCCACCCCCAGAACACCAGCGTGCCTCCTCAGCGTGGCACAACCAACATCTGCCTCCTTTATGTGTCTGTTTACAGCGGGGAAACTCCTGAGGGGAGCTCCGTGCTGTTGGAAATGAAAGCAGGGACATGAGAGACCAGGAATTCCGTCCTGTTTGGAAATCACACATCTTGTAAGTTTAATAGATCAGCTGCTGGCAGCCTTCGAGGTGTCAGAGCCCCGGAATGGCATTGGTGCTCATGGATGTGCTGAATGGGGAGCACTGGATGCTCTGGGACAGCCTGCCTGCTTTTCAGAGACATCACAGATCCAGAAGGGTGACACAGCTCTGGGGGCGACACCAGGAGAACCTGATTGTAACAGGCCTGCTCTTGCTGAAGGGTTTGACTGGCTGGGGCAGCTGCTGCCTAACCCTAAATCTAACCCTAACCCTAACCCTAACCCTAGCCCTAACCCTGACCAGCCCCCCTCTGCTGGGAGGCTTTGGCTGGGATGCTGCAGGTTGTCCTCAGTGTGAAACCGGAGGTGCAGCTGGGGGTTCAGGTGAGCAGCTGCAACGCTGCTGCTCTTCCATCCCTTTCTGGACCCTCCTGGAGCTGTCCTGCGTGTCCCTTCTGCTGCGTGAGCACAGTGCCAGGGCAGCAGCTGAACTACTCTTGCAGATAAGGATGGGAGGGAGTTATCTGGAAGGCTGCAGATACTGTTGTGAGGAGGAAGGTCACTGAAGAGAGGGGGCTGGAGGAGATGGAGATGAGGAGATTTGGAGATGGCTTGAGGGATTTAGTGGAGAGGCAGAGCTCCTGCGGAGCATGAATGGGCAGCAGCACCTCTGATGGATTACAGGGAGCCTCGTTCAGAGGAGCTCTGTGCTGCTGCAGAGACCAGCAGGGAAAGACATGGAAATCTCTCACGGAGAGGAGCTGCGGAGCTCAGAGCGACACGACACGCCTCGCTCTTCCCTGCCCCTCCTGCGGGCACACTGCAGCAGGCAGGGCCAGAGCAGGGCCTCTGTGGGTCCCCGGGCAGAAAAGAGGCCAGGCCAGGGAATAAAAGGCTTTTTCTGAGTCTAAGACCTCGTGGTGGGGCTGTTCCCATGGCAAGGCCTGTCCTGCAGAGCTCCTGCCCTGTGTGCATCTCCGGCACCTCGTGGGAGCTCATCCCATCAGAGCGGGCAGCTCCTGCCCTCCTCTTGCTTGTCTGCATTTGGGATTTGCCCCTTTCTATCCTATTTCAAACCCTGTTCTCTGAGCAAAAGCAGGGTTTACAGCCTTGTCCCTTCGGGTAATGCCTGTCTTACACTGTGCCAGGGCTTTTCCCTCGGTTGCCACAGAAAATCCGCGGCCGCTGATGCTGCAGCCGCTGTCAGGGACGTGAACCTGGGCACGGGCAGCAGATCCTATCTCGGCACTGCCCTGATCCTCCGGGGAACTACACCAGCCTTTATCCTCTATTGTCACGGACAAAGCGCAGGGATTTGTGTCCCAAGCTTAAGCTTTGGCAAATCTCCGGCTATATTCCCCAGACGATTTCCTGGCTGTTTCCTGAGCGCCTTTTGCTCCCCCCCGCCTTTGTTTCCGACCGCTGCCGCAATTTGCAGTGGGTGTTTAGTAAACACCGCCGTTATTTACTGAAATCGGCTGCTGCGGGTCTCGGGGCCGAGCGCTGCCCGGGGATGCTGTGCCCGCCCCGGCCCCTCGGAGCCCGGCTGCGGCTGCTCCGCATCATCCCTGCCCGGAGTGCAGGAGGTGCATCCTGGAGAGCGTGTTAACATTTAAATCTGCGCCATGGCCTGGGAACGGCAGCGACTTAAAAGGAGCTCTCCTGAAAAGAGCACAGCGGGGACTTGGCTGAAGGGTTCTCTCAGCCCTGCGAGCACGCTCGGCTGCGCGGATTGCATCAGGCTGGTCCATTAGGGCGTGATTGAGCGGCTCTTGGGGGCAGGCAGGAAGGGCAGGAGCTGCCCCTTCCCCATCCTGACACCTCCTGGCCCCTTCCCCTTCTGCCTCCCCGGGGTCCATCGGAGCGGTTCCAGAGAGGTTTCTGCTGCTCTCAGTCGCTTCTGTCACAGAACATGAGGTCAAATTAATAAACGTGTAATTAGCTGCCCCGTCCATGAGGCTTCATCCCAGCCTCTCTATAGCCCAAGGTGCTTTTCAGCATGAAAGTTGAGGTTTAAAACGCTCCTCAGAGTCATTTCACCGTGTGCTTCAAGGAGCCTGGGTGCTCTGGTAGTTGTGTGAGCGTGGAGCCCCTGCAGAGTTCTGCTCGGCTCCTGTCCTTATTTTCTCTGGCAATAACTTCAGCAACTTCATTACTGTGCTGGAGAAGTTTTTCCTTTTATCTGCTTGGACGTTCTTCCTGTCTGATTTTATTGAAAGCCCCAATTCTTGTGTGTTATGAGACAGCACAGGAGTCCCACTCTACCCCTTATGGACCATCCATTGCCTTTTTATTGCCTCCTCTTAGCAGCTGCCATTCCAAAGCCAGAGTCTCATTTTTTTGGATCTGCCAGGCTCCTGGACACCTCTGGGATAAGGGCACTTCCTGCAGATCCCTCTGCCCCTCTGGGCTGTGCTCAGAGCCGATGGCTGAGGCCCTGCAGGATGCAGGATCCGTCCCAGCAGCAGTGCCAGCAGCTGGAGGAGCCTTCCTGCCCTTCACGGCGGAGCAGGAGCTTTCAGCGAGCTGTCTGTAATGTTGGCAGCCCCGTTAGCTGAGCTGACAGGATTAATTTAAAATCCCATATGGTGCAAGGCTTGGCTTTTCCCTCCCAGACTGCTCCCCGGGAGGATAGGGAGCTGCATTTGGTGTCCTGCTGCCACCTCAGCCCATCCCTGCTGACCCCGGGGCAGCCCTGGGCAGCTGCTGTCCTGCGCAGGTGCTGCTGCCACTCTCGCCCCTCTCAGGGCAGTAAAGCTCATCAAAGCCTGAAACTGGATGCTCGGAGCCATATGGACTCTCAAGGTCCTCTGCAGAGCACTGGGAGTGATTTAGGGAGTCTGGGGGAAGGGGGAAGTGCCCACCTTTGACCCTAGATCTGACACAGCAGCTGAAAAAATAAAGAGTCCAGTTGCTGTGTAAATCAAGCCGGGGAATGGCCCCTCCTGAGCGGGGCAGGGTGTCCTGGCCATGCCCTGTGCTCCCAGCAGGGCATCGGGAGCTGCAGTGGCTGGGGAAGGGAAGCCAGAGTGGCAGCACAGGAACAGCTTTGGCTACCACAGGGCAGCCAAAACACGGGTGCTACTCATGAGTTTGGTTTGATTTAATGTAGCTTCAGGCAGGTGAATTATTCTTTCTGCACTTGTTACTTCTGCAGCTCCCAGCACTGAGGTTTTGTTGTTAATGTTTATAAAGCCTTCTGAAATGTGGCTGCTGGCATGTGGGTCCAACAAAGGGAAGCAATTGTGAACAATGAAAGAATATTTTCCAAAATACAGTGTAGTAAAAGCAGCTGAGATAAGGTCTGCTCTCATTAATTTAAAAAATGATATTTTTCCTTCTTCTTTCAATAAAAACTGTCTGCATGATAAACTGACATCTTTAACAATTGTTTAAGCTGCACAGGTTTAAATATATACTTCCTGCATAGGCTGCTGATGAGTCACTAGTCAAAATTATTTATCAGAAGCGATGGCTCTGTGCTAGACAGCGTTAGACAGAGCTCTTTGTTCTCTGGCCAGAGCTACGTGGTTACCAGGAGCTGTTACCGGGGCCCTACAGCTCTGCCCGTGATTAAACGGTTCTGAGTAACTTTAACATCTTTGGGAAGCTGGAGCAGCTTTGGGAAAGGCAGGCAGGGTGCTGAGGATGCAGTATTTTCCATAGTGGGAGGCTAGAGGCGAGGCTGGAGCCAGGGAATGCTGTTAGAAATGCATTTGGGTGTCTCAGCTGCTCTGAGCTCCACTGTCAATTTTTGAACACTTACGCTCCCATTTCTTTTGATTGCAAACACACAAACACTCTCCAGCCAGAGCGAGAGAAAACTCACCATGCAGAGAAAAGAGCAGACAGGCTACACTGAGGGCTGAGGGTGAGAAAAGGGATTTCATGAATGTATATGGACACACACAACAAGCTTTTAGTTGTGTGTCGTGGGATGGGATGTAGTAAGTAAAAGCATTTTAAGGAAGGTGGTTTGCCAGGTACCCCCTAAAAGCCAGCTCTGAGGGATTGCTGTGTTGATTTAGAGGCTGTTGGATTTGTGATTTGGCTTCACCAGGGCTGATGTTTGTAATTCCTGTCAGTCTGGAGGTGTTGGCCTCACAGCAGCAGCAGGCTCTGCACAGGGAAGGGCACTGGGGCACCGGGGCTGCCCTGGAAGCGGGGTGGGAGGATGAGGAGGATGAAATCGCTGCTGAGGGCATTGGGCTGAGCCCAGAGAGGAGCCCCGGTGCTCGGGGATGCCGAGGCCAGCACAGCGGGTTTGGGGCTGCTGAGCTGCTCTGCTGCCCCGCAGCTCCATCCCTCTGGCACTCTGCTGCCCTTGTCCCGGGCTCTGGTGCCAGCGAGCCCCGAAACAGCTCCGTGCCCTTGGCTGGCGGCTCTTTCTTTGGGCGCTGGCAGGGCTGGTCTCCCACACAAAACACCTTTATTTCCTTTTAATCAAATTGTCACCAGGAGACACGTCTGTTCCCACTCGCCTTGCTGCTTTCATCAGGGCGAGCACAGGGCCGTGCCTTGGAGCGGGATGTGGAACACCTGAGCAGGCAGGGCAGGGGTACCAAAGCAGAGCCCGAGAGGTGCCATGCCGGGATCTCCAAACGCCATTGCCAGCTGAATGCAAACAGCAGAGATGTGAAAATCGGTGTGAAGGGTGAGCACGAAAAGCAGGGGCAGGCTGGGGAGGGGGGAGCCAGGGCAGGTGGGGAGAAAAGCAGCGAGATATGAAAGAGGAGGAAAACCAACACACAGAATATTTTAACTAACAGAAAAGTTTCTTGTACGGCAGACAGATGATGAAAGGGAGACAGTGAGGAATTATTAGGACAGAAGATAAGGAAACAGCAGAGATAGGAAATAATTATTTTGTATCTGTCTTTATAAATGAAAATGAAGGGCATTAACTTAAATAGGATTTAGATTTTCAGGGACAGAAGGGGATGAATTAGGAAGTGTTCAGATAGCAGCAGAAATGATTATTAAAGGTTGGGGGCTCTTGAAACAGACGCTGTGGCTGGGCCTGTGCAGAGGCAGCCGGGGTGTCCCGGGCAGGGAGGGGCACCTTGGGGTGCCCAAATCCCGTGTGTGACCGAGGGATGCTCAGTCCTGCTGGGGCTGCTGGGCCCCACACTCAGCCCAAGCTGAATCACTCCAAAAAGCTGCATGGGGCTGTTTCCTCCCTCAGAACCCTCCTGGCTTGTGGCACACGGTTCCCCATTAAAGATGCTTCTGTTTAGGATAATGATAATTAGGAACACTTTTGAATATTGCTGTGAGGGGTAAAAATAGAAATTCACCCCCAGTGAGAACTTCCTTAAGGCGTGTTTTCTTCCCCCTTACATACAAGTAGAATGAATTCAGCAACTCAAACATTTTTATTACATTCTAAAGCCAAACAGCCCTCGGCCCTGTTACATTTTCATGCACTTAAAGAGCACTTGCAAAATTCTTTTCATTTGCACTTAGTTTAATTTCAGATGATGTTTTCATCACCGTGCCCCCACTTTGCATGCACAGCCTCCTACCTGTGGTTATCCAGGAGAATAGAAGCTCATCTGCATAACCAGAAATGTTTATTTCCCTGGTTTGATGTACAAATGGGCAGGTTGGAGTGAGCTGCTGATGGCAGATGTGGAGGTTCGGGGGAGTGATTAATTTGAAATTATATGTCAAGATTTCCAAACAGACCAGTGGCATCGAGTTTAATGTCAGAAATTGTGCTATTTGAGCACAGCTTGACCTTCGGGGGCTGCATATTAATGACATTCCAGAAATACTCTTGGAAGTGCTGCGGTTTGGGCGCTGAACCTCATGAGCCACTTGGGAAAATCCCTTCTTCACCTCTGGCAACCTGATACGAACTTCGAACTTTTGCCCTGATAAACAACATCTAACAGGCTTTAAATAAACCAAATAACAGTAATTTCTCTTAACCTCAGACTCTTAATAACACTTCTCTCCTGTGTCTGTCTGATACACTGAACTTTGCTGGTAATGGGTTTGGCTTTGGTGCTGATGAGCTGACTCCTCTCAGCTCATCCCTCTGCTTTTCATGGGATCCTGCTGGTGCATCTGCCCGCCTTGTCCCCCCTAGAGGAGCTGGAGCGTGGATTTGGGGGTGCCACTGGCCCAGCAGCATCATATAACCCACTGCCACCTCACTCTGCTCCAACTGGAGAACTGAGGGGAGTGAGTGGGGATGCTCCCACTGGAGCCCCCTTGTACCCAGCTGGGAGAGATCTCCACATCACCCTCCTGCTGAATCCTGCATGGAAGAGTGGAGGAGTTCTGTGTCTGCTGCCTGGAGAGGAGCAGGATCAGCCTTGTGAGTGGGCGAGTCACTTATTTATAACTCTCCCACTGAGAGCGAGTTTGTTTAATTTCTGGAGCAGCACAGTGCCGGCGAGTGTGGCTGTATAAATTTGCTAACAATAGTGTCTGAGCCTATATATAAACCTGAAGACACTGCAGTCCGCTGTGCATTCCAATTAACAGGAAGATGCATGATCTATGGCATGCCAGAGGTGAGCTGGGACCTTACCTTGATGCTGCTCTTATCAGTCCCAAACTCCCTGGGAGCACTGGCTGCCTGTCTCCTTTATAGAGCTGTACAGAGCATTTGGTAGTGCCTGCTTTGTCCTCTGCTCATGGGATTTTGTGCTCCTTATGTGCTCAGACCCACACACGTGGGTCCCTGGGGGTCTGGCCACTGTGCCCTGTTTTCTCGTGCACCTCGTGGCTAACTGCAGTCACTGTGGGATGGCAGTGGCTTGGCAGACCCTCGGTGGGGCTGGTGGTCCCCAGAGGAGGTGGCAGTGGTGAGGAGGGATGTAGGGAGCAGCAGATGACATTGCAGTGGGAAGGGCAGCACATCAGCCAGCAAAGAGCTCCGGGCTCTGGAACAGACGTCACTGGAAAGAGGGGCTCTACGAGATGTCCATTACACTGTTAATTGTTAATTGATAAAATCTGACACAGAGTAAAGGCCAGAATCTGCATCAGTGAAGCTGGGCTTGTCCTGTAAATTACCCACGCACAGCTCGAGTTTCTGCCTTGGCTATTCTGTCAGCAAGAATAGGGCTATTCACCTGGTAAAGTGGAAAACCATGATTGAAATGAGATTTACAGCACAGTTGTGGGAAATAATCAAAATGAGAGGCCGCCTTTTCCAGCCACCCACTGCCAGCAGAGAGGCAGCCAAGGGCCTGCCATGGCTGGGGCGTGTTCAGGGCATCTGGGGGCACCAGTGCTGCTGCCCCGGGGCTGGGGCAGGCCAGGGAGGTCAGGGGAAGGCAGGAATTGGGTGGTGAGGGCTCCCTGGGGCAGTTCTGGGTGGATTGACATCCACCAAGCAGCATCTGTAGTGTATCTGCAATTGCAATATCGCTCATTATGGCCTTATAAAAATGAACTCATCAATAAGCACTTGCACAAAGGGAGGTTCCCTCTGGGGCAGGGCCGTGTGTCTGCTTGATTTTTGTGGGGCAGCAGGTTTGAAAGGCAGTCTGGGCTCTGTGGGGGTGTGTAAGGCTCAGAGGAGCAGAGTGGCAGCACAAGGACGATTTATGTCCTGAGTGAGCTCACCGGGCACAGCTCAGCCCCTGCTCAGAGCAGCTCTTTGACATGCAGCAGCCACAGCACATTCTGCACCTTCTTAATGGAGCCAAGTAAATCCCATCAGCTCCAGAGGCTGCAGACTGGACCTGGGGAGGGGCTGCTCCAGCCTCCCGAGAAACCCAGTTACAATATCACCATTTCATGTCATGCAAGAGAAAAGGTGCAATTTAAAATCCCATCCTTCAGGTGCAGCGAGCAGCCTTTGGTTGTCAAAACTGCATTTCTTTAAGGCAGTGGCCCAGAATAAACTGGTAATGAAGAGTCATTTGACAGCAGGCAAGCTGGAAACATGTCTATGAAAATAATACAAGAGTTTCTAGTTTATCGTGCATTTAGGTGACTTATTTTTTCCCTGTGCAGCTCCTCACCAGCACAGGCAGCTCAGCAGAGCTGTGCCTTGGGGAAGGAGGTGCCTGAGCAAGCTGCAGGTGTGTGTGGAAGGAATGTGCCTCACGGACTGAGCGCTGCCAGCCTCGTTCAGCTCCTCCTGGCACAACCAACCCCTCAGGCAATTCTGCTGCAGGGGCAGAGCAGGGAAGGAGGTGCTGGGTGCCCATCTGTGCTGCCCTCCACCTGCTGCAGCACTGACTCCTGCCCCCTTGGCCATGGCATCTCCCACACCCAGCCAGCGCCCACAGTCAGAAATCACATCTCCTACGCAGGACAGAGAATAGATGCCCATCCCTTGATGTTCACATCAGCCCCTTGCAGTCTGGAAGCTGTGCCTGACAAGACCTATTATTTTTCCAGTTATCCAAACTGTCTGCATCGTAACAGCTTCCTACTTCAGTCGAGACAGTCTGAAAAGTTTAATATCATTTCAAATCAGAGTGCCAATAAAACTTGACATTATTAATATGATGTCAAGGGGTTTTCCAACTGCTTAGGGAAAAACAACGTGTCCCATTAAACAAAGCTCCCTGCATTGTGAAATATTAAGTGACTTTTCAACGAGTGCCAGCTGGAGCTATTAGTTTTCCTTTGGTGCTGCTGATGTGGAGAGGAGGTCTGGCTGAGAACCTTTTATGAAGACATTAGCCGGATCCATGCAGCCGGGAAGGCTTTTGCTTTCCGAGGGACCGCGCTGGATCGGGGCTGCGTCTGCCAAGATGAATTATTAAAGGCAGTAAATACGTCTGGAGGGCTGCGCCTCCCCCCGTTGATGCACTGGTTACACTGGGGAGTCTGGAGCCTCTACCAGGAGCTGCAGCCAAGATTTCCATAAATGAGCCCAGCCCCAGTCTTCTCCCAGCTCTGCCCACGGGAGCTGGGGAGTGCAGCTGGTGCTGTCATAGGAGGCCTTGGCTTGGAAGGGACTTCTAAGATCCTTTGGTTCCTCCCCCTGATATGGACAGAGACACCTTCCACTGTCCCAGGCTGCTCCCAGCCCTGTCCAGCCTGGCCTTGGGCATTTCCAGGGATGGGGCAGCCACTCTGCTCTGGGCACCTGTGCCAGAACCTCAGCCCCTCAGCACAGAACATCCCTCTCGGGTTTGGGGCTGGACGGGTTGGTTGTGCTGGGGGTGCCCTGGCCTGGCTTGGTGCTTGTTTTCCAGGCAGGGCGTCCCAGGGTATCCCGCTGCTGCTTTCCAGGCTGGCTGCTTTTCCTGGTGGGTGCTCGGGCAGCTGGCAGCCGGTGGGAGGCCTGATGTTCCTGCAATCCCTCCTTTGCCTCCCAGCCATTGTGAAAGAAAATCGCTTCATCTCTTTGTCCAGACTAAACATGTTCTGCACAAAAAAAGTTGAAACAGATCTTTTTTAGCAAGCCTTTGGTACCACGCCCGGGACCGAGCAGGGATTTGTGTGCTCCAGGCTTTGTGCAGCACATGAAAGCCTCAGCTACACACGGTGTTTATAGCGGGCACGTGTTGGTGCATGTTCTCCAACACACCCCTGAGCGCTGGGCTTGGCTCTGCCTCCCCCTCTGGAGTCCCCACTGGTACCATGAGGAGCCCTTTGATGCCTTGCAGGGGAAGTGCAAGTATTTAATTTAACTTTTATGAACTTCTTTGACAATATAAGAGCGCTGCATATAAAGCCGGGTTTCAGGGAAGTCGAGGCAGTGATGTCCCACTTTTACCTCCTAGAGAAATCCCACATCTGAGCCCAAGCCCTCCAACCCCCAGGGCCTCCAGCCAGCCGTGCTTGTGCCTTCAGGCCATACTTTTGGCACTTTTAGCCAATAAAAGCGTAACTCCCTGCTCCCATTCTAACTCAGCAGGACCAACAGCTTTGCTACCTGAGCCATTAGTGCTGCCAGGAGCCGCAGGCAGGGCTGGAAAGGAGCCTGCTGCCAGCTCCTTCCCGAGGGAGCCACCATCCCCAGGGTCCCACTGTGCCTGGAGTGGCACCTGCCCAGAGCCCCAGGCACTTCCCAGAGCCCCAGGCACTGCCCAGAACCCCCAGACACTGCCCAGAGCCCCCAGGCACTGCCCAGAACCCCCAGACACTGCCCAGAGCCCCCAGGCACTGCCCAGAACCTCCAGACACTGCCCAGAGCCCCCAGGCACTGCCCAGAACCCCCAGGCACTGCCCAGAGCCCCCAGACACTGCCCCAGAGCCCCCAGGCACTGCCCCAGAGCCCCCAGGCACTGCCCAGAGCCCCCAGGCACTGCCCAGAGCCCCCAGGCTCTGCCTGGCCCAGAGGGGGATGCTGCTTCAGCTCCCCAGTAAGCTCAGCTCCTGGAAGGACAGCAGGCAGTTTTTATGCAGCCTTCAAGTGGGAGGAAGCTTCTTGCTGCCTTTTTCCTGCTGCACAACCTTCCTTCACCTTCCTTCTTTTAATGTCTTAATCAAGAGGCTGATAAAAGAAGTGATCCATGAAAAGGACGGGTATCTTGACAAGGCACAGAGGCTTGTGGCAGCACTTTCCCCACAGATCAGCATCCTCCACGCGACGGAGAGACAAAAAAGGCAGATTTTTGTACCCTTAAGCTTCCACCACTGCAGTTCAAAAGACCAATCTTTACAGAAAATAAATTTAAAGGAGAATTTTTGATGTATATGATGGTCTCTTGTGGTCGACAGGAGTGCTGCTGGCAGTATATGGAGTTATGCAAAGCCAGAGTTGGGATTACTTAAAAGTGTCTGTAGTTCTTTGATTAACCAGTGTGTATTTTATTTTTCATATGGCACAATCACAGCTCTACATTGATAATATCATGCTATTATTGTTCGATACGCCAAACTCCCCTTTTCCTGCAGCATGAGGCTGTTTTTTAGGGCTCTGTGTAAAGAATTCACTCTCTGCATATTAAATTTGTGGGTTTACAGGAGGGTTTGTGCTCTCGGGTGCAGTCCTGGTGCGCTGCTGGGCCCGGTGGAGGCTGTGGGCTGGGAGCCTCTCTGAGGGGAGCCTGCAGGGAAACCCTCCTCATCCTCCTCCCCCGTGTTCTCAGAGCTGCCACAGCGGGAATGATGCTGATTTTTGGGGCTCTGGCAGCTCCCCAAGCAGGACAGGAGTGGCTCTGGGGTGCTGCAGTATCTGAGGGCCGAGGCAGGAGGGGATGTGAGGGTTCTGCTCTCCTGCAGCCCCGATCCCTTCCATCCCCTCAGAGCCCCACTGGGCCCAGCTGCATCACCAGAGGAAAGGACATCCTCTGTGTCCGTGCTCCGACTTTACACAGGGACTGTGATGGTGTTAATAAAGGCTGTGACAGCCTTGGCTCCGTGCCCTTGGAGCTATCCTGGGAAAGGTGAGAGCCCACCCATGGATGCTCCAAGAAGGAAAAGGAGGATGTGGGATACAGGACCCGGTTGTGTGAAATTTGGTCGGTGCTGTTGGATCAGAAACGAGGGGAAAAGGGATGTTCAGCTCTTTCATTATTTGCCTCCTTTGATAATGCTTCCACTTTAAATAAAAATGAAGGTAGAGAGTAAATTTCACATCCAAAGATGGGTGTCTGCTCCTGAATAGGATCGATTTAGGGTCAGCGCTTCAGCGGCGCAGAATTTGGGTTTCAAAGGTTCCCAGCCACTCCTGCAGTCAGGTTTTTCTAAAGGGCCCAGCGTGATGACATTTACAGCCAGGATTTTCAAAAACAGCGTAGTACTTCAGATGCTGAACTCATGAAAAATCCAGTCATTTAATTTGTTAAATGAGAGCGAAGGTCTCTTCAGATAATCTCCCTGTCATTGTGAGAGTGAGGCAGTTCTGTGGGAAAGCAGCCCCTTCCCAACTGCAGCTCCTTTCGGGAGCAGAGCGCGCTGGCCTGAGGCACTTTGAAGTGTGCTGGAAAGGCTGAGTGACCTGAGGAGTGCCCAAGGCCACCCAGAGCACTTAGCTGGGGTTTGCACGGCTCCTCCCGGGAACTGGGAGATGTTTGGTCTCTGGGGAGCACAGCTGCCTGCTGAAGGAGCCTTGCTGGAGGCCAGGCTGGCATTTCCCAGTGCCTGGCACAGGGACGGGCACTGCGGAGGCTGCTGGAGTGAGCGATGGCTCTCCCAGGGCAGATAAAACTCTTGTGTGACAACTTGCTGCTAAGATTTCAGGCGCATCTTTTCCTGAAGAGACTCCAGCGGGCTGAGCACTGGCTGGGGATGCACAGCTTGGGATTCACGGCTCCCTGCGGCCACAAACTGCCTGCGGTGAGGACGGGGCACTTCATCTGCCTGTCCTGCTCTGCGCCCTGGGGTTGGTGGTGCCTGGAACCATTTGCAGTCCTCAGGGCACCGGAATTCCTGTCCTGACTCCTTGTTTTGGATCAGCTCCCAGCTGGGGAGCAGAGTTTCATTGCTTCAGTCCGTGGGCATTGCTCCCTGTGCAGCTGTAATGACCCTGGAATGGGGAAATAACAGCTCCTGGTTCCCTGGCCCCTTTGCCCACGATTTGCTCTGCCAGCCAGAGCAGCACACGCAGACACACACGGGCCTGGCCACAGCGAGGGGCTGTCCCCTCCGTGTGTGCACGGGGATTTGGGGTGCTGCTTCCCTGGACAGTGACTCAGGTGTAGAGTGTGCAAATCCCAGCTGCAGAGCTGAACCTGTCACTGCCTTTAACTGCCTGAGAGCTGATTCTGCTCTGTAATTAATACCTCCCACATTTAACAGTCAGTTGGTGGTTAATTAATGAAGCAATAGCAGCACAACGGAGCCCTGGCATGGGGCAATGGGCTCCCACAGCCCTTATGCTGAGCTGTCCCCATAAACCAGAACCAAGTGCGGCGTGAGGAGGGCAGAGCAGAGCCCTGTCCTGCTCAGGCTGAGACAAGTTTAACAGCACAGATGGGATGGATCCTGTCTCCTCCCTTCCCTCCTTCCTCATCCAACCTTCTGCTCTGGCTGGAGAGGGCAATGGAGTTTGGAGTGATTCCAGAGCTTTCTCGGGGTTTCCTGGGAAGGGGCATGTCAGCTGTGCTGGTGATGGAGAACATCCCTTCCCTCGTTGTTCTCCCCTGCCCGCTCCAGGGCTGTTGCATTAGAGGTGACTCCAACCATGTGAACACCAGCTTCCTTCCCTTTTTTCCTTTTTTTTTTTTTTTAAGTCCCATTTTTCTGTCTTGTCAGGTCTATTTAAGCATTTAATGAGGTGAGATAGTACCAATAAATTTAACACAGCACAATAACTCTGATGTGGGCCGCAGCCTAATAAACTCCCATCCTTGAGCGGGGAGGGTGATCCAGATTGCATCTGGAGTGATTGCTTTGCTCAGGTGTTCCCGAGGTTGAACAAGGACTTTGGAGGCACTGCCACAAAACTGAGGTTGTTCACTGAGGTTAGAGCAGGTTTGTGAGGGTAAAGCCTGTGGTTGTTAATTGCCATCAGGGGCATAGAGGAGAGGGGTATTCCTCGCATTTCCAGCCCCACTTTGTCCTGCAGCCCTTGCACCATCCTGGGCAGAGAGCTCAGGCACTGCCCTCCTGATGGCTCTGACGCATTCGCTCTGATGAAATACTCAGGGATTTTTGTACCATGTTGCACAGTGTAGAGAGATTTGTCCTTTGGCTGCTTTGAATGTCTCCTGAATGAGTAACTTGGCAGATTTTTATTTTTTTATCCCCTTCACTACTTGCAAATCTGTTTGCAAGCAGCTTGCTTTCTCGGGGGAGGACTTGGAACGATCCACTGGCTCCTGCATCTCGTTTACTGAAGCATCCCTGGCTTTGGCAGTGCCTCATCTCATGCTCAGAGCGGGCTTTTCTGGGCGGAGAGAACAGGGAAAGCCGGGTTTGAATTTCATGCAGGGGCATCTGCAAGTTCAAGACTTATTCTGGCATTTTGGCATGTTCATTTGTGGCTGAGGCAAAGTTATTTTGCAGTACACACTAATTGTCTCTGGCTTTGCACATGTTTGAGGATTTTAATTGTGTCTGCAGCTTGATATTGCCCATTCACCAGGGCCAAGCGAAGCGATAGCTGAATTATCCTCCTCCATGCGGCCCTACACCTCGCAGCAGTAGAGAGCAGGAAATTATAGGGAGTCTGGTGGAAGTATGTGTGGTCTGGAGCCCAGGGCCCTGGCTTGGCAGAGCTTGGCCCACCCTCCAGAGCGTGGCTGCCCTGAGCTCCCTTGTGCTGAGCTGCTTCTCCCGGCTCTGTGCTGAGGGACGTTCTGTCAGAGGTTTATTGCAGTTTTCGGTTCAGCTCTGCTGCAGTACAGTAGAAATAGCACAGTCCTGCCTGGGCTCCATCTGCTCTCGGGGGCTGAGGCACAGAACAACCTTTGGTTCTGCTGGTGCTCTCACCGCCAGCGCTGGGGGATGGATGGAGGGAGGGATGGATGGATGGACGGACAGATGGATGGATGGATGGATGGAGGGAGGGATGGATGGATGGACAGATGGATGGATGGATGGATTCATGGATGCTCTGAGGCTCCCTCCCCGCTCCCCTGAGGCACTGGTGTGGCTGCAGAGGAAATGCTGTGTTTGGAGACCACCCCACTGAGCTCGGTGTTGGTGTTGGGCCATGGGCTCCGTGCTGCAGGGAGCATCCTGCTGGAAATGGAATGTGCTCCTGCTGCACAAAGCAACCCCGTGCTGCCTGCTAGCTGGGATCTCTGATGCTGCTTCTACCCTGTCATCTCATCCATGGCCATGGGAAATTAGGGGTTGTCCCGAGATTTGGAGCAGAGAAAGGAGCAGGGTGGTGGTGGCTGCTCTGGTCACCAGGCTGGGTGGGTGGAATAAGGGACAAGGGCAAGGATGCCAAGATTACCTGCAGGGTATTGGGTGTTAGCTGCATCCAGAACATCCAGGTGTGAATCCAGCACTCGGGTTTATCATCATTATGTGCTCCAAACAAGTCCAGGGGTAACTCCCTGCTCAGAGAAGGGAGCCTGGTTTCATCTCAGTAATGGATTCAGCAGTTCTTGGAACATGGGGTTGAAAGACAAGAGTCCCTTCAGGTAAGAGACAACTCAGAACACAAAAATGCCTGAACCGCTGGGTTTGGGGCTGTAGAGGTCATGAACTCTGCTAAATTCTTTCAGCCTCAGGTGCTGGAGCTCCATGAGACAAAGCTGGGGGAGAAGGAAAACATTCCTGGTGCCCCTGTGCCTGCACAGAGCAGCAGCAGCAAATGTTTCCAATTACCCTGTGGAGTTTGCATGTGCTGGGTTATTCTGCTCAGGGCCGGAGGGGCTGGATTCCCTCACTGCTGTGGAGAGCCAACAGCCACAACCGTGGAAAAACACAAAATCCAGCTTGGGCTTTCATGACAAAAATAAACTCTAGCATGCAGAGGGAAAGTGAGAGATGTGGAGGGCAGGGAAGGGGACACGCTCAGCCCCTCCTGGGTGAGAGGGAGGGTACAGGACCCTGCGCTGTGCAGCCAGGGGTGGGTGCAGGGGGATGTTCCAGGAGTGTAAAACACCTTGTGGGATTTTCTGCCTTTGAAAGGAAATCAGGATGGAATAGTTTCTTAAAGCCAGCTCCGTGCCACGCTGTCTTCCTTGAGAGGATGAAGCGGGGAATGGTGTGTGGTAGGTTTCCATCATATCACTTAAATCCGCCGCCAGCGGGCGAGGGACGTGTTCAGAGAGACCTTGAGGAAAGGCGTGGGGAACAGCTTGAAATATCAGGGAAGCTTTAGCACAGAGATGAAAAGCAGCAGGAGAAAGTGGCCGGTGCCCATGGAGCTGTGCAGATGGACAAGAACAATTTTGTGTGTGAAAAACGAGCTGGCTTTACCTGGGACACAGCAGAGGTGGGAGAGCCCCCGAGCGCTCGAGCAGAACAGTCCAACCCTCGGGATGGAGCTTGTCTCGACCCTCTGCAGCCCACAGCCACAATTAGGCTGCACCCCGACAGCTCCAGCCCTTCCCTTTCGAGTGCCTGAGTGTGGAGCCACCAGTGGGGAGCACAGATCATTTCTGGAGAGGCAGAGCTCACTGATGTACCGGGTGGGTGCAGGGGGATGGTCCTGCAGGCGAGCTGGGAGCCCAAGGGGGTGTCAGATACTCCGAGAGGTGCCCCTCAGTGCTCCTGGAGCCCCAGTGCTGAGCACCCTGGCTGTGAGTGAGTGTTTCTTTAAAGCAGCCGCAGTGCTCCTTGGCTGCCTGACAACCCAAATGTGGTGGCAATGCCATATGTTTCTGGCTTTAACCCTCCACAGAGTGCCCCAATTTCTCCATATTTCAATTTTAGGTTTTTTTTTTGTTAGATCCAGCTTCAGCAGCTCTGCCCTTGGCTGTGGCTGCTGGGGAGTGCTCTCCTCCTCTCCAGCCCTTTGTTGCTGAAGCAAATCAGGAGTGTCTCAGCTCCCTCGCCTTCCCACACACTGCCAAGTAAATCCCGCAACTTTCTCGGGTGACGACATAAATTTGCAATGGTGTTGTACAAAAGCTCCCTCCGAACCAGAGCTGCCTGGCATCCGTAACAAGCTTATCAAAGGGCTCCTTTGCAGGGAGATCTGAGCCCTCCAGGTTTTGATTCAGAGCAGGTGAAGGCAGAATGTGCTGGAGCCTGATTGAAATGTGCGAGGTCAACAAAATAGAGCCGAGAGTGCACAATAATTGGGGAAGAAGCGGCAGCCTTGCTTTCTGCATGTGTTCCTGTGATCCCTCGGCTGTAATCTCCCATTTCCAAAGGGAAGCCTGTCTTGCATACTTTATCACGGTGCTCATTTGCACAGGAGGGTTCTTTCTGCAGAAAAGGGAGAAAACCCCAGCTAAAACCATCTCTGGCTTTATTCCCCACTGTTCTTGTGCAGGGAGACATCCCAAAGGGCTGCGGGGAGAGGAGCAGTGCCATATCCAGCTCTCATTTTATGGCACTCTGCTTCTTTCAGAGTCTGATCTTTTTTTCTGGGATGCTGAGGAAGGGTTTCTGTGCTCTCTTAGAAGTTGAAAATCCCTGGCAGGATGAGGCATCAGGGCTGAAATAGCTGGGTTTTTTGGGGCAAAACTATTCGCCATCCCAGATTCTTGCTCGGTCTCCTCCCTAGAAGAATTTACAGCTTTGGGGATCTCTGGTCTGGGAAGAGGTAGGAATGGGTTTGTTTTAAATGTGTGCTTTCCCCAAAAGCTGTAACACTTTGTGGGAAATTCTCTGTTCCCAAACATCTGTGCAAATTAAACCCTTCTTCTGCTTTGGGGAGTGCATTTGGGGGGTTTCCTCTCCTCTGCATTCTGTCTGAGAGGGGAATGGATTAAAAATAAAAAAAAAAAAAAATCCAAAACCAGGGAAGGGGAAGAAATCTGTCCCCTTCTCCCTCCTTCCCATCTGTTGTTTAATCACCAGCTGTTTGTCCTTAAGCTTGGATTACAACCTCTCCAGCAGCCTGCTTGGTGCGGGGCCCTTGCTCCTCACACCGCACTCCACACACAGCATTCCACGCACACTGCTCCAGGGAGGAGGAAAACCCAGGCAGTTGTTGAGCCTGTTGCTTGGTCTGCTGCAGCAACATTAATTTCTTCCCTCTGTGTGTTCCTGCTTGAGATGTCCCTGCTGGAAGTGCAGTGATGGGGCCCAAGCCGGTGCCTCTCACCGCAGGGTTGAAGGGTTTGAGGTCATTGCCCTTCCTCCCACACGACAAGATGAGAATCAGTCCTGACCCATGTGTGGTGTCCCCTGGGTCCCTTGCTGCCCTCCCAGGCTGTGGGGGACAGGAGGGCTCTGGGCTTGTCCAGGGGTCTGTCTCCTGCAGGGAGCTGTGGCAGGCATTGGTGCCCTACCCAGGGACGAGGGAGCCAGGAGTGACGCTGGCATTTCAGGGTGGCTGCCAGCCCTGCCTCCATCTGGAAGAGCTGGAGAAGTCAGCAGAAAACTGAGGGATTGCTTAACAAGCTATTTAGTGCTACTGAGCATGCTGAGCTCATTGGGAGGCCATGGGCACTGAGTCTGCCGTGCCATGGGAACTGAGTCTGCTGTGCCATGGGCACCGAGTCTGCCGTGCCACGGGCACCGAGTCTGCTGTGCCATGGGAACTGAGTCTGCTGTGCCACGGGCACCGAGTCTGCTGTGCCATGGGAACTGAGTCTGCTGTGCCATGGGCACCGAGTCTGCCGTGCCATGGGCTCAGGGCCGTAGCTCAGGAGCCATCAGCCTGCTGCCTCTGCTGCCCATCCTCCTCTGGGGAAGGAAGGCTCACTCGGGGCGAGAGGCATGGCTGTGCTCCCCTCCTTCCTCCCTGCTTGCAGCACGTCCAGCTCCATCCTTGCAGCATGTCCAGCTCCATCCTTGCAGCATGTCCAGCTCCATCCTTGCAGCACGTCCAGCTCCATCCTTGCAGCACCTCCAGCTCCATCCTTGCAGCACGTCCAGCTCCATCCTTGCAGCACGTCCAGCTCCATCCTTGCAGCGTTCCCCGCAGCTCAGAGCCGGGCAGCCGCAGCGCCGCAGATCCCGCTGCAGCACAGCTGCCTGGAGCCAGAGCTGCCCGAGCTGCTCATCAGCACACCGGACTGATGAGCTGCAGCCACCAGTGATTAGCAAACCCCCTGCCAGCCCAGCTCGCACCCGCACGCAGCCGCGCTCCCCAACAAAGCGCTGCGGGTTGAAAGCGGCGCCGGTTCCGCCGGCCCGCGGCGCAGCACCGGCAGCGCCTGCCAGATCATCGCTAATGATACCTGATCAAATGTAAACTATTCTTAGACACCTGTGTCAATCGGGGAGGACAAGAAGAAAGCAGAAACCCAGAGCTGCTGAATGCAGCATCCAAAATATTTTTATAGATTAGTCCAAGCTCTTTATTTCCGAGCAGGTGAGGTTCAAAGGAAAGCAGGGCATGGCGTGTGGCCCGGCGCACAGCGCTGGGAAAGGATTGATTTAGCTCCGAGTTTGTACTCAAACGAAAAAGCCAAGGGGGGAGATGGGGCTGAGGATTTTGGGGCACAGCTCGCAGCAGGGGTGTGCTGTGGTTTCTTGCTGGAAAAGCTGGAGATGGGATCGACACTGCTCCTGTGTCCTGTAAGGGAACCCCGGGCAGGTGCTGGACATGGAATTAGGGATGTTTGGGTGTGGGAGGAGAGGAGGAATTGGCTGCCCTGGTTTGAATCACAGCAGAAAGGAGAGTTCACAGCTGGGGGCCAGGATCAACACTGACAAGGTTGGTGTGTGGCCTCAAAAAGGGCTGGCCCCGATATGGCCTCATCCAGCTCCAGTGCTGAAATCACTCTCTGGAAGAGGGGACATGCTGAGACCCGAGGGGTGCTGCCAGTGCCTGCTGTGACCGTGGGGTCACCTGCTTGCACTTCAGAGGAAGTCTGGGAAATGGCTTTGAAATGGGGCTTTTCATCTCGAATTTCCTGGGAAACCCAAGAATGCAGGAGAGAAGAGCTGCTTGGAGTCAGGAAGGCCACACGTTCCTTTGCTGGTTAATGCCTCACCAGCAAAGAGAGCCTCCTTACATGGGGCTAATCATTTACAAGCTGTATGTTTAGATGTGTGGCTTTAAGCTATTACCTCATTCCCCGAGTATGTGGATCGGCTTCCTGGCTCCGGGTGGGGTTTCTGGTTGGGTCTTTGTGCCCCTTGACAGCAGAGATCGGTCATACAGCGAGTGCCAAAGCCAAGCTCGCTCCTTCCTGCCTGGTAACCATCGGTGCCAAACTCTGTCTGGAAAGGAAAATCTTATTGGGAGTGCTCGAGCTGCTAACAGCATCGCTCCTTTTTGCAGAGGTGGAAAGGGTGTAAATGAGTATCAGCCTCAGCCTCTGCCTTGCAGCTTTTGTGGATGACCCAGGAGAAACCTTACATGCAACTCAGAATAATCTAAAATGGATGGTGACTGCCAGTGGTTCCTTGAAGGTGGGAAATGTGCTCCCAGCCCATGAAACCCCTGGGACTGGCTCTGGGATGGGTCTGTTTGCCCTGGTGGTGCCACGTGTGGTGATGTTGTGCTGTGGTGCCCCAGCCAGTGAAGGCAGGAGATGTGGGATCAGGAGAGCTCTCCCCTCACACGGCATCACTTTGGGTTTTCTTTCCTGTGACCTGCACGTGAGGAATGCTGCTCTCCCTAGCTCTGCATTATTCCAACCCCCAGCTCCCCTCTCCCTGAACTAATAAGGAATTTTGAGCAGGTTCATGGCCTTGTTTGTTTATATCTGGCCTAGAAAATGCTTTTCCTCCCCCTGCCTCTCCTGCTAAAATGTTTTCTGAGATTTATTTGTAAGCCTGTAAATACAGAGTAAATAGCTTTAATTTAATTTACCAGCCTGCAGTAAGGAACTGTATCTGCAAACAGGAATTCCACCAGTCCCTGCGGAGTGAAGAAATGTCTGGGTGCTCCAATATTTTCTGTATTTTTTTCCTTTTTGCTCCCCTTCCTAAGGAAGAAACTTTCCCCTCACCTTCTAGAGGCTTCAGGAGCTTTTCTTGTGGGATGCTCAGAGTACAGGGCGGGTACTTTGTGCCAAAGGTGACAAATTCCCTCCTGACCCCTGAGGAGGGAAGGCAGTGAGCTGATCCTGAATGAAGCCAATGCTGGCCCAGTTTGAGGTGCCAGAGCCCCACAGGGCATCTCCCGCCTTCCACCCACCTGCACTCCAGAAGACGTCATTTCCAGATTTTCTCACAGCTCTTGGAGTCTTCCTGGTTTCTGGAATGTGCTTGGCAGGCAGGCTTTGGTGCCTGGCTCTCTCTGGAAACGGCGTCTCTACGGAGACGTGAGCGGCGCGGGGTTTTATGAATGGGAATGCTGGTGGCATATGGAGGCAGCGCTGAGCCCAAAATGAACGTGAGAAGAGAGGGAGAGGGTGCGAGCTGGCTTTCTGCTGAACGTGGCTGAAGGAGCCACATTCCCACCCGCTCCCAGCCTGGATGGGCGCCCGGGTCCCTGCGGAGCCTGGCACAAAGGGGCGGCTCTTTGGCACCCGAGCTTTTGGGGAGACAGGGCTGATGATGAAATTACAGCTTCTCCTCTGCCCATCGCCAGCTCTGTGCCATCCACCTGCCCTCCCTCCGGCCCTGTGGCTCTGGGGAAAGCTGCTCAAAGCCACAGAGCTCTGGATCCTCAGAGCGTGGTCGGGAGCCCGGAGCAGGACGGGTGGGAATGCAGCAGGGCTGGCAGCCTTGGCACACCGGCCAGATGAATCCCGGTGACGGCGGCACCGACCTGGGCTCGCTGTGCCCTGTGCCACCCCTGTGGCTGGGCACTCTCCAGTCCACCCTGCTGTGCTGCTGGGCCGTGGCAGGGCTGCTCCAGGTCCGCTGCTCCCCGCCGCTGCCTGCGCCTGCTCTGAGCTCCCAGTTAAGAGATTTGCCAAGTGCGATCTCTTATTTTACATCGATTTGTGAGGAGGTTCCCCCACGCACCTCTCCCACCCGCCGCTACCTCTGACAGCTTATTTAGAGGGGGCTGGTGCCCAGAGGTAGAATTTGCAAACAAATAACTCTCACCCGACATGACAGTGCGGAACAGGCTGCGACAATCCGCCGGCGCCGGCTGACGTGACGGTGACAAGAGGAGTTTTGTGCTCATTAGTTTTCCCAACATAAAGACTCCAGCTCTGCCCGGCCCTCGCCGCATGTCACCGGGAACAGACTCCTCCGGCTCCCTCCCAGCTGCTCTGCAGATGCTGCGGCTGCTGGGGCTGTGGGGGCTTCTTCCCCTCCCAAGGAGCTCTGCTGGGGCTGGTGAGCTCCAGCCTGGTCTCTGCAGCTGCAGGAGGGTTTCACCCCTGGGTGTGCATTTGGGACATTCATTAGGATGACTCCATGTCTGGTGGAAGAAGGGAGAAGGGAAGGGATGAGGCTGCCTTGTTTCTGGTGCTTAGTGCACGTCCGAGGTGTTGTTCTTGTCTGTGGTCACAGCAACTCTTGCATTGGTTTTCCTTACTTTTAATCTGAAGTATTTGCAGTTGCCACAAGTTGCCTTCTGCAGCATCACCTCCATTACCTTGTTATGGTGGGAGTGTGGGTGGCAGCAGGGTAAGAGAAGGAGTAAATCCTCCTGCCCCTGGAACTGCACTGCTGGCTGGGATTTGTGATGGGAGTGCAGAGGCTGAACTCCCTGTGAGGGTCTGTGAGGGGCTGAGTGGGGATGGAGGGACTCCCCAGTTTCATAATTTAATATTTTAACTCTTGGGCAGTCTGTCTGGCAATGCATCTGCCCACTTAGGACCTCTTACCTGATGGAAAATTCGTTAATTCTGCGATTTCAATACTTGGGGGATGGAGGAGCCCCTTTCCACCCTTCCCCTCTCCCAGACTGCAGCAGCCAAATGCCTCAGGGGCAGCTGCTGAAGGCCCACAGCTCAAACCCTCCGTCTCCCCAGAGCAGTCGCTGAGGACACCTCTCCTGCTGGGGTGCAAGCGGGCTCCCATTTTTCCTAATTAGTCATGATGTCTTGCCCATCACAGGAATAAATAGCAAGCTTTCCCTGAGGGTGTGAGATGAGAAGCACTATTTATCGTTGCTCTCAGAGGAAGCTGACAACATGACAGGTGAAATATCAGGAATAATTAAGAAAAATAAGGGCTTTATGTACTTTATTGCACTACCAGCAGGGATGTATTGCCAGCGACTCGTGCACCCTTTTGTGCCCCATCCTGCTGTGGGCTGCACTCCTGTGTTTGTGCAGTGCGAGCTGGTGCTGTGCTGAGGAGAACATTCCCCCACCTCCATGGGGAGCTCGATGGCAGGGGATGCACAGGGAAGGGCAGCAGCTCTGGTGACCTGGTTTTCCACCACAGCATCGCCTTGCCCTGGGGAGCTCCTGGTGCGCTCAGGCTGATGTTGGGCTCCGTGGCCTCCTCGGGAACTCGGTGCCAGCTGCGTCCCGCCCGCGCTGGGAGATGTGTTTGGTTATGAGGCCGGACAGCTGGGGAGCTCAGGAACTGTATCTCCTCAAACAATGCGAAAATCTGATTACAGCAAGTGTCACTGGGCATCACTTAGCTCTTCCTCTGCAGCCCCAGCCTCTCCTGACAGCCATAATAGATCTCTCGGATGCATCCTACACGGGAATAAAATGCCCAGTCAAAAGCGCTTAAAATCCCTCAAGTTTTGGCTCTGCTGATCACATCTCCTCACCAGCTCGGGCACTTTCGGGGCCACCCAGCCCACACTGAGCCTCATTAGGGCTGTGCAGCCGCGTTCCCAGGCGTGGGCAGTGAAATGTGTCTGGATTTTGGCACTTGGGAGAAGAGCCATTGTGTGCCAGTCCTCGTCCCCTCTGGCCATGTGCTCCCAGGGCTCACTGGCGCTTTCTCGGAGGCTTGTGAAAGGGACCTTTTGTCAGGGGAGTAGAAATCCAGCAGCAAACAACTCTCAAATTGGGAAACACTGCTCTTGGGGCACTTATATTTAGCTCTCTTGTAGCACTGTCCCTTCAATTTATCCTTGTGCTTTTGTCCCTTTAACCACGGGCACCAGGGTCTGAAAGAGAAAGATGCCGATGAGGAGCAGCAGCTGCTTCTTGCAGAGGTGAAGGTATTTTTAACACAATGCCCGAGAAAAACGAGCTTGTTTCCTCCACCCTTCAGTCCAAATCAGCCTGTGAAGAGGCTCTAGAGGAAAGAGAAGCCCGTGTATGTCTCTCCACAAAAGCATTGTGGAGACAAAGCCACATACAAAGGCTGGAGAGGTGAGTGAGATACACAGGCAGGGCTTTGTCCCTGCTGTGACTCACTGAGAAGCCAAGGTGCTGCCAGGGAGGCAGGAGAGTCATGGATATTAATTTAAAACATGCAGGGTGGCCAGGAGCCCAGCCCAGGCAGAGGAGAGGATGAGGGCCGAGTCACAGCGAGCCAGGTCCCTGTCAAACTGAGCCTGGTTTTTGTTCTTTTAAATATTTATGGAGCCCTGTAGCACCCTGTGCTGTGGCCTGCGTTCCCTGAGGCTTTGGAATCAGATAAAATGTCCAGAGCAGGCTTTGCATCTCTGTGTGATGCCACTTCAGAGCCGTCGGTCACCTTCTGCTTTGGCTGCCACGCTGAAGGTCCCCCAGACCCACGGGGACCTGGGCAGGGTGGGGGTGGCTGCTGGGGCTCTGCTCCACCTGGACCATCCTCGTTGGGGTCAGGGCCTGCCAGGAGTGGGATGTGCAGGGACCAGGCACCACGTTCCAATGAGCACCCCCAGCTCCAGGGGTGCCAGCGTTGTCCCCCTGCTCCCAGAGACCCGCAGGAGCAGCCCCCTCACCTCCAGGAGCTCCTCTTCACTGAGCCATGGCAAGCTCTGGGGATGTGCCCACAACTCACCAGTCCTGCCGAGGATAAGCTTTCTCCCCACCCCTTCCCTATCTTTAAAACATTTGTTTTCTTTATCAGGAGCTGGCTGGGAGCAAGTCCAACAAGTCTTGAGTTCAGCTGTGCGACCCCTCCACTCGCCAAGCAAATCAGCCCAGATAAGATCTGGACCTCTGAAGCCAATTGTAATTTAATACAGCTTAAATTGTAAACATCCAATAGTGGCAAAGGAAATATGATCAAAGCCATTGATTTTTTGTAGTGACACAGTGTCTTTTTGACTAATTCCCAATAATGAGAAAATTGAAACCTGTTCGCAGATATTAGAGGCCTAAGTGGTCAAGTAAATAATTAGCAAGCCACTCATTTAAGCTCTGAGTATGAAAGACCATTGATGTCCTCACTTTCAAGTAAAATGCTAAAAGATGCTGAGCATCTTCTTGAAATAAAATGGGGAAAAAATCACTTCAGGCAGCAGAAGATGGATTTCTGCTGGGAGAGCAGGATGCTTACTGTAGAGAACAAACAGCTTTTCCCAAACTGCATCAGCGCAGCACTGCTCATTTTCTATTGTGCTCCCTGCATTCCTGGCCCTGGGATTAATGGTGGAGCCCTGAGGAGCTGGCCTGGCACAGCATGGCAGGGAGGGGCCGAGGTGATGCTGGCAGCAGTCACACACCCTGGGTGTGTTGGAGGGGCTGATGCTGGCAGCAGTCACACACCCTGGGTGTGCTGGAGGGGCCGGAGGCAGCACAAGGCTGGGTAAGCAGAGCCCTGAGACATCCCTCCCCAAGGAGAGCGTCCTGGGCAAAGCGTGTTTGGCCATTTCCATTCAGGAACGGCTTTGTAGTTGAATGTGTTTGATATGGGCTGTCTGTGGTGCCATAACAGAGGGGAATTCAGAGCGCTGTTAGAGCCCAGCTGACTCCCCTTTCCATCTGGAAAGGGCAAAGTACACCTGGGAAGAGGTTTCAAGAAATAGAAGCAATTTGTTCCTGCTTCCCTGCGAGAGGAGCTGCTCCTGCCTGCGCTGAGCATGGCACGTCTCGCTCTGTTCTTCTCTTTGCTGGAGGAAAATGCCTCACCTGGAAACAGGGGCACAGGGAATCCATTGGGCTTGTGTAGCTCGTGGTGCGCTGCTCTGTGTGCTGCAGCTGAGGCAGATGCCAGGATTTAGTGGTGTGTGTGAGAATTATGGACTGGAGGGCACGAAAGCGAGGTTTCTGGTTTCCCCAGCAGACAAAATACCTGCCTGATTGCGGGCCCTGCAGAGGCTCGGAGCCTTTCAGAGCCGCGCTTCCCTGCCAGGCATCTTCGGTGGGAAGCTTGCCAACCCCCCTGTGGAGACAGCATTCAGGTTTGTCTGGATTTCCACGTGCTTTCAGGTGTCAGGGTTTCAGCTGCACATCTCAGCTGCCGTTCCAAGCGCAGAAATAGGGTGGCCAAAAAATCAGGATGCAGCAGATAATGGTGCCGGTCGCGGCGGAGCGGCGATGCTGAGGGTGGGAAGCCACCGATTATTGTTCGTGCCAGGCCCGGGCTCACAGTGGATGTCCTCAAAACAGCCGCACTCTTCCCTGGCCCTTCAGCCAGGAATGAAAAGGCTTTCATGGTCTGCGGGGGCGGAGAGCACAATTTAAGCTGACCTGGCTCTGGCTGGGATTCGAAAGGTCACTTTGAGTACGGCGCTATCTGAGCCCATTGATTTAAAAAAAAAATAAAATAAAAAAAAAGAGCCCCAGCGCTGTATGGAGGGGGCAAGCGGGGGAGAGGAAGCGAAAATAGCTCCGGCAACAGTCATTGTTTAAAACCAACAAAGAGGCACTGAAAGGCTCCCTGCTCGCTGCCATCAATAGCTGTGGCCAGGCAGGGCTGGAGCGGCTGCCCCGGCCAGGAGCCCCTGCCCGGCACAGGGGCAGGGGACGGTGATGGGGAGCACTGGGAGAGCAATTCTCCTGCGGGAGATGGAAAGGGGCTCAGCCCAGAGAAAAGGGGGTTCAGGGGGATCTTCTGGCTCTGCACAGCTCCTGCCAGGAGGGGACAGCCAGAAGGGATCTGGGATCTTATCCCAGGGACAGGAGGAGAGGGAACGGCCTCAGGCTGGGCCAGGGCAGGCTCAGGGTGGGCAGCAGGAGGAATTTCCCATGGAAAGGGTGGCCAGGCCTTGGCAGGGGCTGCCCAGGGAGGGTTGGAGTGCCCATCCCTGCAGGTGTCCAAGGAATGCCTGGAGGTGGCACTCAGAGCTCTGGGCTGGGGACAAGGTGGGGATGGGGCACAGGCTGGGCTCGATGGTCCTGGAGATCTTTCCCAACCTCAGGGATTCCGGGATTCCCTGGAGAGGGCACAGAAGGATTGGCAGCTCCCTCCTGGTGGGCAGGGCGGGTGTGCAGACAAACCCAAACGGAGTCTGAGGGACCAGCCACGGCTGAATCATTGCTTGAAAGCATCCGAGGCCAGGAAAGGAACGATTTGCCCTAAAGAGCTCAGCCCACTGTCAGCTGCTTTGTGAGCATTAGTGAATAATAAGGAGTGAGAGCAGCATTAGCCCTGGGTCCGTGCGCTCATCTGTCACGTAACAAGGGAAGTATTGGCACACTGTCATGTTTCAAACAGTGCTGATCAATGGGTTTAAAAAAACAAACGCTGCAGCCTGGCCCCTGCGTGCCCGGGAGCAGTGCTGGCTGGCTGGGTGGTGGGGCTGGCAGTGCCAAGGCAGCCCCTGCCCACCCACCCACCCTCCAGCTGAGCAGGGCACAGCCCCTCTGCTCTGCCTGGATCCCACGGGCAGGGCAGGGGCAGCGGTGGAGACCCAGGTGTTGTCTCAGTCTCTGCGGGGCTGGTCCCCGGCTCCGTGCCCTGTGAAACGGGGACAGGGACATCTTAGAGGTGCTCTGGGGTGCTGAGGGGACATCAGAGTCACGGGCTGTCCAGCTGCTCAGGCTGGCAGTGGGAGAAGCCAGGCAACTGCCATGCTCTGCCTGTCTCCCCATCATTAACTGCCGTGTGCAGCCATGGAGGTTTCTGTGGCCAAGAGGGAAAAGGGAACGCTCAAACTTTCTGACTGGATTAGACAGTGGGAAAAAAGAGGATTTTGCCCTGGCTGGTGGTGAGCAAAGGTGGAGGCAGCATCTCCTGGTCTGGGTGTCTGAGGGAAGAGCAATGAAAGAGCAGAGGAGAGCTCACACTGACAGCTGTTTGGGAAAGTGATATTTTCCTGTTGACTCAGAGGGGGAGAGGACAAATGGATTGAGGGATGGGAACTCCTCCACTCCAGACAAAAGCCCAGAGGAATGCACCCAAGGAGGCAGAGCTTTGCACCAGCAGGAAGGAGCTCAGCAGAATCCCTTAATGGATTCAGTCCTTCAATTTTCCTCAGCTCTTCCAGGCTTTGGATATAAGCAAGGAAAGCAAGTTTAGGCGCAGATTATAAAAGTGATGGATCTACAGAAACAGGAGAGGTTTGAAGGGTTGAAATTTACTGCGAAGCCTGGCCCAGAAATAACCCTCTTCCTCCTCCTCGACATTTTTTGTCTCTTGTGCAGAAAAATGCAGCTGGTCAGTGTGACAAGTGGAAACTGGAGCTTTGTCATTGCTGGGCGATGCTGAAACAATGATGTATGGCTGGCGATAGATCATGTTGGGTTTCCGGAGAGCAGCGAAGACGAAGGCATGAGACTAATTCATGATGCATGAACACATTGATCTTCCTGGCTCTGGAAATACAATGTAATGAACCCCCGCTAACAGATCATTTTTGTGCCACTGCACTTCACTAATATCTAATGATTTCACCTTGCTCTGAGATAAAATATAATTGTATGGGAGTTCCAGCTTTGTTCTTTAATACTCGCATAGAGTTAACGAATTATGTTTTCCTCTGTAGCTGTCGGCAAGTTGAGACAAGCTTACAAAAGCCCTGCAATTACCAGGCTAAGATGCATGTTTAAAACCGTGTGTGTGTGTGTGTGTGTGTGTGTGTGTTTATGGATAATGGCTCCATGCTCAGAGCCTGGAGTGCTGCTGGGGGCTGAGCAGGGCAGGAAGGACACGGAGGATGCTGAGCAGAGGGCGCCTGTGCTCAGGGACTTCTGGGTCTCCTCTGTCCAGCTCAGGGAATGGCAGGAGCTTTGCAATGGCAACCTGCAAATGCTGCTGTTCACAGCATCCCGGCTGGTGGCCGGCAAGCCCAGCAATCCCATTGGAAAGCACAGCTCTCCTTTTATCTCCCAAAGCCCATTTGGAGATCAGCCTGCCCCTGTCTGCCCTCCCAAATCCCCAGCCAGGCAAAGCCTTTTGCTTAAGAAGATAACTTTGGGGTTCTTTTGTGAGTACCCCCGTGAGATCTTTGCACTTCACCTCAGGGAAGGTTCACACTGAGATTTCCCTGCTTGTTGTGTGTCTGTGGCAGCCACTGTCTCTCTCCCCAGCCTGTGCTGATGCCCACAGCCTGTCTCTGGAGGTGAACAAGAAGGATGCTCCCCAGTGAGGAGGAGGGCAGGTGGAAAGGAGAGGCCAGATAAGCACTGAGTCTCAACAGAGCCTCCTTGTTCTGGCTTGAGGGGTTGGTGGCCCTGGTGTCTGTCCTGGAGCAGCACCAAGAATGCTCCTGGGCTCTCAGCTCTGGCCAGTGGTGTGCCAGGACCGGCCACTTCTTCCTCTGACCCCCCGGCAGTGTTTGTCTTGGCCCCTTACCTGTCTGCTGGGCTGAGCGGCTTTCCCGGGGCAGGAGGGGTAAACTCCTGTTTGCTGCCCAGCACCTGCTGCTGCTGGGTCCCAGCCCTGGCTGTGCCTTTGGAGCACACGCCAGGAATGAGCTGGAGCACAGATGGGAGCTGAAGGTGAAGATGTTTGCGAATTCTTCAAAGGGAGCCTGGCTGGTACAAAAGGAGTCACTGAAAACCTAACTGCTCCTGACAGGGAGAGCTGCAGTAATGCTGAACCTCATTTGAAATTCCCTCTAGGCTAAGTAAGGCTCTTCCTTTCATGTGCAGTGTTTGGATCCCTTCTGGGAGACCTTTCCTCTGCACCGCGCTCCGTACGTGTGGTGTTGACAGATGATTAAGATGTGAAATCTCTAAAATCAGAGGAACAGCCCCAGTTTTGCATTGTGTGCTCAGGTGTTTATTCACCTTGGTGCAATCATCTCAGCCTCATTTTTTGGCTCAGGACCTGCTGCCTCTTGCAGGAGTGATGTACCAGAAGGAAAACCAGTCCTTTACTGGTGGTGGTGTGTTTGTAGTGGATGGCTTTACTGCATTTGTTGGTGTCCTCAGAGGTCACTTTGTGAGCCTCACTTTGTGCAGATGGGGAGCAGAATGTTTTAGAGAACTCAAACCCTGTTGTGTGATTTGGGGAACCAGAGATTGCTGCTTCTGCACCTTTTGGATGTTTCCAAACCCCAGGGTCAAAGAGCACCACTGGGATGGAGCTGGGTTTTGGGGAATTTAGGCGAGGCAGACAACACCCATGAGACATCATGTGGTAGGGACGATAAGGCCTTTGTTGGGATCAAAAGGGGGGATTTTTTTTTCTCCCAGCAGCTTATAGAAAACAAACAAACAAGAAACCCCAAATAATGTGCTGTGGTGCCTGTCTGGAGCGTGGGGCTGGGCAGGCAGTGCCAGCGTGTCCCTGGCTGCCCCCAGCAGATGCTGACACTGAAACTGAGAGTGGGGCTCTCCCCAGCCCTGCTGTAGGACACAGGCTGAGTTCAGGAGTGGACTGTGCCGAACCAGTGTCAGGGGTGCTGGAGCCCTCCTCACACAGGGCTGTGGCTTCCCTGGCACTTATTTTGATGTCTTCCTTCCTCCCCTGCCTGTGATCTCAGTGTCTTGACTTTTCCAGGCACTTTTCTCCTATAAGAATATTAAACACACTTAAAAAACACTTAAATGCTAATGTGGAACCTGAAAAGAGGATGTCAAATGTGCGAGGCACTCTGAAGACATGATGTCTCTGTAGAAGGGTTTGACCCCAGTAATCTAATTTGCTTTACATTTAAAATGATACTTCATTCTCCTATTATAAGGCTCTGTGTCATTGGCTCATAAAGATTACCATTTCTTGTCTTCCAATTGTAATAAATCCCATTCAAGCACCCTCTTGATTTGAAATTTGTCACGACAACATGCAGAGGGCACAGTTCCTGCATTTTATGGTGCGGGTGCATTAGATACTCATCTGCAGGAAGGATGATGCAAGAGCATAAAATGATTTGTCCCTTTCCTTTCTCAATTAGATACGTGTTTAAAAAAAAAATTAAGAATCTGAATTATAGCTTACTCCTCATTCTCCAGCAGTGAAAAGGTTGGGCTGGCAGGGGAGCCAGGCTGGCTGGATTGGCCCTGCTTTACCCTTACACTGAGGAATAATCTGTTTTTTTTAAAACCATCTGAAAATATTTCATCTTGTTTCAGCAGACCGGGGAGTTTTAGCCTTTCTGGCTGTGCTTGTTGGAGATGAGAGGAAAGTGAGTGTTTGGAGCCTACACCTTATCAGGCACTAAATGCCACAGTCGAAGCAGCTCCTTGTGCCAAAACACGGGGCTGGATCTGGGGCAAAAACGAGACTTTTGGGTAAATTCAGGTGTCCCAGGGTTGGAAACACCCCCTGCCCCATATCGGGGTGAGTCAGAGCAGTGTCTGTCACCCCAGCTTGGGGAGAGCAGAGCTGGAGCCAGCCCACTCCTCTTTAGGGCTGGGACAGCAACGCATGGAAATGTTCTTTTTTTGGGGGGTCTTGAATAAATCCATGCATGAGACTTTGCTCAGGGAGAACTTTTATACTTTTAGTATCTGTTGTTCCTTAGGGTTTGGTTTTTTTAACAAAGGTTTTAGTTGAGCAAAGAATCCCATCTGTATGGCTTTTTTATTAAAAGATAAAAAGCTGGAGTTCACAGGAGTTAGCATTAAGTCACAGTCCGCAGCAATCCGAGGTACTCGCTGGCTGGGGACTCTCTCTGTTTATTTCAAATACCCCTTTATCATCCTGTTGAAAGAGCCCTGTGCTCTGTAAAGCTCAGCCAATTGAAAAAAGAATCAGATAATGAAGACTGATGCTGCACTGATGACAGCCCCTCAGATCTTCAATAGGATTGCTCCAAAATCAAAAGACTTTTGCGTTTTATTGTCACACTCGTGGCTCAAAAATAATTAAATGGAATCTTTTAGCTCTAGAAACAAAAATGAAAATTTAAAAACACCCCCCCACACCTGCAGGAAAGGGGCTAATGGGAATATCCAGTGGGTATTGGGCTGGATTCTGTGTGAATTTGCAGATTCTGTGTGAAAAGCTGGTGACTGCAGCAGGGGCCCAGTACATGTGTGGTGGTACAGAGGGTGGTAGGACTGGCCACCAACCACCAGAGCTGCAGTCCTGATGGAGCTGGAGAGCCCCACGTTCCCTCTGTCCTTGGCACAGCTCTGAGCTTCAGCTTCCATTTTACCTCTGGAAACTTTGAACAAATTCCCTGCTCATTGCAGTGGAAGGCAGATAAATAAAATATATTGGGAGCGATTTGTGCTGTAACTAAACCCTGAATTTATAGAGGGAGAGTGTGGCCAACGACAGCTTTGTCACAGCACATGAAAGCCTGGAAATTAGGCTTTGCACTTTTACCTGATCCTAAAAGAGGCATTTTCAGCCCCCCAGGCTGGGCACAGGTGTGAGGAGAAGCTCTGTGGTCCCCCTGGGGGTCCTGCTGGAGGAGGGGACACGGCACACCCGGCTGAGATGTATTTTAGTCAAGGCATTAAATCCGAAATGCTATAACTTGATTATTTCTTCTGCAGACTCCTTTTGACAAAACTCCTCCATTTTCAAAGAGTTACACAGGATTTAGCCCCGCACCGCTTTCATGTGAATTGTGTGGCTAAAGTTCCATGCAGCTCTTTGAAAATTTCAGAGCCGGCGCTTTGCCCAAGATCGACAACTGTTTTATTTCTCTTGACAGAAAATGGTGAGAGAACAAACACTGCCAGGTGTGGGGGAAGAGTTTGGTCGTGGGCTCTGCAGCACCTTTAAAGTGAGGCTCAAAGAGCCACACAGGGATGGCAACTCCTGCTGTACCTGCACGAGTTCTGTGGGATCGCCAGGAAAACCTGGGTGGCTTCGGGTTCTTTTTCCCTTCTTACACGTAGGGATGTAGGGAGCAGCACTTTGGGTCCCTTTGTCCATCCGTGAAACCAAGGAAAGGGAACTAATTGATCATTGGTTTTGTAATCCCATCCCAAAACGGCTCCTACCGTAAATTCGTCTGCAGTGGATGTAATTAGTGTCAGTTATTTGTAATTAGCCACCCCTTGGGTGATGCTGTGTCCCCTAAGACCATTCCCAATGGTGGCAGTGGCAGTCCTGGCACCAGTTTGCACCAGGATTGTTCCAATCCCTGGCCCAGTGTGTTGACAGCAGCTGCTGCTCATCCATGGATCTAAGGCTTCATCCTGCTTCCAAATGCCACTCCAAGCATGTCCAAGCCACCGTCCTGTGCTGGGCACAGGGGGATAGAGCACAAATCTTCTTGATCCTTCTCCTGCTTTTCTCTCTGTGTCTTAAACTGTGGGGCTTGGCTCTGTCTCTGGAATTATACCACAGATTGGAATTCTCATTTTTAAGTTCATTTCTGCTCTGATTTAAAGGCTGAATTAACAAACAATGGCTTATTTGGTTTAAAATGCAAAAACACCATCTGGTCTTTGAGATGTGCTAAACCGCAGCGGGGGGAGCCAGAATGACACATGGGAAGGGTCCCCAGGTGGCACGGGTGAGGCTCCCAGGAGGAATTCCTGCCGCTCTTGACCCATGTCAAGGCAAGGAAAGCTGATCTTTGGATTGGGCATGGCTACAGCTGCAGCTGGTGGCCTGGGGACAGCTCGATTTCAGGGGATGCAGCACTTACAGCCCTCACTGCTGACAGCTCAGAGCAGCGTCCTGGGAGCTCTCCTCTGTCCCTGGCTCCTCTCCTCACCCTTATGCAAAGTTCTGGAGAGGCATCCACAGGCATTGCTGGCCCTTGGGTTTTCCTGGGCCACAGCCTTGCTCCAGAGCTGGCACAGGGCTTTGCAGCATCCCTGGCACGAGTGAGTCTCAGAGTGAGTGCCCCCTCGGCCAGCAGGACTCAGGGGTGACCTCATCCCCCAACACCCTCGATTACACCCCCCGTGCTCGTGGGTCAGTTCATTCTCTGTGGTTTTTCGTGCCCCAGCCCCGTGCCCGCGCTCCCAGTGCCGCTCCTGGCTCCGTGCTGTCCCTGGCTGCTGGTGATTTGATTTAATGCAGCTTTCAATCACTGCCAACGGGCCTCGTGCTGCAGCAGCATCACTGCTAAACACCCTGTGACAAATAATCTGAGGCTAAGCTTCCAGGACAGAGGAAATCGCTTTCCTCTTGAAATTAAAGTTGATGCATAATGGAAGGCACTAAGACGTCTCCAGCAGGAGCATCGCCAGTTTGAGCCCGTCCCGAGTCCCCGTCCGTCTGCCGAGCGAGACGCGGGAGGTCAGGGAAGTCATTTCCTGGAGTTCAGGATTTGCAATTTGCATTCTATAATCTCCCGGCCATTTACCAGCAGATAATTTGTCATGGTTTGCTTTAGCTGTTGTGATATTGATATTTATTATGCAAATTGTATTTCCTACTACTTATTGTCCTCACCCTCGGAATACTTGAATTATTATAAACCTGTTTAGTTAATGTGGGTTGTCTCTCAATTGATGTCTGAGCACAGCGGGTCGCAATGTGTGGTACCGTGCAGGGGGGCTGCACTGGGTATTTAGGGACAGGCACACAGGACACCCGGATCTGGGATGGCACAGCAGCCAGCGGAGCTGCTCTGCTGTGCTTAGCGGGGCTGGAGTCCTCCTGGAGAGGAGGGAATTTGGGGTCCCAGTGCAAGACAAGTGCTTTCTCACTAAGTGGGGTGAAGCTGCCTTAGTTACGGAATTATCATGGTTATGGTGGCCCAAAACTCTAGCTGTTGGGGGGAAACAGATGTTTGGCATGCTGTGGGGCAGAAAGGCTTGTCATCATGGGAGACTGAGAGTGGCATGGGGAGGTGGGGATAGAGGGAGGAGTGATGCCCCAAACCAAGTCCCCCGCAGCACCATTTTGGGTTCTCTTGGGTGTGAAACCAGCTTGGTTTCACATTCCAAAGGGTGAAAGCTCTCTCCAGCCCCACAGTGTGACTCAGTGCTTGCCCTGGGCGGTTTTAACCTCAAGCTTGGCAGGATCTGGGATGATGAAGCTGAACTGACAATTCACCTGCCTCAGGTTAACTTGGAATAGCCTAATTAATAAGGTTGGGAATATTCGACATCCTCTGCGTTTGCTCCATTAACGCTTGCATGGACCCGTTGTCACCGATTCTGTGGTTCCATTCCTGGTGCCCAGGGTGGGGGGAACGCTCGGACCCCTCCCGGGCGGGATGAATCCCCCGGTGACCCCGGGCGCTCCGTTTCCCGTGTGTTACGCTCCAGCTGAGCGCTCAGGGGAACGGCAGGGCTCAGTTCCGGGGCTTCACTTGCTCATTTGCTCCGTTTAAATCCGTTGCGTGGGTGAGAAATCCGCAGACAAGGCGGGTCGGTTGCCGGGCTGCGGTTACCGGGCCCCGCTCGCCGCCGCCGGGGGGCTCGTGGGCTCCGGCCCCTCCGCTCCCCCGGAGCCGCCGAGGCTCAACACCGCCTCCAGCGGCGCGGGGCCCGCTCCGGTGGGAGCGGCGGGGCCGGACACGGTCCCGCGGGGGGACACGGTCCCACCCGGGGCAGAGAGGGGCACGGACACGGGGGGAACCGCGCGCTGCTGAGCGCGGGGATGCCCGGGGGACAATCCCGGCACGGAGAGCGCTGGCGGGCGTGCACCGCGGGAGGAAGGGTGGCACCCCGGGAGGGGGACACACACCCGGGAAAGGGGGAAGGCTGGGAACGGGGTGAGAGCTGCGGGTCGGTGCGGAGCCCGGGAACGGGGTGAGGCCCGGGGTCGGTGCGGAGCCCAGGGTCGGTGGGGGCCCGGGGTCGGTGCGGGGCCGGTTGGCGGAGCGCGGGCACGGCCCCGGCAGGGCGCTGTCCGCCCGCCCGGCGGGGGTCGGGCCGCACCGGCGGGGGTCGGGCCGCACCGCCCCGGGCCGCAGCGCCCCGGCCGCGCGGGCGGAGCGCGGGCCGTGCCGCCGAGTCCCCGCCCCGTGACGCGCCATCTCCCGCGGGCGGCGGGCGGCGCGCGGCGGCGGCAGAGCGAGGCAGGTGCCGGCGATGGCGGGTCGCGCCCAGCCCAGCGGCCCCGCGGGCAGCGGCGGCGGCGCCCCGGGGCTCCTCCCGCTGCTGCTGCTGCTCCTCTCCGCCGCCGCCATCATCCCCCGAGGTAGGACGGACGCGGCCGGAGCGCACGGGGAACCGCGCGGACGGGCGGTACCGGGGCGGGCGGCGCGGGGAGGGAGGGTCGCGCTCGCGGATCGCGGCGGCGCTCGGGCCCTCCGGGTTGCGGCGGGTCCGGGGCGAGCCCGCCCGCTCTCCTTCGGCCCGCGCCGTGCCCGGAGCGCTCGGTGGTCCCGGGGAAGCGCCCCCGGCGGCGGGAGCGGCGGGCGGGCTCACCCGCGCGTGGCGGCGCGGCGCGGGCAGCCGCTGCCGGTTTCCATGGAAGCGGCTTCTCCCGCCGCCCGGGGGGTCATCAGCGGCCCCGCAATTAAAAACTAATTGCTTTGCGCGCCCCCTCTATCTCCCCCCTCTCCGCCCCCCCGGTGTTTGCGGCGGCGCGGGGATGCTGCACCCCTGCGGGAGCGGGGAACCTGTTGGAATCTGAGTGGAACTTGCGCGACGCTTCGCTCTCCCTCTCCCTCTTCCTCTCTCTCGCTCCCTCGTCCTCGCTTCCCGCCCCTCTCTGTCCTTCCTCTCCTCTCTCCGCCGGTGCCCCCTGCCGCAGCCGCGCCCCCCGCCCAGCCGGGCGCGCTCGGGGCGATCGCCCGGCTCGGGCGCTGCCGCTGGAACGGGCGCTAGTTCAATGTGGCTAACGAGGCTCCCCGAGCGGGGCCGGTTGGGTCCTCTCCGGGCACCCCCGGGGTGCGGTGTCCCCGGTGCGCTGGGCGAGCCCCCCACCCCGCCTGGCATCGCGCCCCGCCGAGCGCGGCAGCCGCAGCGGCGACCTGCGCTCGTGTCCGGTGGCTTCGGTTCGAGCATCCCCGTTAACGCCGCTCGCGTTTCCAGTATGTCCGTGGGGCGGCACGGGGCCACGCGGCCGTAGGAGCGGGTGCTGTGTCCGGGATGTTCGGGAAGAACAAGAGGCCATTGAACGATCTGTTGAATCCCGCTCGTAGGAAAGGGGGGACGAAGCCAGCCCGGCGAACAAAGAGCTTTATTCACAGCCTGTGTACATGTCCATGCCTTCCCCGCTCTTCCCGGGCGGCCTTTTTGGTGGGGTGCTGGTGGGGGGAGAGCGCCGGGGTCGTTTTCAGCTTGTTCTCCCTGCGAACGGGGCCGGGGCTGCCGCTCTCCTTGTCCCCGACAAGGGCTGCTCTTCCCGGCTGCCCCGAAGGGCGGCTCTGCCCCGAGGCCGGCGCTCCGCAGCCCCGAGCCCGTTCCGGGGAGCCGGAGCGAAGGGAAGGAGCCACGGCGGCGGCTCTTGGAGCTGCGAGCCGGGAAAGCGCCCCGGCTCCCCCGCGCCCGGGGCTCCTGCGGTCCCTGTGTTGTAGCTTCTCCGATGTCTCGTCACAAGGTGCTGTTTGTGTGCTCGGTGCTTTTCGCTGCCTGCTGAGTCCCCCGCCGGTGTGACCTGGGGACTCTGCTACTGAGAGACGCCCAGATTTGGGAATACGAGCCCAGCTCTAGAACGGCCGCGTTCATCCTTTGTTTTGCTGTCTTGCTCACCTCAAATTCTCTAAGAGCAGTTTTTAGCTGGAGGTCAGAGTGATCCCCGGCAGGCTCAGCGTTTTCAGCGCTGCCCAGCCAACGGGTGGAACTGTGGGTTGGGATCGCAGAGCTGCTGAAGGGAAACAAAAGCAGGGCTGGATGCTGCTCGCAGTGGCTGTGCCTGACCCGTGCTCCGGGGTGAGAAGCACCGCACGGCGTGAGCTGAGGTTGTGGTAAGACAGATATTGTGTGGTTGCGGTGCTGTGTTGTGAATTGCAGGATAAAATCCCAGACTGTCTGCATTTAGGTAAAATTTTCTTACAGTTGAGGACCTTTTTTCCTTTTTTTTCCCCCCATTCTCCCCCTTTTCCAAGCTAACAGTGTTAGCTTCAGTGTTCTGCGAAGAGAATTAGCGTGAGGTGGCAGCGTCAGCGCTGAGCGCAGAGTGCTGTCGTTGTGTCTCCTGCACGGTTGCCACCCGAGGCACAGCGGTGCCAGCGCTGTGTCACCGCCGTGGTGGCACCCCGTGCTGCCGGTGCGGCTGAGGGTTCTGCTGCCTCCGTTCACCCAGGCGACTGGAACGGCAAAAGGCAGCAGCGAGGCTGGCTTTGGCTTTGGGACGAGCCTGTGCGATCGGGTGGATCCGTGTGTTTCTGTGGTTCCTCTCCAGCAGCTCTCGATTCTTCGCGGTTCATGGAGCTCCTGATGCCCCTGTGCAGCAGGGCGAGGGCTGAGGAGCGCTCTCGGCTCGCTCTGAGGCGCGTGGGCAGAGCTGGGCTGGAGCTCGGAGTCTGGCTGCACCGGCACTCGGCACTTCAGGGAGAAGAAGTTCCCAGCAGAAGCCTCAGGAGGTGTTGGAGACGGCGCTGGCGTGGAGCCGCGACCTGGCCGTGGCACGGAGCTGCGAGGGGCTGCCCAGGGCCGGTTGTGGCCGCAGCCTGCGTGTCTGCCCATGCCAGAGCGGCCCGGGAGAAGCCCCCCATGAAGGCAGCGAGCGTTCCCAGCGCGGCTGCGCTGAGCCAGGCTCCTTTGTAAACACAGAGTGAGTTTCCAGGGAGCCTTTGTATGCAAGCAAGGCGAGTCTGCCCGTCCCCGGCCTTCAGCAACACGCGCTGCGCTCTGCATGCGACGCAAACACCGGCGGGGAAGGGGCTGGGGAATAAAGTGATCCATCTGGGTTGCAGCTTGGGCTCATTTGTCTTGCATGTAGGCAGTTGAGCCCAGGTTTATAAGCACGACAATCTGCTTTGAAACCACTGCCAAGGAGGCTCCTGAGAACAGGGAGGCGAGGAGATCGCTCTGCTCCGTGCGTGCTCTGCTCTGCTCTGCTCTGAGGAGGGGCGGCTGTCGGCACCTTCTGCAGGATGGACATCCCCGGGGTGACGCTGCTGGATGGACGTGGCCGGGATGGGCGCTGCCGGTGTCCCCATGGCACGGGTGGCCGCTGTCGGAGCGCAGAGGTGGCTGCGGTGACAGGAGGCCGAGAAGAGCCGCGCTCCCCGGGGACCCCCGGCCGTACCAGCGGCGTTCTGCTGGTGCTGCGCTGCCGTCGCCTTTGTTTGCCTTGCGCTGTCTTTGCTGGTGTGTAAATAAAGAAGGCTTTGTAATCAAACGGCGCTGGCTCCGTCAGCCGGGCGCTTGGCGAGCCTTCCGCCGGCCCTGCCAGGACCGGTGGGGCCGTGTCTGTGCCACCGGTGAGCTCTGCCCTATTGCTGGGTGGAAAATGGGTCAGCTCCTTAACCCTGCGTCTGCCTGAGGCCACGGAGTAAAGCCTGTGTTCCAACCCGGATACACCCTCTGGTTGAATGGACCATCCAAGCGCTCCTCAGAGCGCATCTTGCTCATCAAAAGCGAACCCTGAATGTAGGCAGAGTTTTCTGGATGTTTCTCTTGAATGGCTGTTTCTCTAGGGATTATTGTCAGACTTTGTAAAGGGGTTTTGACAACCTGTTCCTCGTCTGGGTTCTGGTGGTACTTCTGTCAGGAAAGCAGGGGCTCCCTCCTGTATCCAGACATTTCGGTTCCTGCCTGCGGCTCCAGATCTGAGCAGGCTCCAGGAGAGGAGCGTGAGGCTGCAGCCTTCCCTGGAGCCAAGCCAGGAAGTGAATACCTGACACAGTGGTTTGAGAGCACAAGCAAAGCTGGACACACAGCCGGTGTCTACTGAGAAACTGGATGCTACCTGTTAAAAAAAATAAGGTGTGCTTGTTCCTCCGGGGGACGTTGTGAGGTGCAAACCCACCGGCGCTAAATAAAGGGACGCTGTGGAAACCTGCCATGAAGGAGAGACCCTAGGTGGAATGTTGTAATTAGGAGTGGTATGTACTTGTTTAAGTTCCATAAATCAGTCTCTTTCCCGGGGTGTAATTGCACGCTGCAGAGAGCAGCTGTGCTGCGGTTCCTGGGGAGCTCCAGCACAAAAGCTTTGAAGGTCGCCCAGCGTGGGCTCAGCGCTTCGGGGCAGCGTGCTGGGGAGAAGGGTGGGTTTGGACGTGTGGCAGGGAGATGCCACGAGGCTTCCCTTGCTCTCAGCTCGGGTAAGAAACGCAGTGCCCTGCCCCACTGAGATCAGCCGCGTTTGTGGTTATGCCACGAGCTGCATTTAGTTATTCCAGCTTTTAATTTGCCAGGGCAGGGTGAGCCAGGCTGCCATACTGTGGCTGCAGGCGGCTCCTCTGATGGCCTTGCCCATGTGTGGCCACCACTGCCTGCTCTCAGCCTTTTCTGCTGTGGAAACAGTTTTTCTTCTTCCCGGTGTCCTCGTTACCTGTTGAACCTCTAGGTTTTCCTGCTGTGTTGTCCATCAGGCTCTCAGATCTTTGCAGGATGTTGAATTGGGTGTTGGGGAGCCTGCAAACCATGGTACACTGCTGGATGAGGCTCTGAAGACTTGAGTTTTGTGTCAGTCCTTTTCACCCATTCCAAATTCCAACAAGGAATACAGACCTCCAAGGAATTGGGTTCTCGGGGTTCTCAGAGCTGTTGCTGAGCCCTCACCACATGCTCACCCACAGTATGTGGCTGGTGGCTGCTTGCATTTAAAACACTTGGCTGGGTTGTACCAGGGACATTTGCTGTCCTCCACTCCTGGCTATTTTAGACCAACAATGTCCCTTTGTAGGGTTGGGCTGGCTATTTTTACTCTGTGGTGTGGTTTTAATTTACTGTGTTCTTCTGTGGTTGAAAAACTTGAGCATTACAAAGACTCTGCCCTTACCAAATTCTCAAGGTGAATCAGAAGAATATTTGATACCCCATTAAGTTCCAGTCTGAGGGATCAAAGAGATACTTAGGCACATCTCTTTACTCAGAGATAAAAAACTTTTGTGGGCTGTAGCTTAACTGGAAAATGTCTTTAGTTTTGCTTTTTTAGGTGTTTTTTTTTCCCTGGAAGTGCTGGCAGCTCCTCGGTGCTGTCGGTTTGCTGACAGTCTCACACAGAGGTGCTGCCTGCTGGCAGGTCTGTGGTGGGTTTGCTCTGTCCTGCCCCTGTTTGTGGGTCCTGCCCAAATGACACAGCCCAGGTCCCCCCTCCCCTCTTGGTGGCAGTTCCAGCCAGGTGCCAGCGTTGGAGGGGGAATAGTCTCTTTACAGTAAACGACTGCCAGTATGTTGTAAAGCCCAGGTGTGCATCTGGCAGTGGGAAAAAGCTGTGTTGGAAACTCTCCTCCTGCCAATCCCAGCTGTGAAGTTTGCCCTCAGCAGTTACACTCCTGGTTTGAGCCTTCCCTAGGAAATGTCCCATTTTCTGGAGCCCCTGGCTGAGCGGTGGCAGCCGTGGGGGATGGAGATCTCCCTGCAGATCAGGGAGATGCCATCAGAGCCAAGGCTGCCTACAGGGTCATGTTGCCTCTTAAGGTTGTGCTCAGACTGGAGGAGTGGGGTGGATAAACCCCGGGGTTCAGGTTACATCTGGAATAAACTGTTCTGATCTCGTGGTGTCCTCTTTGAGCAGTTAGTGAGTGCCTGTATCTGATTTGTGATCTCCTCCAAGGTCTGCTTCCAGACTGGAAATGTCACTGCATTCCCCACGTTGTCAGCAGGGCTCTCGAGCCTGTGTCTCTGGACCTCTGCAGTGGGGCCTTCCCTTCAGAGAGGTGCACTTGGGTGCTGATCCCAAATGTGATGACTCTTGGACGTGAGAGACCTCACATTTGGTGCAGAAACAGACCTTTTTGTTAGAGCAGTAATGCTTTTATAGAAATGAATTTTTCATGGGCAGCATGAGGCCATTCTGGGGCTTGGCAAGCTCCAGCAAGGCTGTTCTGGGAGTGCTGGTACTGTGGGTGGGGGCCCAGGGGGGTCCTGGGACCACCTCATCTGAGAGGTGGGTGCACCCCAGACCCCCGCTCCTGTCCAGCTCTTGCAGTGTATATCCCCTCTCCAAAGTGTGACAGGAAGAAAGAAATATGGAGCAGCAAAGTGACATTCCCTCCCTCCCCTTCTCCCCCCGTGCAGCAATAGAAATACGAGTCTGAGTCTGCAGCGTCAAAAGAGAGATCAGAGTAATCGGATCAAGCATGAGGAACTGCTTGTTGCTGCTTCCCTGTTTTTAAATGAGGCTGCCTGGCAGCTTCCCTGGCAGAGCACTTTCAACATTAGTCGTGCTCAGCTTTGGAGCTGGGGTTGCAGCAGAGTCGGGCTCTGTGAGACCTGGGCTGGAAAGGGAACTTTCTGCGTAGCCTCTGGGCTAACACACAGAAATAAAGGCTCCCTGTGCCCCCACGGCCCTGGTTTTGTAGCCAAGCAGAGGCACATCTGTCCCTAATTCTGCAGAGAGAGCGCTCTCACTTCATGCATTTATCACAGAGCTGCTGCTCTGGGATGTGCTCCGTGATGCCAGTACATCCCTGACCTTGGAAGAGCACGGTGGCTTTCTGCAGAGCCCTTCCTGCCTCGCTGCCCTGCTGTGGTACGGGGTAACTGGGCAGCAGCTGCCCTTTGTCTGTGGAGAGGTGTTGAAATGGTCCAGCTGGGTCAAACCAGGGGGGAGAGCTGCTGGCTCAGCTGCAAAGGCTTCTCTTCTCTCCAGGCTTCTCTGTGCTCGCTGGGTGCAAGTGGACATGCATCCATCCATGCATCCATCCATCACCCATCCATCCATCCATCCATCCATCTATCCATCCATCACCCATCCATCCACCCCAGTTTTTAGTGCTGGCAGTGCTGCAGAGCATGTGTAGGGTCACCTGCACTGCCTGTGGTCACAGAAACCCTCTGTTGCTCCATGGAGTTTGGTTCTGAGGCTGTTCCACTAATCCTAAATGGTTTCATAGTAATGGGAACCTGGAAAATCCACATGTAGAGAGCTCTTGCTGTAGCTGGGTTTGTTTTGCATTTTCATTCTAAGCTTTTTTCCTTGGAAACATGGTGGGACCTCTTTGTCCGTGCTCCCATTGCCTCTCTGACGTCTTCATTCGCGTTGGCTAACACAGACATGATGTTAGAAGCTTGGTGGAAGTAGGGAAGCTCCCAAGGGTTACCCCTCCTGCTTTTCCCCTCTGTATGGAATTAGGTGCTGCTTTCAGCTGTTTGAGGACAGCCTTGCCATGCACTCTCAGGCTGTTTTAGGCTGGAAGCCTGTGCGCTGGTTTGGGTGTCAGCAGCTCCTGAAGAGCCCGTGCCGCGGTCTCTGCCCGCCCTGCCCGGGGAGGGCTCCGGGTGCCGTGGGGGTGCCGAGATCCCCAGCGATGCCGTCTCCGTTATCGGCTCCTGGTGACAGCCTGACTGGGCTCCCTGGCGCTGGGGAAGCTGCCTGACAACATCAAAGCCCTGAACACTTGTCATCACTGGCCGTCAGCGCTGTCAGGCGCAGCTGCTGGGGACGCTTGGTTTGTTAGGACTCCTCAGAGCCAGGCAGCTTTTCCAGGGTGGGCTCAGCAGGAACGAGCAGAGCCAAACCCCTGCTTGCCTTGGGAAGAGTTGTCTGGTGTTGGCTTGACAGCAGCTCTGGGTCTGCAGGCAGATTGGTTCCTTTGCCAGCCTCGTTTGTTGCTGCTCTGTGCAGCCCGGAGAAGCAGCATGCTTCTCCACGCTCCACATCCCGGGTTTGGGAAATCCAGGAGGATTCCTGTCCTGCAGGGCGAGAGGCAGAGCAGATCCGGGTCTGGAACAGAGCAGCCAGGCACTGTGACACCTCTGCCTCGTGTAGGTGCTTGCGGTGACTCGTGCTGGGATGGAGCAGAACCTGTGTAACCTGCTCCTGCTCCTTGTCCCTAGTCACTGTTGGAGGCTGGATGCAGGGAAGATTTCTCTTGGTGCATAAAATGTGAGTGTGATTTCTCCTTTGGCACTTTTCTCTTCTGCACTTCGTTTACTGTGATTTTATGGACTGCTTGGAATGAAGGCTCGCATCATTCAGAGTTTGTGTCTGCAGGGTCACGATACACAGTGGCTTTTCTTGCCCTGTCATAGTTAGAGACCAGTTTTCCTCAGCTCCTGGTCCGTGGGTGGCTCCAGAGGAGACGTTACTCATCCCTGAGTAGGCAGAACCACCGAATGCGAATCCCACGCTGAGGTTGCTGAGCTCTGTCCACACAAACAGCTTTTCCTTCGATTTAAAGGTCTTACAGCCTTAATCGTTCCCTAGAATCTTTAACAGAAGGTGCAGGTTTAATCAACTCCCTGAATCCATAACTGCCAGGTATTGCTTCCTCAGCACGAGGAGCGGAGTCGTGCCTCTCCCTGGGAAGGGTGAAGATTAAAGTGGGATAGACGGGAGATTAACAGTGTTCCCTTCAGACATCGCCAGGGAAGGGGGGAGACGCTCCGAGACCAGGAATAAAGGAAATACTTGGAGGCAAATCACTTACTGCTCTGTAGGAATCCGTGGAGGAGCCTTGTAAACAGAGGCTTTATAGCAAACCCAGTGCTGTGGCTCTTAAATCACTCTGGGAGAATTTTGGATGCAGAGTTAAAGGATGGCTCACTCCTCCAGGCTCTCATTAGCAAACTGGATCCAAAATTTTCATGTTAACACAACATGATGTGTGCGGAATGCAGCTCAGGAAGGTCGGTCCAGCTCTCAAGTTTGGGATACTCTGTTTTGTGTTGAGGTTGGGTGGGTCTATTGATCTCACTCCTCTTTTGGAAGGGGGAGGTTTAGCAACAGTCCTATTAAATGGGATTTCAGTGTTTCCTACAGAGTGACTCATTTTAAGTTCCTACGAGAATAAATATCTTGTGGACAGCCTGTTGTATTCACAAGCCGCTGCTTCTTCCTCTCCTTCCCCTCATGCACTGCACCCCTCTAAATCTGACTTCTTTGGACAAGGCAGGATAAGGAATTGAAAATAGTTCTCCATGGAGGATGGGGTCTGTGGGGGTGTAAAACTCCTGTCCGAAGGCAGGGAGTGGCTGAAATGATCCTGCAGGACACAAATGAGGATTAATAAGCTATTTTCAGCCTGGTCATTTGCTTCTGCCCAGGGAGAGCCCAGTGGAGTGACAATCCAGTGGGTGTCCTGAGGGAGGAGGGGATTTTGTGCTGGAATTAATGTGGATGTTGGTGTGTGTGCATGGACAAGGAGAATATTGGAGGAAAGTGGTGGGATCCTCCTCCTCCTGGATTTCACTGCCCAAAGAGCGAATCTTGCTGAAAACTGTCCCTGAATCCTCTGGGAAACCTTTGGAAATGCAGCTCCTCATCGCTTTATGTAAAATGTCTTTGTAGCAGTTGAGGATGCTGGCGTCCATTAAAGACACAATCCAAAGCCATGTGAGAGTTTTAATAACTTGGTATTTTTGTTGTGCCAAAAAATCCAATTACATACGGAATCACTTTTCCTTTATAAAGGTCTGGGAAAGTGTTTGCCTAAACTGCTGTAGAAGCGGCATTTCAGTGAACCAGCTGAAAAGTCATTTTTGTCAGTTTAATGGGTATAATAAAATGGTCTTTCTTGGGAGGGTAAGGGAGGGGGACAGAAAAGCCTCTCTGAAATTGGGATCTTTTAATTTTAAATTGGTTCCTAGGATTTATAAGGATTTCAAAGGCAGATGGAGAGGGAAGAGCTCTGGGTAGCTGTTGAAGCAGCTTGTCCCTGTTTTTCTGAGAAATGTACAGATCCCACAGATGAAGTGTTTACGAAATGGACATGACATACACACGCTTATAGAGAAAATGCACAAAGCCAAGCACAAGGTGGTGGTGTGGGTGGCTGGGGGCTCGTGGCTGCAGCAGGGGCTCTGCTGCCGTGTCCTCAGAGCTGTCACTGATCCTGGAGTGCCATCGGTGCCTCTTTCACACCCAACGTGGTTCTGTTTGTCTGGTCTCCTTTTGGAGTGGCTTTTTTCAGCCTTCATTTGTCCAGATTATCAGCATGCAGAGGAGAGCTGCCTGGTATTTACATGATTTAGTTGTAAATATGGTTAAGTGTTGATAGATATTGTTGTCATAAGTGCTTACAGCTCCTGGACTGATTACTGAATTTCTTATGTGGAAATCTGTACAAGCTCGGCATGCGAGCAGCTTCCCAAGGGAGGTGCGAGGAAGGAGCTCGTGGTTTCCGTGTGGAAATCAAAGCCCAGATGTGGCTGGAGTGGGTGAATTTATGGGGGAAGTACTGTCGGGTTTGGCTGGCAGCAACTGGGGCTCCGAGGCTGTGATGAAGGGAAAATAAAAGGCTCTTGTTCCCTGTTTTTGAGGGAACAGATGCTGTTCTGTGGAACAGCTATCTGGGGCTGATATGCATAGGGAACATCTGTAGGGCTGTACACCAGGGCTGTGGCTGAGGGATGCTCATCGCTGCCACTGGGCTGACGAACAAATGTGTTATTTGCTGGTAGTTTTATTTTTAATTGGCTGATAGGCTCTGCTTGAGCTGCCCTTGTTTAGCAGTCTTATTTCCAGAACGTTTTACATCCCTGCTCAGAAACCTGAATTTGCAAACGAGTGTTTCTGGGAAATGTCTCTCTGAACGCAAAAAGCCTGGATTTGGCAGAATCCTCTCCGGGGGGTGAGGATTGTGGAGGGCTCTGCGATCTTGATCATGGTCCTGAAAACCTGTGGCTCTTTTGCGTTTGCCTGCAGAAACGGAGATTTGTGGGGGTGGTCGGGAGTTCTGAGGCTGGGACGGTTATTGGGATAAAACATGGCAGGAGAGGCCAGCTGTGTTGTGTGCGGAGGGGATTTGTGGATGTGATGTTCGGCTCAGTGCTGAATTTAGGGCAGAGATAAAAGCCTCTCCCCAGCCCGATGTGCTTCTGTGTGTAATGCCAGCACTTAAATCCTCGCAGCGCCGGCTCGACTCGGGCTGTGGGAGAGAACCGGGGAGCTGCACGTCCGTGCCCACCCTCCCTAAATGTGTTCCTTGCTCTAGAGCTGCTTTCTCGGGAGTGCAGGCGAGTTGGAAGGAGCCTCTGTTCCCTCCCAGGCAAAAGCTGTCCCTTTGCAGGGAGCTGGAGCGGCGTGTCTGGATCCGCAGCGAGCTCTGGCAGCCGCTCCGCCTGTCAGCCCCTTGATCCAGGACGGATTTGCCTGAAGGGGGAAAATCCCCCAAAACCCTTCACTTGTGGGATCAGGAGGGAAGGGAGAAGAGCAGCCCCAAGTACTTAGTATGGGCAGTGTGAGCTTTGCGGAGTCACACATCCAGATGGATTACATGAGGAACTTGACATCTTGTTTAAAAACAAATCATTCATTATGTAGCAGTGAATAATCAAGCATTACAGTTTCATCTCTGGAGGTTCCTTTTTTGGTTGGAATTTTGATAGTTCAGTAATTAAAAGCTGTAAGCTATTACACTGTCTACATGTTGATCAATTGGTAATTAAAAAGTTGATGATAGATATGGTATTTCATGGGACTGGTTGGTTACGGTCAGATTTCCTTCGTGTGTTTTGAAAATTGTCGTTTAACTTAACACTTAAACGTTTTTCAATATTCATGGGCTGTTTTACTTGATTTTTATAAATGCCTTTTAATGATCGCAATTTGCATATGGTAATTTAGAATCGGAGAATCGTTTAGGTTAGAAAAGCCTTGTAAGATCATCGAGTCCAAGCATTAACTCAGCACCACCACTAAATCATGTCCCCAAATGCCACATCCACACGGCTTTTAAATCCCTCAGGGGTGGTGACCCCCTCCAGGCAGCCTGTGCCAGGGCTGGACAACCCTTTAAGGGAAGGAATTTTGCCAATATCCAACCTAAACCTGCCCTGGTGCAGGATCTGCTGAACCCCTCATGGCTGAGGCGCTTGGAGGTGAGCTTGATAACACAATCAGGGATAAAGCAGTCCAAAATGAAGGAAAACTGGGTTGGTAATGGCCTCCGTGATGGAAGATTCATTGCTTCAGGAGTCTAATCTGAGACCAAAATGAAGCCCAAACCTGACAGTCTTCAGAGCATAATGCAAGATTTACTGCTCTGCCACGCTCAAGAGATTAAAAATAAAAACAGCCATCCTCCAAAACACCCTTCCTGTGCCTGCAAAACTTAGGGAAAACCAAGGGGTTTTGCTTCTTTTGAGTAAAAAAACCCCAAAATAACCCCAGACAAAATGGTTTTGCCCTGTGTTTGCAGAGTCCTTTTCCCAGTGCGTGGAGCTGCAGAGGGGGGATGATTTGGGGCTGGCTCTGGCAGTGAGGAGTGTGATGCTGTGCTGGGGAGGGATCCTTGCCCTGCTGAGGCCATGCACTGCCCTGCTGGTGGGTGATCCTGCCTGGAAGCTGCTGCCAGGGCGTTTGCTGGGTTGGGAATCCTGGAGTGGCCCTGGCTGGCGCTGGTGTGGGGCTGGCACCATGCCCTACCTGAGCTGCAGCCCTGGCACTGCTCACCCAGCTTGGCGTGCACAGGGAGAGCTGGAGGTCCCTGCCAGCCTGATCTAGTGGAAAACACCTTCCCACTGAGCCTGTCAGTCCTGAAGAAGCCTGGAATGGCGGGGGAGCTCATCCCTGACTGCACACCTGAGGAGGTGCCTGGTGCGGGTCCTGCCTCCTTCATGGTGAAGCATCCTTGGCACTGGACTGGTCCAAGGAGCCAGAAAGAGAAAGCCCCAAACACTGGATCCTTCCAAAGGGTGAGCTCCTTCCCAGCCCTCACCCCTGACCCGTGGGATGTCCTTCTGAGCTCCAGGACAGAGTGATCTGCATCCACCTGGTGGTATCAATGCCTGTAGTGGCTTCACTACACAGGGACAGTGTTGGAGTGACCAGTTCTGCTGGAGATGAACACAGTGCATCACATGTGTCCTGGAAAGCCCTTGGTTTAAAAACCACTTTGTCCTGAGACACTTGTTGCTTTGTGACAGCTGGTTCCAGTAATTTGTTTTTATAGGGCAGTTTGTAGTAAATGAATGACACGTTGAATATTTTAGCGAGATTTTAGATTATCTAAAGAATGTTTTCCGGTTTACTAATTGGTAGATAATGCTGGATACATTGATGCTGACATGAGCAAATGGATGTAAAATGATTTTGAGGCGAGCCTCATTAGAAGATCTCTAATTCAGTCACAGGAGATGTCAGCCCGTGGCCGCGCGCTCGGACCCGGCCGTGGCGCTGGCGTTCCCCGTTCCGCGCTAATTGCGGGAGACGTGGGCTCCTGGTGAGGCTCCTCGCAGCCCCCTGACAGCCTCTGTGAGCTGCCCTGTTAGCAGGCACAACGGGAGCAATTAGTGATCTTGAGGAGCTCCTTTTGGCCTCCCTGCCATCCTCAGCCAGGCGAGGGTTGACTTTTTGAATCAGGCTTTCTCCGAAAATGCCAAAGAGGAGCATGGTGAGGGTGGCTGGGGGTGGCTCAGCGGGGCAGGGTGCCCAGCTGGGGTTCTGGAGGCAGGCACTGCGTTCAGAAGGTTTCCCAAGGCCTGATTGTCGTGGTGATGCCCGCAGAATACGCTGCCGTGTCCAGGGTGTTCGTGGTGATCAGATCCTCAGGGTGGCTCCTGATGAGCAGGGACAGTCCAAAAGCACCTTGCTTTAACCCCAGAGGGAAGGTGGGGTTTGTTGTCTCCTCAGGTAATAAATCCCTGCAGTGCCTGGCGCTCCAGGTCCCATTTATTGTACAGAGCAGGAGATTTTTCACTCCCACAGATTAGGATCTGCCTTTTTTTGGGTCTTCCATCAATAAAATTAACTTTTCCTTTTCTCTGTGCATCTATGAAGGATGTTGCTTTGCTCTTTTGCAGGCAGTGTCTGGAGTTTTGAATTCATAAAGGTGGATTTGCCCAAATCTCTTGTTTTCGTTCCTGGAGACAAAGGTGGGGGGCAGTTGGTGCCTGTGCAGCTGCAGCCCAGTGTTAACCCTTTGTCCTTCAGGCTTTGTTTTGTGTGAGAGATGATGGGGAAGGTTCTACCAAAGGTGATAATTCTATGGGAAAATCCCCTATCCCGTGTATGTGGGAATGCTCAGAAGTGAAGGGATTTCTGTAATTGATTTCTTAATTGATTTCTGTAATTTCTGTGATTGATTCTCAAAATGCAGCCAAGTACAGTGGGCAGCAAGACTGGGGGAGTCCTGAGAATGTTTGGCAGAATACCCAAATCATCCAACCCAACCAACCAAAACATGTTTCTTACTTGTCTGAGTGGAAATGGAGCAGTGTGGGGTTAACTTTTCTGGGATTGAATCCTCAGTTTCCCGAGGCTGATCTCTGCAGACACATGGAGGATAAAAGCTGCTGCGGAAAGAAAATGAGGGAGCAGAGTCCTTTACCAAAGCTGCTTTCCAGGCAAAGGATGATCAGGAAAAGCTCTTCCAAAGGGCGGGGGGGAACTTCAAAAACCCCAGGAAATCAAGTTTCAGCTTTCTCCTGTCACCACAGGCTTGCCAGGGGCATTCAGATGGTACCTGGTGCCTTGCTGAATTTTCACTAATGTCTAAAATTAATCAAAATGAGTGTTATCCATTTAGTGCATAATCCCTTCTGTAGGCTGTGTGTAGGCATAATCAAGGGATGCCAAATGTATTACATTACCTGGGATATTTGGGGATATTTTTATTCTACTCAAAGTAATCTGCAAGATCTGATACGAGGAGACACAAAAGGTTAGTTGAAAGCAGACAAGAACTGAATCATTGACTTGAGGAGGAACTGCATTGTGCAAGCTGTAATGCTCCTTCTTATTCATTACTGCAATTATAATTATGGAACCCAAAGTATTTAATTGGCCTCCCAGACTCTTCACACTGAATAGATTGCATTGTTACCATTTTAAAAAAATATCCTCTTATGCATTGCAAATACATGTGCGTGTTGCTCTCTGGCTCTCAAGAGGTTTCTTTGTTTATGTGATGAGTGATTAACTGAATTAGGGATCTTTGCTGTGTGGTGTCAAACGAAAATCCAGCGGAAGAAGAATTCTTCCCGGATGTCAGGTGGTATTAGAAGCTCTAAAAACAAAACTTCATGCATTAAAACCACCAAAACCCAGTGTAATCAGGGCTGTTAGATCTCAGAAATACGAAATTCTGGAGGGTGGAGTCAGCACCTGGGGCTGAATTCCCCCGCTCTGCTCGTGTGGGGTTGTGCCCACCGGTCCAAGATGATCCCGCTCTGCTTCAGCCAGGACGAGCTGGCTCAGATTGGCTTGTTTGATGTGACTTTGTGTCTTGTGTGTGGAACAAACAGCCACGTTTAATTACCAGGCAGTAATTCCATCCGCAGGGCCCTCGTGAGCCTCCAAACGCGGGCAAAGCCTGTTTGTTCTCCATTAACAGCAGAAAGGTGCGGAAAGGTTTGTTTTTCCGCCCTCATTCCGCCATCCCTCGTGCCTCTCAGGCAGCATTTATTGTCCTTTGCTGATCTTTTAATGCTCTCACAAATGGAAGGCCAGTGAGTTTGGATGTGCCCGGCTCGTCAGTGCCCATCCAAACAGCTCTTTAATGGAGCGTTCCGCCGGAATTGCCGCTTCTCCTCGCTGGCTGATGTGGGGGCCGGGGCTGGAATCGTCACACACAAAGATGCTGTGTGTAACACTTGGCAGAAGGACCTGAAATTGGATTACAAGCTCCTATTCCAGCAAGTAAACGTCCACGGTGTTTTTTATAGCTTATCTCTATTCATCTCTGTTTGCAGGCTCTGCTTGCCAAGCGTTAATGTAAACACTCTATTTTGAGACGTCGGTCCATTTGCCTTCTGGAAATCCTTCTTTTATAAGGTGGTAGTAAAGTCTGTGCATAAAACCAAAATAGCTCTGTGGTCATAACCGCGCTGATGCCGCGTGGCTGGCGGTGCTTGCCGCCTTACCTGGGGTCCTGGACCTTGCAGGTGGGAACAGGAGCAAGCAGGGCAGGGAGATCTCGCTCTGTGTGTGTGTAGATATATGTGTATATATACATATATATGATTTTCTCTCTCCCCAGTGAGGCTGGAGATCTCCGATAGTTGAATTTGAAAGAATTAAATTGACTTTCAAGTTATTGGACTCGCTTCCACTACTCTCCTAGAACAAATTTCCTAGAGTTGGTGCTCGGTGCAAAATGGATGATGGTTCGAACTCTTCAGGGGATTTAGGGAATAGTTTTATTGTATTGTTGGTTTGGCCGAAAAAGTCATAATGGAAACATCACCTGAAAGAGATTAAAAAGAGAAAGTGAACCAATCTTGTGTGTCCAGCCAAGCAGTGGTGTATTCTGGTGGTGTAATATGTTGCACAATATTTTGGAAGAAACTGTAAATTCTGGGAAACATGGCCTGGAAAATGTGCGAAGAATCCCGGCATTCTGTGAATGTGCAATCTGTGCAGTTCTCCGAGGGAACTGGGTGTCAAGTACTTAAGAATATTTACTGGTTCAGAGCCTTCTCGTGTTTATTTTGGGCTGCTTTGTGATTGGGAAAAAGCGTGAGGATTGAGAAACCTCCTTGGCTCCTTTGAGAGGACAGACAGAAGTGAATGAGGAGATGAAGGCGGAACTTCCCAGCGGAGAGCTGTTTGTAGGGGAATGAAATGAAAATGTGCCTTCACAGCGTCAGGAAACCTGTAAATAAACCCCGGGTTTCTTCCTCTCTGTTTGCTCCAGTTTCCTGAAAACTTGTTTACATATTAAAGGATGTTAAACTGTCTTCCTTTGTGGCAGGTCTTGGTTAGAGCTGGGCTGAAGCAGTGGGAATGACAGGCTCCCATCGCTGCTCTGGATAACGGGAAGGGCCCTGTGACAGTCTCTGGGAACTGATTTGGCAGGAAAAATAAAAGATTCTTTTTACTTTCTGGCATTGCCATGAGGTCAGGGAGGGAAGGAAGGTACAGGAGAAGCTGCCTACATGCGTGTGGGGTAGGGGGACAGCCACCAACCAGGGCACCTTTGCCCTCTGCTTGGCAGTGCTCCCTGCAGTGAGGATTTGAGGTTGTTTCTGATGTTGGTGTAACAGTGGTGTCTGGAGGAGCTTGTTCTGGTTTGAAAATTTGGCCCCACTAACCACAAGAAAAGAGGGCTAAGAGTAAGGATATCCCTGGAAGTGTTCAAGACCCAGAACTGGACAGGCCTTGAGCAGTCTGGTCCAGTGGAAGGGCGGGGAGTTTGGAACAGGGTGGTCTTTAAGGTCCCTTTGGACCCAGGCCATTCCTGATTCTGTGTCGCAGTAAAACCATGAAATGACATTAAATTTGAGACCCAAGTGTGGTGCCTTCTGAGAAGACTCATGGTCAGGCAGGAGCCTGTGACTGAAAGGTGTTCAAGTGATGTTAGGAGGGGAAGGCAAAGCAGCTCAATCGCTGTTCAATAAACACATTTTTACTGTCTGCAATACTTTGATGTTGCCTTGACTCGCAGCTGAGTGCTCTGCAGCACCCTTGGCTCGCAGCCCCCAGGGACCAGGGATCAGGTGTGCTCTGCCTGATCCGTGAGCGATGTGTGTGATCAGCCTCCCTGGTGACAAATGGCGACTGTTGCTTAATTTTTATCCCCAATTATGTAGCTCCAGGACCCATTTTTCAGGTAGAATGTTGGAGCCATTAAGAAGAAATAAGTAAACTCTGCTGTATTCCATCATTTTTGGCAGGTACCCAGTGGTCTGTAGCCTTAATGTATGTGCATTTCTATGCAGGTATTTTTCATGAGGCTTGTGCTGGGACTGCTTGAAGCTTCACTCAGGGCAGGATCGAGTGCTGAGTGAATCCACAGCCTTGGTTTGCTGTAATATCAAACTGGGTGCGGGGTCCTGGGTGTCCTTCCCCTCTGTTTGGGTCAGAATTCCTGTGTGACCACGCAGGATTCCGAGCTGTTGGCTTCGTTTCCAGTGGGAAGCAGGCGGTGACTCGAGGGTGATTTGGATGATGTGACATTTGCAGAGGTCGTTTGAGGGGAGCTGGGTTACCTTGGGAGAGCTGGCAGAGGCTGTGCTTGGCTTCGGGAGACCATGGGAGGTTTTGGTGAGGGATGGGCCCAGTGGCTTTGCTGGGAATCTGTCCCTGTGCTTTAAACGTGTTTCTTTATGACCTTCCTAAGCAGAAGGAGCAGCTCCCAGAGTTTCCCTGGTTCTGTAGCAGATGGACAGGTGAATATTCACATTAGAACACCTGAACCTGAGAGGTGCTGCTGAGCTGCTGGGATGTGTGTCTTTCCTTGCTGCTTTTGATGTAAGAAAGATGCACAGCTTCCTCTAGAGGAAACAGGGGAGATTAGGATGAGTTTTGTTTTCAGAGGAGATTTTGTGACAAATTTGTCAAACGTGACCTCTCAAAAAATGGCAGAAGAAGTTTATCCAAGCACTTGTACGGTTCATGTCAGCTATAAACATCAGCTGTAACGTTGCTCATTTTTAGCACTGGGCAGCAGAGGATCCAAACATGATCACCGAAGGGGGGCTGAAAGAGATTATCTTTATTTCTGAGACAGGATCAGAACTATTAGATAATTTCTAATTTAGTTTTGAAAGTCCTCCATTTGCAGGGGATCCAGTGACATTCCTGGCAGCTATTTCATGTGTTTATCTGTCCTGGCGCTTCTGCGTGTCTGAGTTTTGCAACTATTAGGTTTGAACCTTCCTTGCTGGAGAGGTGTGTGCTGTAAAATTGCTCAGTGGGATTTCAGCAGGTGTGTGCAGATTGCTGGGGCCAGGCCAGAGCTCACCAGCTCTGGAGCAGCTTCCCAGCTCCAGCCTGAGCCCGGAGAGGAACAGGATTCAGCAAACCCGTTCAAGATAATGTGATTTGCTGCAAAAGTCTGTATTTTTAGGATGTTTACTACAGAGGTCTGAAATTACGTGGGCAATTTGTTGCCCTTGACAAGAGAAAATGTATCTCTGGTGAAATTTCATACTAAAAGCAATCTTTTAATGGACCTTTTCCTTCTGAGCCCAGTGCTGTGCTGGCAGTGCCTGCTCTGAGGACGCTCTGCTGCCCAAACCAGACCCAGGGAGGTTCTATGGATCCTTTACTGCCCAAACCAGACCCAGGGAGGTTCTGAGGATGCTCTGCTGCCCAAACCAGGCACAGGGAGGTTCTGAGGATGCTCCACTGCCCAAACAGCACCCAGGGGGGTTCTGAGGATGCTCTGCTGCCCAAACCAGACCCAGGGAGGTTCTGAGGATGCTCTGCTGCCCAAACAGCACCCAGGGGGGTTCTGAGGATGCTCTGCTACCCCAATAACCTGGTGTGCAGTGGCCTGGGCTCTGCTGGGGATGTCAGCTCTGCAGCCCAGCATCCCCAGCACACCTGGCAGTGCCTCCCCTGCCCCTCCAGCCCTTTCTGTCCCGCTGGAGGCTCCCAGTGGATCTGCAGCCGTTGTGCCACGGCCGGCTGTCAGAGCACAGAAATGTGCTTTCACATCCCAGCGGCTTGCTGGGACAACTCCTGTGCTCAGACACATTTGCTTGGCAATCCAAGGAATTAATGCTGGGTTTTGTTGACCCACCTGTTCGGGGGGAGTTTTTAATTACCTTTTTGGTGGCTGGCCAGCGGGATAATGCCTGTACATGTTCCTTCTCCTCTGTTTGGTTCCCCCAGCTTGAACACAAAGCGAGCATTAAATTGCCTTTTCAGAAGTGTGGCAGCCTTTGGAAGGGGCGCCTGCTTTCCCCTATCTGGGTTGTATCTCGCACCCTGGGCTGCCAGGAAGTTGAATTTCCAGGGAAAACGCTCAGCAAAGGCCTCGGGAGCAGCTGGCAGCCGCGATGCTGCGGCACGCTCAGCCAGCTCCCTGCTGGAGGGAGCTCGGGGAAGGAAGGAAGGAAGGAAGGAAGGAAGGAACACCGGGACCTGCTGGCATCTTTGGACACAGTCTCCTGAGTGGGAACTGCGAAGTGTGGAGCCCTGAGGTGTGTTTATTCCGGTGTGGGTCAGCAGCAGTGCCCTGTCGGGGTGGGTGAGCTGTGGCTGCCCGAGGCTTTGCAGGTTCCAGTGGCAGCAGCGTGGGATTGTGCACCCAGATGGGCTCCAGGAGCTGAACTCTGCTGGGAGATTCTTCTGTGCTTTTACCCCAGGTGCCCTTTTGTTTCCCCCTCAGTTGACTTTTTGGTGTCCACTGGCTTTTGTAACCTGTCCTTTGCCCCTGGGGTTGGCAGCAGCAGCAGTTCCATGTCGGGCTCCCTGTGCTGGCCCTTGCAGCTGCACTTTGGGGAGAGGGATGTGATGTCCAGGGGGCTCTGGGGACCCATCCTGGGGGAGCTGTGCAGGAATGAGCGGGGCTGGGCATCGCTCTGAGCTCTCAGCTGCTTTTTTGGCAGCTCTGCAGTCCCTGCTGAGCGCGTGCCCTCAGAGCAGACCTGTCCTGTCTGCAAGAGCGGAAGGTGGGTGGCTGTGACAGAAGTGACAAACTCCACCAGAGCCCTCGTTTTTCTCCCCAGCTGCTCTGTCGGGGCGGTTGCTCTGGGTGCTGGTGGCCGGAGCTGGTGGCAAACGCTCTGGCAAGGATGAAAGTGCTGGGGGCTGCAGGCCGGCTCCGAAGGGAAGCCAGGGGGGTTGCTGAAGTCCTTGTGCTGAAGTCCTTGTGCTGAAGTCCTTGTGCATGTCTCTTCCCCCTGCAGGGACTCCCCTCCCCTGACCCCTTCCTGCTGGAGCCAAGCACCAAAAAGCACTGGGGTGTCCTGGCAGAGATTTCAGCTTTCCTTGGGTATGGGGGTGTCCCTGCCATGGGGGTCTGAGGCAGTGGGGCAGTGTGGCAGCACACCTGGGCTGGAGCAGGGCTGGAGCCGCTGCCAGCACAGTCAGAGCTCCTTGATGCAGAGAGAGGATAACTCCGACCTTCCTCTGAGGGCTGTTAAGGATTAATGTTTGCACAGGGCTTTGGGCATGCCGAGCTTTATGTAAATAGCAGTTACGGCTCTTTTATCAGTGCCCTCCCAGGTAAACAGGCCGTGCTGTGTGCGGCTCGCTGCAGTGGGGAGGGCAGCGAGGCTGGGCTGGGCTGGGCAGTGCTGTGTCCCTCCCGGGACACTCGGACCAGACCCTCTGCAGCCCCTTCCAGGGCTGTGCTGCCAGCCCAGGCAGGCAAGGGGCTCCTGGCAGCCCTGCCCAGGTGTGTGGCTCACTCCTGTCCCCGGGAATGCAGCAGGGGACATTTCCATCCGCCCCTCAGGGCATGCCACCTCCTTACAGCCGAGAATCCATTTGGGGATTCGCAGAAATTATAATGACACTCCAAAATGCCAGCTCCAGGTCTGAACGTCCTTCCATTTTGTGCTGCGCAGTGTTCTTGTGCAGAAGAAGATCTACACTCATCCGTGTCATTTTGGACTCCATGTTCCATGAATTTATGACTTGGTTTGCTCTTGATGTGAGATGTTTAAAGAGGAGGATTAGTCTCTTGGGTTTAGCTCCTCTGCCCTTGTGTTTGTAATCAGGCAAAAACATCATTAGAAGAGATCTCTGGGAAAGGTTTGGGGTGTGAGACTGACAGAGGAGTTTTACTGCTGAGTTCAGGAGCTCATTTCCAAAACTTAGTGTGTGCCTAAAACCGTGGAGGGTGGGAACTGGCTCTTTGCCAGTTTGTTACTTAAGTTTAAGAGATCTTTGCATTCAAATTACTTATCTGGAGTGCTGGCAGGCTAATAAATTCCAGGGAACTGTTCTAAATATTGTCAATCTCCAACGTAATCCTATTAAAATAATTGAGTATTTTCAGGGTAAAGAATTCCCTCATCCTCTGTCCCCAGCACACAGGAGAAAACATGAAAGGCAGCCTGGAGTGTCCTCTGCACATCATGGAGCCGCCACAGCTGAGATTCCTGGATGTGGAGCTGTGAGATTCCCAGCAGCCAGCACTTGGAGAGGCGCAGCACTTGCACCAAAGCGATCTGCCTTCCAGTTTTGTGCCTTTTTTGTGGATGTGCGTGGGTTTTGTCCTCGCTCCCTGTTTGATTTGGCCTGGTGCACCTTGGTTTCAGTGGGAGGCTGTTGTTATCCTCTGGGACTTGTTCTTGGAATGCAGGGAATGCCAAAGCTGCCTGGGTGTCCTGCGGCATTCCCAGTGCATTCAGGCAAAGGGGAAGCTGCTGAGCCTGTGTGTGTCTGATCCCCTCAGCAGTTCCAGTCTGGAATAGGTGCTGGCAGTGCCCTACCTGTGTTCTGTCCCCAGAGAGGAGCTGGGTCAGAGCTCTGGATCCCGTTGTTTCAGCTGAGCTGGGACAATGGACCCTCCTGGAGCAGCCCCCAGGACATCAAACACAGCCCCTGTTGCTTTTTCAGAGAAGACAGTTTCTCCAGTTTGCCTTTTGATAATCTTCAAATGGAGGCCTGACCTGAATTTACAACACGGAGGAAGAAAACGAGAGGAAAAATATCTCCCAACAGCTTTTAAGGTGTCTTTGACAGCAGTAAACTAAAGAAAAATAAGCACAAGTTCTTCCCTTCCCCTTTGCTTTTGTAGGTCACTTCAGGGGAAATCTGAGCAAATCAGAGAACTTCAAAAACAACCTCCAGCCCAATCGCTTCCACCAGCACCCAAACCCCCCCGGCACACAGCCCACAACCTCGCATTCTCCTTGGCAGCCTCGTGCGAAAACCAGCCTGGAATAACTCGCCACAAAGAGGACATGAAGTTCCTTTGGTTTGGCAAAGTAAACAGGTCTATTTTTGTTTGCAGGAGGTTTTGCAGAGCGGCGCCCTGGCAAAGCTGGCCTGCGTCTTTTCCTTCCTGGGTTTACCCTTGTGCCCAGCCAGCTGGAAGGATGGGGTTGCTTGGGAAGAGAGGGTGCAGGGGCTGCCTTGGTGTCAGCCGAGCCCTCGTGGCCCTGAGGTGCCACATGGCACATGTGCCACACACTCCTGGTTTGTGTCTCTGTAGAGCAGCAGAGCTGCTCTGTCCCCCCTGGGCCTGGGTTGCCGCGGGCTCCCGTGGTTTGTGCCGTGCTGCTCTGGTGAGGCAGAGCAGAAATGATGCCATAACTCAGCTGGGGCTGCCCTGGGGTGATTGATGGTGTGGGTGCTGGAGCTGGCTGTAGTGCCGGATCGATGCCAGCTGGGCTGGGAGGTGCTGCCCACCTGAGCAGAGCCTGGCAGGGCTGTGGGGAGGGATGAGCCATTATTGCTGAAATATCATCTCCGTGGGCTCTCAGGGATGAGGAAAAGGCTCTTTGCTGCTCTAAGGGCGTCGGGATAACGCCCCGGCGCTCTCACAGCGGGATGTGGCTCCATAGATTTTCTCCTCGCTGTTTTTAAAAACAACCCAGCAGATACAGCTGATAAATGGTGCTTTGAAGCTGCTTTCAGGTGTCCAGTGATTTTGGCTGGAATAGTTTATGTGCTTGAATCATGAGTTGAGTTCAGTGTGCTCAGGCCAGCGACAGCAGGGCTGCTCTGGGTGCTGTCCCGTGGGATGGAGATGGTCAGGGAATGGAGGAGTGTGTGCAGGGAATTTGTGGAGCAGGAGTTGGTCTGAGGATGGAGCAGTCTCTGTGCAGGGAATTGATGGAGCAGGAGTTGGTCAGAGGACTCTGTGCAGGGAATTCATGGAGCAGGAGTTGGTCAGAGGACTCTGTGCAGGGAATTTGGGGAGCAGGAGTTGGTCAGAGGACTCTGTGCAGGGAACTGATGGAGCAGGAGTTGTTCAGAGGATCGAGCAGTCTCTGTGCAGGGAATTGATGGAGCAGGAGTTGCTTTGCCATGGCTTTCAGGGGGCTGCACGTGCTGGAGGCAGCCCCAGGGGTCTGTCCCACGGTGTGTGTGCAGCCCCGTGTGTGCAGTGCCTTTGCAGGAAGGCTTTGCTTTATCCTCTGGAACAGCACAAATCCAAGGCTTTCTCTCAAAGCCACTGAGGAACCGCTCAGCCCTACCTAAGGTGGTGTGGGTGCAGTATCGCAGCGTTCTCCTCTCGTTTGCTCAGCTTCCCACATCTTTTGCCCTTACAAAGCAAGATGGAGTTTATTGTCTAATCACCGAAGCTGCCGAGTCAGGACTTGTGTCCAGGGTGATCGTTGTCAGTGCCAAGAAACAGAACTGAGCAAAATTAAACCCAGACCTGATTAGTGACCTACTTACAGGATGGAGAAGGTGCTGGGATTCTGGCTGAAGAGAATTCAAATTCCCTATTTCATTGTATTTCCTTGATTAATAATAAGTGAGTGAAATATCAGTCAAGATTTTTTTTAAAGCAAGGAAGCAGCTTTAAAACATTACATTTATTTTACCTTGGGAGAACTTAATTAGCTGTCAACAGCACAACACATGAGTGGTGACTTTTGAATGAAATTATGAAATCTCTGCTCCTGAGGCATTTTTCTCCCTCCTTCCAAGGCAGAGGGAAACACAACAGCTATGTTTAGGTAAAAGCTAAGTAATTTTTAGGAGAATGGTTTTGCCTTCACTGTTTTCTTGTATTAATTACAGAAGTGTATAACCCTTCAGTTCTGATTTGAATGTGAGCAACCAGCACAACCAGGTTATTAAATCAGGTTGCGAATCCAAGATCAGGGTCATGTGGTTCTCTGTTTGATGGGCTAATTTCTTAAGTGATTGAACTTCTATCATTCCACTGGATACCATGGTAATTTACTTATTTCACAAATGTGATAAATAAACCACATCCAGCAAATCACTCAAATGGCCCTAATTTAGAGCTCCTGGCTGTTGCTGACACATGATGGGAACGTGGCAGGGATGTCAGGGAAATGGGTGTGCTGAGGAGCCAAGAAGAGCAAGGTGGTTTGGAGTTAAAAGATCAGAAGCCATCAAAACGCAGCCACCTGTCCCAGCAGGGGCAGCTGCCTCTCCTGGGCAGGTTTGGTCTGTGCCTGCCTGCATCAGCAAACCTCCAGGAATTGCTTCATTTGTGGCAGAGCTTTTCTCGGGAGCTTTGAGCAGGGAAGGAAGATGGATGGGTGTAGATTACGGGCAATTGAGTTTCCCAATACTCTCTTTCTTAAAGCTTCAGCTTCAGAAGTCATTTGAATGTACCTAAAGCTGTGGTTTCAGAGGGGCTGAGAGCAGGAAGAGGAGGAACCTCAGCATTAGGATCCTAGGGAAAAATCTGCAAGAAGGTTTGAGGAAGTCCTGAGCAGCCAACTATTTGTATGAGAGTGACACTGAAAGTGACACTGAGAGTGGTGTGAATTGCCGTGTTTGCAATAATGTTGCAAAGTGAAGTATCCACAAAATTAGCAAATATAAATAAAATTGACGCGTGGAGCATTCCTGGGGCGAATTTACATTTCAAAGGGTTTCAGTGGGACCCAGATCTGCTGTTTGCTGGCAGTGGCTGGGCTGCAGTGGGCACAGGCATCACCCGGGCTTCGGGATGTTTGCCTGTTAAATGTGGGTTAACCTGTTAGTGGTAGGGACTGGTAAACCAGAGGGGCAAAAAAGGATGGTTCTGGCAAAGCATTTAATATACAATATCAGGCTGTGTTTTCAGTCCAGATCTCACCTTCAGCGTCCCTGTCACCAGCCCCCATGGACCTTCTGATTGAGATTCCCTGCTCTTGGAGGAGACAGGGAGAGGAAGGACGAAGAGCTGCCCACGTTTTTGTGGCAACTTGTGACAAACAATTTCAAACCTGGCAGCTGCAACAAAATTGTTGGCTGTACCCTGCCACCACTCTGGGGCTCAGGAATGTGTTTTTGTAGCAGATGGAGCTATTAGTTAGCTGTGCTATCTTGAAGAATTGCTTTCCCAGGTAATCAGCTCTGCTCATTTAGGATGTCGTTTCCCCACCTCGATATGTCAGCGGAGGAAGCAGGAGTGATTAATCACTGCGGCTTGGACACTGCACAGGAATAACTGCGTGGAGGGAATCGTTCTGCGGAGCACCAATGCCACAGGGACTTTAAAGCGCTCCGATGCAAAGCAAACAAGATGGAAAAGATGACCGTGATGCTTCCTGATGGCTGTGTGGCGCCCTGAGAGGTTCTGAGGCAGCCTGGAGATGTGCAGTTCACGGGGAGCCTGGAGTGAGACGGAACCTGCCCGGCTGGGCTGTGGCTGCTGCGGGAGGGCAGCGCTGCTGGGCAGGTTCCCCGGCCGGGGCCGCACGCACCGCACGGCCGCCGGATGGACAGAAGGATGGATGGATGGATGGATGGACAGACGGATGGACGCCTGCCACGCTGCCCACCGGCTCCTGCCAAAGGGAGCTGGAGGTCTCTGAAAGGTTCATTAAGAGTCATCTGTTGGTCCCTGCCGCAGACTCTGCCCAAAAGGCCGCCTTTGCTGGATCGAGCAACAAAAATACCGTAAAACCAGCACGTTTTTATTCTTCCTGGTTTAAAGGCTGAAAATGAGATTTTGTTTTTTTCAATTACTGATATTCTTAAATTACCAGCAAAGAAGGTTAATCCCTTTTTTTTTTAATTTTTATTTTTTTTCTGGCAGATATCAGGCTTAATCCTGCTGGTGGCTGCCTCTGTTTTCATTTCACCCCTTCGAAAGCAATTTGGGATATTTTGCAAGACTTAGTGTTGCCATGTGCCGTATAAACATAAGATGCAAAATAGGACAGTCTGGGATTTGGGATAGAAAGCTTTAGCTCTGAGGTGTAACCAAGGAATTTAAACTCCTTGTTGGGCAGCCTCATCTTGTGAGAAACATGCAGGATTTTCAGCCTCATCCCTCCTTGTGGCAGCCTTTTACCACTCACCTTTCCTGCTGGGCTGAGTGCTCCATGGCATTGTGCTCCTCAGGCCTTTCCTTGTGGAGAGGGATTCTCCAGGGCTCAGATGTCCTTGGAAGGAGAAAGCCAAAGGGACTCGTGGTGTCCCAGAGCTTAATGCATGAGCAGATAGGTGTGGAGGGGTTTGTTGGCTGCTGGGTGAGTTAGGACAAGCTCAGGTGGGTGGAAGGCAGCAGAGCAAAGCTGTGGTGCAGGGAATTCCTGGCAGCTCGGCTTTGCAAAGCCAGCACCTCGGAGCACAGGCTCTGGAACCCCACCTGCAGCGCTGCTTTGTGACCATTAGCTTTGATCCCATTTCAGCCTGGGCTGTACAGCCATTGGTGAACCTGGGTCATAAAAATTATAGCAGCATTAAACCTTGCACCGTGAGCTTTACGGTAGACGAGTGGTCCTGCAGGAATGTACTGTGGGAGCTGATTGGTGCCTTTTGTGGGGCCAGAGCAGCTGGTCCAGCACGGTGAGCGTGTGGCGTGTCCCTCATTCCTGCTGCAGGCTGCTGCCTTTGGGAGGAACTCCTGCAGGAGCTTCCTGACTTCACCTGGAGCTCCCCTGGCTCCTTGGACTCCTTCCACCTGGAGCTCCTTGGAGCTTTGGGCTTTGGGCTGGCTCTGTCAGCGTGGCCTGCCCAGGGGCAGGTCCGCTCTCCCAGCTCACAGCGTGTCCCTCTCTCCATGCTGGTGGTGACACAGAGGTTTCCTTGCTCATCCCGAGGGTTTCCATAAACCTCCTACAAGCCAGGCATCTTTCCCTAGGTCTGACATGACCCTGTTCTGGACGTGCAGAGCCAGCTGGGTGCAGCGTTGCCCAGGAATGCAGAGCCCCGGGCGGGCTGTTCTGGGGCAGTGCCAGCCTCCTCCAGCTGCCCTGGGTTGTGCAGTGGGGACATTCACCTCCGAGCCTGTTTGGGAACTCATCTTCTTCCCACCTAGCTCAGTCATGGCTGTTTCTGAAAGATCTTCCTGTTTATTTTCAAAGCACCCCGTGCCTGTAGCAGAATTTTGAAGTTAATTGCCTGGATGCAGACAGCGCGGAAGGCGGAGTGTTACAAGGAGATAGCTGGAGATAGAGGCTGAGAAAATAACCTCAGGGCATCTGCCTGTGAGCAGGCATGTAAAAATACTAATTTTTGAACTTTTGACTTCAAATGGTTTGTGTAAAAATGTTTAAGTATTTTTTTCCTCTCAGATTTGATCTTTTTGAGTCACAAGACCTTTTTGTGGTTGGCAGGGCTCCTGTAACATATTTCTTTTTAAATGATCTCTGAAGTTGTTGAGTACACGGGTATGAAAGTGCCTGATGGAAAGCTGTACAATTTGTTCAGGCAGGAGCATAGAATGAGTTTCTCTTCAGTGGAAACTGAGTTGGCTTTTTGAAGCTCCTCTCGCTGTTTGAGAACAGATTTTCTATGTGAGGGCTCAACTTCTGCTTTGTGGCTCTTCCCAGTGAGCCTGTGAACAGCCCTGTGTGGAAGTACCCTCAGGGGTGTGTGCTGACAGGTACAATTTGGGGCAGCCTGGTTTCTTGAAACTGGAAAGTTTCCTAGAATAAAAAAAAAGGAAGAATGCAGGGGTGTGGGGCTGGTTGGAGGTGTTTCCATGTCAGCTGCCGTGTTCCGCCTGTGCCCCATGTGCCAGCACGGTGACGGGTGAGCTCCTTGGCGCCAGGCTCCGCGTGTTTGGGCTGAGCAGGAGCATCCCAGCGCTGTCCCACACCGCAGCTGAGCCACACGCTTGAGCGGTTTCCATCGGCACTTCTACACGCACGCTCAGAAACGTCCCCAGCATCCAGGAACGGGAACTGCCAGTGCTGGGGGAGCGCTGAGGGCTTTGAGACAGGCTTAAATAAATAAATGAAACATTTACAGATCACTCACCACGATGGCAGAGCGCTGCAGCCTCTGTGTCCCTTGGCATGTCCTTGCAAACCTCCTGTGGGTTGCAGAGGTTGTGTTTCCTGGGTGCTGGAGGTGACTTTGTTCCTCTCAGTCTGACTGGTGTTGTCTTGAGGTAGGGACTGGAACATCAGCGTGCCTGCCTGTGTCCTTCAGCAGCATTAACCACTCCAGTGTAAGGAACCTGGAGCTAAGAAACACAACAGAACACTCCTGGCATGTTTTATAAATCCGTGAAAGTTGTGTTTCGGTCTTGGTTTCATTCTCTGTGAAATGGTAACATGCACCAAAGGATTTTTTGCCAGTCTTGACTCTGGTTTTGACCCAATACAGCAAAAGGACAAGGACAAGAGAGCAGGAAAATGAAATGGAAAGCAGAAAAGGTGTCTTGTTTGCACATGGTACTTGGCGGGCTCCCTTGGTGACGGGGATCTCATCCCCCTGTCCCTGCAGCTTTCCCAGCTCTCCCAGTTGCAGCTGAGCACATGGCAGAACATTTTGCTGAGTCTAGGACTTAATGAGGGGCCATGTTGGGAATAGAGTTGTGCTCCCAGACTGGAGTTCATGGTGGAGTGTACCTTTAATATGAAGTGACACTTGTCAAAACAAATGAGCGAGATTTTTATTGCATGTTCACTCGCTTGTAAAATTCGCTAGTCTGCAGTGGCTCTTAATCACCGCCGTGAATTAGCCAGGTCCTCCTGCAGTTCAATTACTGGTGTGTCATGTTTAAATTCTCCCTTGATGAACTGATGGTGAGATTATACGCACGGTTTCATAATAGGTAACGGGCAAACACAAGCACAGGAGGGGAGCACAGATGGTGCAAAGTGCTTAATCCGCAGCGGGGCGAGGTGTGGTGGCTGCTGGAGCGGGACGTGGGGGAGCTCTGGGTCACCACGGCCAGCTGTGCCTCGCACGAGGGCAGGGCTCTGGCCTAGCCCAGATGTGGGAACTGCCCGCTGACGTGCAGAAGGGGCAGGTGATGCTGGCCTCGCCGGAGCCAGCACTCCTTCAGGCTGCCTCCGTGCTCCAGCAGCATCATCGCTGGCGTTGGGCTGTTCTTGCTGCTGGCACCATGCTGTGCCATGCTGGTTTGTGACAGTGCCCACGGGCAGTTTTGTATGAAGTCATGGGGGCAGAGGGTTGGCCAGAGGTGCAGATTTGGGAGCCTGGTTTCCCGCTCTGCTGCTGTTCTAGGTGAGGTGAACCTGCAGCCAGGTGCGCTCCCACGGACAGTCTGGGACGCGGCGCTGCCTTCCCCGCGCTCGCGGGGCTGCGGGCTCGCCCTCCCTGCGCCTCCCTTGTCTTGACCTCTTGCTCAAAATGAAATTCTTAATTACCAGGGAGCCGATGACTGAGTCATGCTGCGCGTTGTCAAGGAGACAAATAAAGCCCGTTGAACTCGCAGAGACTGTACTGGAGAGACTGGCACGGTTCCTCCTTGTTCTAGAAGCACTCTGAGGCAGTGCAGGCTTCCAGATGTTATGTACAGCTGCTACCTTTGCACTGTAGATCTCAAAATTACGTACAAAAAAGCAGGCTCGTTCCTTCGTCTCTTATCTGTGCTCTGGAAATTCTCTGCTTACCTTGATAATGTGGTTTTCTAAGGAGCCACCTTGATAATGACCAGAGGAGATGAGATGAGATGTAAGCAGTTGTAATTGGAGAGGAAATAACATTTAAGAAGTGGGAAATTGAAGATGCTTTCCTGATGCTGAGCAGGTCTAACTGATCTCCGTAAAGTTTCCATAGAAAATTGAAATCAGGGTGTTAAGTCCAGAGCTTTAAACTTCACACCGAGCTGTTAGAGCAAGGTGAATCTGGGCATGGAGTGAGTGTTGCCACATCTCTGAGCAGAGGATGATCAGTGCCCTGAAAGCTTGCCCCTCTGCTGCAGTTTGATTTCCCTGAGATCTCTTCCTGTGCTCGTACCCCACTCAGAGCTTGGAAGGATCCAGATGCACGCGCCCGTCAGCCTGGCTGCTGAAATTAGAGGTAACAAATTACTGATAATTAGGGCTGTTTTTTGTTTTACCATTGCAAAAAGTGAATTTATAAAAGCCAATTTATTTTTATTTCTGGCCTCGGGAACTCCAAAGCAGTTGTACTTATTCTTAATTGCTTGTTTTATGGGTGAAAATGAAGCTGGGATGTAAACGACGGCACGGGGGGGGGTTGGGATAGAGCTGCTGCCACGCTCAAACCACAAGGAGGAAAACTGGCACTGAGGATTGCTCAATACTCCACAAATTCTAATTTTTATTAAGTTTAACAATGCAACCATTTCCAACCATCCTATAACTAAATATAGTAATGAAATTTTATTTGAAGTCAGGAACATTATCGAGATATGATTTGATGTGTGTAAGATACTGCACATCACCGGAGTGCTACAGATTGTGTTAAATGGGCCCGAAATAATCTTCAGGAAAGAAAATCGTTTTCTATTCTCCTTGACACAAAGTGTTTGTCACAGATACGCGTTCTTATCC